>NC_056746.1:863962214-864199714 GCF_019279795.1 Protopterus annectens | reverse complement strand
TTGCTGTGGTAGCCCTCGGTCGGCCCGAATACCAGCCGTTGCCTGTAGTCTGAAGTCAGGTCATCAGTGCTATAAAGCAAGGCAGCCGATGTCATTACATCAGTTTTTCTTGCCCTAACCCATCAGAAGCAGAAGAGAAAGCAAAAGCCACCTTGGGAAGCTTGTGTCCCCCTAGAGGAAGATGTTAAATGGGGGATGGAGGGAGGGAAACCAAGACTGCAACAGTGAATACACTCAACCATCTACATTTATGGTAAGTGCACACAACTGTACTATGTTCTTCATGTTTCACTTTTGCAGTCACCACCTGTGGGAGGATTCCCAAAGCTGAGGAGAAGGGTGGAAGGATAGGTTGAGTCCTAGGTATGGGTCAGGAGGCACTGCAGAATTGCAGAGGCAAACCCAGCCCTAGACTTAGAAAAGAGAGGTAGGTGGTAATGATTTGTAAAGGTATGGACAGAGGTCCAGGTGGCCGCTTCCAAGATGTCCCTGGTAGGTACCTCTCTGAGGAAGGCACTGGAAGTGGAGGTTGCCCTAGTGGAGTGAGTACGGATAGACTTAGGGATGGGTTTCCCAGGTAGTCTGTAGTAAAAATGGATATAGTGTGAAATCCATTTGGAAATGGTTTGTTTGGAGATGGGCTTCCCCTCTGCCCCTGGGGCAAAGCTGGTCTGTTTTTCTGAATGGCCTAGTACAGTCCAGATAGTATCTGAGTTGTCTGTGCATGTCTAGTGAGTGTAGAATTCTTTCCCCCTTGTTTTGAAGGTTGGGAAAGAAGGCAGGAATGTGTATGGCCTGGTTAAGGGCCACATCAGATACCACCTTGGGCATAAAGGAGGCGTTAGACCTCAGGGAGACTCTCTCTGTATGGAAAATTATGAAGGGCTCGACAGTCATGAGAGCTTGAAGTTCCGATACCCTTCTGGCGGAGGTGATAGCTAGTAGGAAGGCAGTCTTCCAAGACAGGTATTTCAATTCTGTTAAAGCAGCAGGTTCGAAAGGAGGTAAGGTTAGTTTCTCTAACACATAATTCAGGTCCCAGGGTGGCATCGGAGGCTTTCTGGGAGGCCTGATATTAGAAGCCCCTCTGAGGAATTGCTTAATCTAAGGATGAGAGGAGAGGGGTGAGTCTGAATCAAAATGGGTAGCGATGGCTGAGGCATGGATTTTAATACAGGAGAAAGAGAGGCCACTATTGAGCAACTCAAGTAATCCAGGATGAGAGGGATGGAAGGTTGGGAGGTACTGCCCCCCCTTTGATTGTTTCCAGGAGCAGAATCCTTTCCATTTTCCTGCATATGATTTTCTTGTGCTGGGCCTTCTGGCCTCTGTGTTGATGTCCAGGACCTGTTTGCTTAACAGGGACTCCTTATTAGTTTTTAGTGTATAAGCCTTGCTGAAAGTTTGAGAGTCTGTAGGTCTGGGTGCAGTATCTTCCCCCTCTCCTGGGTCAAGAGGTCTGACATCAGGGGAAGCAGCTTTGGGGGCTGAAAGGTCATACTGCGTACTAAAGGGTAACAATGCTGTCTGGGCCAATCTGGAGCAATGAGGATGGCCTTTGGTCTCTCCTCTCTTATTTTGATCAGAACCTTGAAAATAAGGGGCAGTTTAAATAAACAGCCCTTGCAGGTCTTGAACCCAGGACCTTGCACACCCTAGCCTATGCAATTTACAGGTAAGCCACCTCAGCTGTTTGATCTGGAGGGACAGGTCCTACTGCCCCCTGGGATATTAGAGTTTGGACCCGTTTCAATGCCTCTGCCCACTGGTTTGGGGGGAGGTCTGGGTACCTTCTTGGAATAGGGAGTTGAGGGAGAATCTGTATCCCTGAGAAATGATTTTTAAGACCCACTGGCCCTTGGTTATATAGACCCAATTGTCCTTGAAGAGGGTGAGCCTTCCTCCTAGTTTTTGATGAGTGAAAGGAGGGCAGAGGGGGAAGGGAGAGTCATTGTGAGTGCTTGCCATAGAAGCTTGGCTTAGGACTCCCTGCCTCACAGAAGTGGTCCACTGTTTGCTTCTTTGCTGGCCCTGGGATAGGGGTCTGGATGGCTTGTCCCTGCGGGGCTTACCTTGACCCTGTCTGCTAGGTGCAGGAAAGGCCCAGTGCTTAGAGAGAAAGTTCCTGCTGAATGTGAGTCAACAGATTTGGAGCGGAGTCCAGAATCCAAGGATCGTCCAGGAGAAGAGGATGGGGAACCAAACCTGATGAGGCCAGTAAGGAGCAATGAGGATTAACTTGCATCCCAGCCATCTGGCTTTCTGAACCACTTTGGAAATGGAGGAAAAGCATACAGAAGACCCAGGGGCCAGTCGTGAGCTACAGCATCTCTGGGTTGTCTCCCCTGGAGGGGGAATGAGGGAAAAATAACTGCTACATTTGGCATTGACTGGACTGGCAAAAGGTCGCAGCAAGGCTGTCCCGATTTGCGGAAAATCTGTTTAGTGTTTCAGAGACCACTCATGAGGCAGTAGGATCGCCCGGCTGAGCTAGTCGGCTATCACGCTGGTCGTCCCTGGAATGTGCGTTGTGACCAGAAAGCGCTGGGAAGAAACAGCCCATTCCCAAACTCGCATGGCCTCTCAAAAGAGTGGGTAAGATCTGGTACCAACCTGTTTGTTGATATACTAAACTACCGACATCTTGTCTGATTGTATCACAATAGTCCCTAGAGGAAGAAGGCCTTGAAGGGCTTGCAACACCAGGAGCACCACCCTCATCTCCAGAACACTGATATGCAGGTGAGCCTCGTGTTCTTGCCATGTACCTTGGACAGTCTTGCCGAGATAATGCCCCCCCAGCTGATCTGGGAAGCATCCGTGGTCACAGTGGCAACAGGTTGTGTAGGAACAAAGGGGGGTACCAGTCGTCAACTGGCTGGCTGCTATCCACCAAAGGAGGTCCTCCTTGCATGATTCCATTAGCAGAATAAGGTGATTCAGCGTAAGATATTGGAAGGACCACTGGGAAGACTGAAGCATGTGCAACCTGGCTAATGGCACTAATAGGATGGTGGATGCCATAGTCCTGAGGAGCTGAAGAACCCACTTCACTTTGACTTTCCGCAATGGAAGAAAACATTGAATTTGAAAGATTAAATTTTGTGCCCTTTCGGTGGGAAGACAAGTTGTCATGTTCACCGGAAGCGTAGATGGCTCCTGGACGCCTTGTCCAATTTTTATATGGTAGTAGGCATCCTGGAGATCTATTGAGCACATCCAATAGTCTTTCCCTAACAAAGGGAGTATCAACTGCAGTGTTACCATCAGAAACTTGTTCTTCCTAACGGATTCGTTTAATCTGCTGAGGTCCAGTATTGGCCTCCAGTCTCCTGTTCGTTTTGGGACTAAAAAACCTGGAGTAAGTTCCGGATCCTATCTGGTCTGCCGGGACGGATTGGATGACTCTTTTTAAGAGCAACTTGTTGATCTCCATAGTTGCCTGATCCCTGAGATTGGGTGGTACATCTGGGATCTTCTTGGGAACAAACGGTGGAAGGGAAAAGGGTATGATATGGCCTCTGGTAACAACTCTTTGTACCCACTTGTCTTGGGTCATACTTAGCCAGGCTTCTGGATACAAAGAAATGCGACCCCCGACTGGCCCCAGAGAAATGCAGTCGGGCCCCATACCAGGAGCGCTGATAAGGCCGTCCCTGAAAGGAATCATTACCTTGTTGGTATTGTGGACCGCCCCTGCCTCTAGGGCGATGTCTCCCATTTCCTCCTCCTCCTCTGCCTCTGAAGGAGGGTTCACCCTGTGTCTCTGGAAAGACCCTCTGGGACTTCTTGAACCACATTTTACCGCCCCTTTGACCTTTCGGGTATGGTCTAGAGGGAACACTAAAACGTACTCCCACGGCAGAGAGAGTCTTTCCTTCTTGCTCACACCGAGTGAGTGTGTCCTTCACCTTAGATCCAAACAATGAGGAACCGTCAAATAGGACGTTGGTGAATGTTGACTTGAACGGTTCTGCAAAATTACACAAGCACATCGAGGAGTGACATCTTAGGGCAAATCCTGAACCTGCTGCTCTACTCACTCCATCAGCCGCATAAGAAATAAGCTGCATGGAGGAGTTAACTATAGAATTTAAGGTGGACAACTGAGCAGAAATCTTGTCAGGGACTCCCTCAGTACATGTACCCTGTATAGAATCTCCTAACTTCTTGAGGAGATCCCTCTGCAATCTCGTGAAGTGAGTGAGATAGTTCAATGATCGAAGAGTAAAAGCCGCTGAACTGAAGACACGCTTCCCGTACCTGTCCATCTGTCGAGGCTCCTTATTTGGCAGATGGACAGAAGAAGTAGTCTCAGCAAGCTCCTTCTTAGTGGCCACCACCGCCACCACCATGGCATCTATGGGGACATCTTTGGACAAAAATTCTTTATCTGGAGGGGCAGAAAGAAACTTGTTGGGTCTCCTAGGGGCTGGATCCATGGCATCAGGAGTATCCCACACCTTTTGACTAACTAAATCCATCAGACACCCAAGAGGCAGAAGGTTGAGACCCAAAAGCCTTCAGGTACACAGACTCTTCATCAGAAGGGTTGACAGTGGGCCAGCCGCACCTCTGCTTAAGGATCTCCAGGATGTCCACGAAGGAGACATCATCAGAGGAAGACTTGGGGGACTCTTTCGCCTCCTTGAGGTCAGTGTCAGATGTCAAAGACTCATCCTTGGAGTCCACATGCTTCCTCTTGCATGTCTTCTTCCTGGGGGGTCACGGAAGAGTGGGGGCCACCAGCTGGTGGCTCCTGAGGCTAAGGGTCTCTGCTGTCTCTGGAGAGAGTAGGGGCTGAGACAGAAGTGGGTGCTCTAGGGGGGGAACAGTGCTGGCACCCTTGGTGGCAACTGGTGATTTGAACAGCACACTCCTTATCATCTCGAATGCCGACCTCTCCAGCTCAGAGGACCTCTCCCGCTCCGAAGAGACTGAGGATGCCATCGGCACCATAGCTATCGGCTCCAAGATAGACGCAGGATCCAAACGTACCTTAGCCAAAGCGCAAACGAAGAAGACCGATTCCAACCTTCCCTGTCGGCGCCAACCGGAGAGCTTTGGCCCCTGGACACAACGGATGACACCGAAAGTGTCGGAGCAGAACTCTGCTCCGAAGTAACCGCAAGTGGAGCTGGAGCCGAGGGTTCCACCAATGGCACCAAGCCCTCCGACTCCGACAGACCAGCTTGGCTCGGAGGAGGAATAACAATCGAGGGTATAACGGGTTCCATAGGCTCCGGACCCGACTGGGTCAGAGCTGACAACAATTTAGATAGAGCAAACAACTTCAGCAGTCTCAGGACCACCCTCTCCACATCTTCTTCCAAAAGGTTCCTGGAAGACCTGGAGGACATGGTCGGGGATCATGATCTTGGAGGAATAGCAGGTTCCATAAATTCAGTGGTAGTCTCCGACAAACTAGGAACCGACCCTGACACCACAATGCTGCTCTCAGTCAGCTCCAAAGGCAGCGGAGCCTCTGAGGCCGATTTTTCCACTTTAGGAGGCAGCTCCACGACACCAGCTGGGGGCCAGAGAAGGTCTTTTCGAAGACTTAGACTTAGCAGATTTAGTGGACTTGGAAGAAGAGGAAAAGCTAGACAAGGCTTCCTCAAAGGCAGGCTTTAAAAGACCCTTTAGAATTAGCTTGTTCCTCCTTTCCTGTAACACTTTAGGGGAGAAGGCATGACAAAACAAGCAAGTCTATAAACACACAGACCATGACCATCTGTCAATGACATTTTTTGGGAGCACTTCATGCATTTTTTGAAGCCCGAAGGCTTGTGCTCCTTAACCTCTTTAGACATAACACACAGACGAAAAGAGATGTAAAAGGGAGGAGTAGGTCCTCTAACTTAAACGGGCCTAGCCCTGAAGGAGGAAGAAACACCACGAGGACTAGGTCCTCTTAACTAAAACGGCCTAGTCCAGAAAGGAAAGGGACAGCTAGGTCTTCTAACAAACAGACCAGCAAAAACTCACACACACAAAACCATTATTCTGCTAAGGATTAACAGAGGAAGCTGAAACTGGAGTTTTGGACTCCACCACTGTAAAAAATCAACACCAGTGGATAACTGCCAAAACCAAACTGCTCTACAAAACCATAGACTAGAACAAACGCTAGCGTTTATCAAGCTATCAGCACTAACAATAAATCTAAAACTGGTACACAGGATACCACAAAGCACACTAACAGGCCCAAGGCCAACGCTTGCACCAAGGGGTGCAAAGGAGCTAATTACCTAAGAATTAGCAATCCTACACTAACAAATACTAATGCAAAAACTATTGTATAAGCAAGAAAAAAGTTAACACTTAGCCAGAGCCAAGAGAAGCACAACCAAACTCGTTGACGCAGCAAACGCGATCTGGTGTTTGTACTGGTACACTATGTGATACCTGCTTAGCCATGAGCCAACCAGAAGGCTTTGAGCTTATAAATCAGCCAAGTCAGAGCAGAGGATCGGCTCCGAACCCATACGTAAAAATGAAGGTGAGATTGGACTACACAACATCTGCATTTTTGAAGTCTGGCTTTAAAAAAAACAAAACAAAGATATGATGGCTAAAGCAATGTAACCCAGAATTCTGAGGAAATTACATGCTGTGGAGCTAATCCAGTGATTCAGGATCTGCTGATGGTAGAAGGCAAACTTTCTCTGGAGAGAAGTAGGCTACCAATAGTGAGGTATCCAGAAAGCATACTAGAAAAGATCATGTATGTACTCCAGAGACTACCATTTCACTGTAACAGGCTCCCCATCCATGGGAAGTAGATTCCTCTCTAACCCAATTCAAGTGTAACTTGGACAACTAGATGGGGGACAGGACATTCATCCCTGGTTTGGCACCTATATCTCCAATGGACTAAGGCAGCCTGTAAATGGTTCACTTCCCAAGCCCCTGCTTACACTTACCAAAGGTACCAAAACTTGCTTGAGATTTACAGTGCATGGCTAGGCTTAAAAAGGCCCTTGTGGTCATTAGCCTAGTAAACACCTATGAACCTATGTGAGATGTGACCAAGGAAAGCTTTTATAAATGCATCCTAAAATCTATACTGTGGAACAGATTCATGGAAAAGAGGAAGGATGCAAGATTGCCTCATTCGGGTTGCTTCTGCTCAAGACAATCACCACAACAGAGGTAAATGTGAATTCCTTAAAGTCTGCAAAAGGCAATGACAGGAGCCAGAGATTTTGTGAACACCCTTGGAGCAGTAGATAGATCAAATGGCAAACATGTAACATGAAAGTGGAATCCGCAAGCAAAAAATCTTAAACACTCTTTGCGAATAGGGATGTGAAGATATGCATCCTTGAGGCCTACAGTGACCAAAGTAATCCTTGTGAGGCAGAACATCTAAAACCGACTGCAAGATTAATGTTTTGAACTTTGCAATTATGCCAAGGTTAAAGGTAGATGAGGCTGAACAACTTAGAGTCATGACAAGAGGATATAAAGCTGGTAATGTACAGTTTTCAAAGTCTCTAGGAATAGATGATATTCCTGTGGAAGTTTGAAAGAAAGTGATAAAGATCTGGAGATTTTGTTTAACAGTTTTTTTTAAGAGGGGAAACACCAATATCTTGTAAGATAGCTGTGGTAACTGTATTACCTAAAAAAGGAAAATATCAGACCCAGCGTTGTATAGGCCCATTTAAATTTTAAATCATAATTAAAGTGTTTATGCCTAAACTAGCCAAAAGAATAGAAAAGGTGTTGCCAAAATTAATTGATATGGATCAGTGTGGTTTTGTGGAGGGGAGGCAAATATTTGACATTTGTAAATGATATTTTGTACCTGATAAATCCAGAAAAGGATGTGTAGTGGAATGGTTTGAGGCAGTTTCAAGTCTTTCCAGGATATAAAATTAATGGAGACAAAACAAAAGTTACAGCCATTAATTATGCACTGACACACAGGTTCATAGGCAAGTACTAGGCTAGCTGCCCTTGTGAGCCATTTTAAACCTAGCCAGCTTCCCTTTTTGTGCTCAATATAACGTATCCCATTTGGTTATAAATTGACCTAACCCATCCCATGGTCAATAATTATGTATTACCCCTAATGAGAATAAATGGGATCATACCATAGATAACTTGAGGGGACTCGCATATGGGATATAAGCATTTAGGAGCTAGTACAGGGGACAATCATGGGACACATTTTCTGTTTCCCATCCAGAGATCTGAGTTGTGCTTGAAAATAGACAGGGATGAACTATCTTACATGAATGGGGGGGGGGGGGTCTGTTCCATATCAGCGGTATCCTCTGTGACATATACCTGTCAAACTTTAAACCATTCTGCTGATGTTACAGAAGAGCTTGCATCCCTAGACAGCATTTTTGATGCCATTTGACTTGCTTATGTGCAGTAAAGTCCATCAGTAATGGTTCGGAGGATGCCTTGTGTGCCAGACACGTCATCTCTTAGTTTGTGGGATACAAAGTATAGTGACAGGGCTTTCAGTCAGTACTTTTAGGGCATGTTGTTTAGGCCTTGTATCTTTTTTTAAGGCATCTCTGTGGTTGTTCCAGTTGTTGCATGTGTCTGGACAGATGCATGCCAAAGGGGGCATTACATTCAATGGCTTAGTAAAGGAGGACAATGGCATCTCTAGATCTAGACATAATCCCTTTGTTTACAAGCTGTGCAATACAGAAACAATTTATTACAATACGTGCATGTTGTTCAAAAGTTAGGTCATTGTCCACATAAGTTCACAAATCCCAAAAAAGTAGGTCAACTCTTAGGGACATATTGTCAATATGGTAGTTCCCTGTGGTACAGAGCTTCCTAAAGGATACAATAATACAGTTTTTTGGCATTTAGTTTCAGACCATGATTTTGAGACCAATTATTTGAGACAAATCTTCCTGCAGGATGGCCAAGTCATTTGGGGACTCAGTGACTGCTCCTACCTTGCAGTCATCTGGAAACTTAGTCAGCCAGAGCCTTTTGGTATTGGCTTTTACCTCAGGAAAGTATATGCCAAACAGCAGAGGTCCCGGCACAGAACCCTGGGGGACTCCACCGGTGACAGGAATCTTTGTAGAGGTAACATTCCATATTTTGACCATCTGTGTCCTGTGAGCCAGTCAGTAATCCAGTGGGTAACAAAGAGGTTTACTCCCAGTTTATTTAGCTTTTCTACTATGCCAGAGTGTAGAATTGTGTCAAAAGCACTGGCCAGTTCGAGGTATGCAATGTGTACCATTTTGCCTTCATCCACTGCTTCGGTGATCTTTACAACAAGATCTACCTGGTTGTGTAAGCATGACCTGATCTTGATGAATCCAAACTGAAGACAGAGCTGGTGTTTGAAAATTCTCTGTGTACTGTAACTCCACAAGTCTTTCCATGGCTTTGCCTATGAGGATGGTCTGACTTATGGGTCTATGGAATGTCCTCCATTATGCAGGGGGAATGACTGTAGCCGTTCCCCATTCACCTGGTACAAAAACTGTATGGAGGCCGATACTGAACATTGTTGGGGTATGGCTAAATCATGCTTCACTCTATTTAAGATGCATTCATGGATATTGACAGGACCCATCGATGCAGTATTTTTAACTTTTGATAGCACTTTTAGGTCTTGATCTTGTGTGATAGCTTGAGATGAGACAGCTTCAGGTATATCTTGAGAGAGACACAAAATGGGAGTGAGGGGTAAGATTAGAACAAAATTTATTGGCCAGAAGGTCAGTCTCGGTGTAGGTAACATTGTTCACAATCAGCTCAGCATATTGCTGCATTGTGCTTTTGAGATTACGAACATAACTAAAAATGCCCTGTGATTGTCCTTGGCTTGGGTAGCAATTTTAGCCTCAAACTTGACTTTGGTATATTTTATTAAGCTCCTGAGTTGTTTGATATTTCAGTGATAATTGCTCTAACCGTCTGGGAATTATTCTTCTTCGTTTGGTAAAAATTCTCTTCCTGTTATTATAAAGTTTGTAGATAGTATGGTTGCACCATGTAGGTTTGTTTCTGGGGTTTGCCCTGCACTTTCCAAAGGGGTACAGCTGTTTACATGCTGGTATAGTATGGTGGTGTACCTTTTAGCACATTCAGTCAAGTTAATTGGGTTTTGTGGGGGGATTTGAAGCTTGCCAAAGCAAGGAAATTTCTGAAAGTACCTTGGGTGGAAGGGATATCTGGTTTCAGTTTTATTTCGAAGGAGACTGCTTTATGGACAGACCTAACAAGTGATGAAGGTGTGCAAGTTGATGACGCAAGATGCTGCTATATTAGTAAGGACAATATCCAAGATGCTACTTCTAGTGGGTACTCTAACTGTTCCAGGCATTTGAATTAGAGTCCAGAAATCTATGTGCTTGTACATTAGTGGTGGTATAAGTTTTCCAGTCAATAGTTGGAGAGTTTACATCACCTTGAAAAATGGTACTGCATTTAATTCTGACTAATTCTAGTTCATGTAGATAACCATGAACATGAATTGGTTTGGCAATACCCACATTTATGGGGACACAATAATATGAACTATTTAGCAGCATGGATTAAAAAGGCTTCTGTTATGGCAGTTAAGGGTATGTGAGAATAGACTAAAGAAAGAATACAAAAATTGAGAAAACGTAAAGCAGTGAAAATATTTTACATCCCTTTAGGTTTTATATACAGATCAGGCAGTTTTTTTTTTATCAACTAGAGAATTTGTAGACAATTAATAAAGAGCTGAAGGAATTTATCTGAGGGGGAGAGGGCAAGCTATAAGTGGGGCAAGCTGATCCTTCCAACGGAACAAGGTGCTTTAGGATTATATGATTTGAAGGGATATTTTACAGCTACACAGTTAAGGCACATATACATAAGACAAGCAGAAGGTTATAATTCAAAATATACAGGGATGATGAAGTCAGGCTGCGGGGAGGGTGGGTTCAAGAAATAAGGACAGAATAGAATTTTGGGTGCAGATCTTTAAAGAGGATAATGACCACAATGAAAAATTATAAGTAGCAGAAAGTATTCTAAGAAATTAGCCAACATAAGAATGGAGAAAGGAGATTTTGCCTTTTTTTTTAAATTTCTCCATAGCTTTTGTGTTTCTAATACCATGACGGGAATGAAGCTCATTCCTAAGTCAAAGTATGATTAAATTTCATGAAATTAGTATTGTTTCAATCTTTCATGTCAGCCAGAAGTGCTCATGGCAGCACCCACAATATGCCCAGTAATGACTCCTGCAAATTGTACAGAGTTGCATGTAATGGCAACATATCTAAATTGTAGATTCTTGTTTAAAAGACCCATTGCTCCTACTACCATTGGAACTATCTCAAACAACCAAACCAAAAACCACCTCCAGAGGAAGCCTTAATAGGCAAAAATAGTAAAATGAAAAAAAGGCTTCCACCACAACGAAAAGTTTGGATGAGCACAGCAGTAAGTCAGGTCTACACACTAGGATCTGAAGAAGGTTTTTTAACTGAAAGCACTTATCCTGTTTGACCTGCAACTTGAACAGCACAATTTGTGCTTTTTATTTCTTCGTTTTATTAAAGCCTACATTTTAACAGAATTTCTCAGTGAACTTTTCGTTGTGGTGGAAGCCTTTTTTTCATTTTACTATTGGAACTATCTAGGTATCTTTCTTCCACATTGCTCTCATTTCTGTCTGCAAATCCTGATATTTTACTACTTTGTGTCTCTCTGTATATGCAAGACACTGTAGTCAGTGGGTGTGACAATTTCAATGATCAATGCTACTTCTGTCTTCTTTTCATGGACCACTATATCCGGTTTTCTAGCATCTGTCTTTTGAACTACTGGTGATGGATGATTCAATGTGATGCAGACTTCAACATTTTCTATGATGCTTTGTGGCTCATGTTTCCAGTGTTTTTCAGTCACTTCAATAAAATAATGTTTGCCCCATCCCCAGTGCAACAGTATTGCCAGACTATTATGCCTTCAGTATACAGTCCTGCCATTAGTATGTCGCAACCAGCAACGAGGTGTGCAACTGTTTCCAATTCCAGTTTACAAAATCTACATTTGTCTTTCTCCCACAAGTTCAATGGACTTTGTAAACCAAAGTGTATGTACCCCACTACATTGTGCCACCTTTCATCTCTTGTTCGATCCTGATCAACATGAGGTTCTTCCAGGAGTTTTCTATACTTGCAACTATATTTATGCATTTTTCACATTTGTCTTCTCATTTGGTCCTTCACCTTATAGTCTTTCTTTTGTTTTCTGGCACATTCAGTTGCTGCCTGATTTTTATCTACTTGTGGTTTGATTTCTATTTCTGCTTGATGCCAATATGCTTCTGCTAGCCTAAGCAGGGAAGTAATGGATGACTACATGTAGAAGTACAGAAAATAGGCAAGGTGGGGATGGAATCTACTGTAGAAAACTGGCAAAATAACCAGGGTACTGGGAGTAAATAATGACAGATGGAAATGTAACACAGTAGAATGAGGACAAGATGACATTTGGACTGCAGCTTAGAGACTGCCTTCTTGTTTCAGGTGTATTTTCTGAAAGGAGGCAGACCTACTTGAGGTGTTCCCACAGCTGGAACAATTCTCAGAAGACCCAAGAGTGAAGTTTCCATTCATGAAGGTCTGTCCTGGTCCTGCTTAGCTTCTCTGCAATCATATCTTGCTCTGACAGAATGTATGAAGTCTGAAGAATCAAACTGAGATGAGCCATCTCCCAGGCTATCACACTAAGTCTTCAAAGAGGAAGCAGTCTGATACCCCACCCCCCCATTTATGTACCGCATCATTGGGGTGTTACCTGTGTAAGCTTGCAGAGGTCCTGGAGACCAAGGATTATTTAAGGCTATCAAAGCGTTGATCTCTGCCAGCATATCTCTGATATATAAGTACTTTCTGATATTTACGTACTTCTGTCATGAATACTTACTATTACTAATAATCACATACTTCACAAAACCAGTGTGCCATGCAATCACAGTCCTTAAGGCAAAATAACATACCCAACATACTAGTAATAGGTGACTCTATAGTCAGGCACAATGACATCCCACTCACTAGGCTGAATAAGGAGGTTACTGTTAGCTGCCTGTCGGGTGCCAGGATCCACCACATAACACAAGCACTCAGGTCACTCCAGAACAAGTACAAATATAATTTTCCATGTTGGTGTAAATGACCTGAGCCGTACCTCCCTGGACTACATGAAAAGTGACATAGAAGAGCTCTCTGATCACGTAGCCCAGGCCGGTATGACTCTGACTCTGACCCTGAGTAGCATCCTGAATCCAAGAATACCACCAAGGTATAAAGAAAAAATTCTCAACTTCAACAACTGGCTAAGTTTCTGGTGTCATTCAAAGGGGATCCAGGGTCTGTCCACCTGGGATGACATGCTCAACAAGCCATCCTGCTTCGCTAGAGACGGCTTGCACCTGTCACCCTTAGGCTTTTGAATACTGGCCAAGGCTCTTGTCACCCCCATAGTGCCTTTTTTAGGCAAGGCTCAAAAGATAAACCCTACCACCATAAATAGCGCAAGTAACAAAAAACTGAGGGTAATGCTACTCAATGCCGGAAGTCTAAACCTCAAAATGCATGCACCCGAGGCACTCCGTATGGAGAAAATCGATTTATGTGTAGTAACAGAAACCTGGTTTAAGGCTCCAGAGAGCACCCCAGCACTACCAGGCTACAACTTATACCATACATTTTGGCCACAGAACCCAAACCGAAATACAAAAGGTGGGGGCGTATCCATATTCATCAAGGATAACCACATCTCCAGGTTAGTGGCACTGCACAATGCTTCAGAGATCATCCACGTGCAACTAGCAAGCAAAACTGCAATTCAAATTGTAGCTTGCTATAGATAACCCACTATGCCTCAGGACGGCCATTCCGCATTTCTGGGAAACATAAAGGTCCTACCAAACACCCTAATATTTGGCGATTTCAATTACCCAAACATTAACTGGGAGAACTACTCAAGTACTAACTCCCATGCCCAACATTTCCTAGAATTTATAAACTCAAACACCTGGTCAAACTGGTCAACACTCCCACCAGAGGTGACAACATATTGGACCTGGTCATCACCAACACGGGAGACCGGTGTTCAACCCCTCGCTGGTTAGATCTGACCATAAAAAAAAAAATCACTTTGGATATCCACATTCTGCCCCCACCCCCGGACAAGAAAACCACCGTGAAAAACTTTCCAAAAGCAAACTTCACGTTACTTAAGACCGATGTGTAAAGTTTCAAAGCCCCCCATGCTGAAGGATAACGCTGTCCAAGCTGCAAAATCCTTTACTAATGCATTCTATGGGCACCTACAAGAATGCATGGATTATGCCATCCCAAGTAAAACCAAGACTCACTCCTCCAAGAAAAGGAAACCAGTCTGGAGGACTCCTGCCATAAACAAGCTATACAACAGAAGGAGGAAACTAGTACAGAAAAGAGTAAAATCCCAAGAAGGGAAGACATCCCTGATCAGTATCAGCAAGAAACTACGATCCATCATAAAATCATCCAAGGCGAGCTTTTTTTTTCAAAACAAGTTTATTGTTTTAACATATAAGAGAAATATCATAACAATTTTATACAAGTAATTAAAAATAGGTATTATTATAATATTCAACAAAACAACTAAAGTATTTACAAAGACATCCACTACAATCAGATCAATTAATTAAACTAAAATATCATGCTATTGAAATTAAAATTTTTTTAACAAATTTTGTAAATTATCCCATACAATAAAATAAGATGTTTTTCTGTTTGTTCTAGTCCTAATTGTGTTTATTTCCATATGGCACACTATATTCATAACATTTTTAAATTCATTGAACGAAGGAGGTGTATCTGAAATCCAATTTCTAGTTATTATTTTCCTAGCCACTGCTAGAATAGACCATAACAAGGGAAGCTTAACCTTTTTAACACTTTGAGGTACAGGTGTGTTGAATAATATAAGAGATTTAGAAATAATGAAATTATCTGTAAAAGAGCCTGCAAAAATTCATTAATTGACTTCCAGTATTCTTTCAATTTTATACAGTCATAAAACATATGAGCCCAGTCAGCATTAATTTCTACATTACATCTCTTACATAGATTATCTTTATTATTTATTTTATTCATCATCAAAGGTGTATAAAGAGATCTATGTAAAAATTTCCATGTATAAAGTCTCCAGACAATGGAAGACGTAGTTCTATAAGCAGATTCCAATATATATTGTTTATCTTGCTGATTTGGTGGGTCCCCATTAATAGAAGTGAAATAATTCCAGTATGAATCTACATTGTAAAAAGTTTCTTGTCTGATAACTTTATGTATGTATGAAAGTTTGCCTTTATCAGAAACTTTATGTTGTAAATTTAATATCAAGTAATCAATCAGTGTTGGAATAGATTCTTTAACAGTTATAGACATTAAATCTATTTTATTAATGAGATGTTGTCTAAAGGTCTGAACCTCTAACCAGCAAGTTTCTCTTAGATCAAATTCTTGTTTTAAGAAATCTAGATTTTTAACTTTATTATCAGATATCAACTGATACCAGTACTTTAGATCATTATCTATAGCTACATGAGTTCCTTCAGAAGTAGATGACAAAAGCATACCCTGAGTATACATTATAGGAAATACAATAAAATTCCATTCCCTATAATTAGGGTGCATGAATATAAAGTTACGATAACTAATAATAATATTTAATGGGTAACAAACCATATGTTTAGGTGTAATAGGTGAAGTACAAAATTCCTTTAGTAACCATAACATGGAGTTATTTACAATCATATTTTTATATGTTAAGGAGATTTTCATGAAGTGTATACTAATTAGCTCCCAATAATCTTTCCATTTTGTGACATATGACTGATCTATTAATAAAGTAATAACTTTTACAATAGAAGAGATAGTATATAAATTAAAGTCTGGAAAAGAAATACCCCTTGAGACCAGCTATTAGTATGTTTCTTTAATGCAATCCTAGGTCTATTAGGTGCCCATAAGAAATTTAACATTAGTGTGTTCAGTTTCTTGATAATTATTTTTGTAGGTGGAAGTATTATTGATTGTATTAAGTATAAAATCTTGGGGAATATTATCATTTTAATAATTGTAAGTCTCTCCTCCATAGTAAAAAACATATTATTCCAGGTATTAAAAGATTTTGTATATTAAGAAAACAGGTATTATAATTATTATATATAATAGATTTAATATCTTTAGATAGTATTATACCTAAATAAGTTATCTGACCTGAATTGGGTACATATTTAGTAAAATCACTAATGAGAATATTTTTCGTGTATATATAGGTAGTATTTTAGTTTTTTCTTCATTGAATATTAAACCAGAAATACTTTTAAAATTCATCATGTTATCAAATAGAGACTGTATAGAAGAATTAGATCCTGCTGATGTAATTAGAACATCATCTGCAAAAAGTTGAATTTTGGATGTTGTATTTTCATCTATTTCAAAACCCTCTATGTCAGTACTGTTTCTGATCAAATTAGCCCAAGGCTCCATTACTAAAGTGAATAATAGTGGAGAAAGTGGACATCCTTGTTTTGTACCTTTAAGAATGGGTATTTTTTGTGAAACATTTGTTCCTACCTTAATATAAGCCAACGTTCCTTTGTATAAATGTTCAATTAGATTTACAAATGCATCCGAGAAGTTTGTGCACTTCATTAAGGTAAACAGATAGTCTCAACTTACTGAATCAAATGCTGAACTTATATCAAGACTAATAAGTGTTAAATCTTTCTTTTTCCTATTTGCAAAATCTATTAATGTTAAAGTTCTTCTTACATTATCAAAAGTATTTCTATTTACAATGAAGCCTGTCTGATCTATATCTATAATGCCGGGAATGATTGTCTTCAATCTATCAGCAAAGATATTCATAAACATTTTATAATCAACATTAAGTAATGAGATGGGCGATATGAAGAACATCTAGTTGGATCTTTATTAGGTTTTAAAATTGGCGAAATAAATGTATATTGCCAAGATGGGGGGGGTTATTAACTCAGTTTGGGCCAAAATAAAAACCTTATGTATTAATGAATATGTATTTTTAGAAAGGATTTTATATATCTCTGGTATCATACCATCATTACCCGGTGCTTTGTTTGATTTAAGCTTATTTATTTGTGTAATAACTTCTGTATATGAAATACTCTTGTCCAATAGTTTAATCTGTTGTTTATTAAGCTTTTTATTCATATTTGTGGTTATAAACTCCTTTATTTTATCTTTAGGTTCCATGTTAATATTATTATGGTTAATTTTGTGAAAGTGATTTCTAAATTCATCTAGTATTTCTGGTATACTAGAAACATTCTTCTTTTCCTTAGAGAAAAGATTTCTTTGATATGGTTTTGTTTATTCAACCTTGTTGTTTTATTTTTAAGTCTATGTAAGTATTTGGGGCTTATTGAATAAGACAAAAAATTGTATTTCTCTAAAGTTATTTTAACTTTATGAGTTACAATTTCTTTGTATTTCTCATTTAGTTTGTTTATTTCTTCAATAACTTTCTTGTCCATAATATTTTCTTTATTATTATGTTTATAAGAGTCTAATTTACTTTGAATATCTAACAATTCCTTATCCCAAGATTTCCTTTTATTATTATACCATCTGATACTTTGTCCATATAGATATGATTTTAAGGCATCCCAAACATAAACAATGGAGACTTCAGGAGTGTTATTTAGGTCTAAAAAAATGTTTTACTTTTGAAAGTATATATTCTTTATAGTCTTTTAGTTGAGTTAAGTATGCTGGTATCCTTTTGATCTGAACATTATAAGTATTTTTTATCAAGAATTCAAAAACAATTGAATTATGATCAGATATAGGACATGAAATGATTTTGGAATTAATTAAATCTGTTACCATCTGGTTAGAAATAAAGACCCTATCTATTTTTGAATAAGTTTTGTATCTGTTAGAAAAAAAGGTGTATGGTAATGATTTTGAATCTATCTGATTATTAATATCATTCAAATGATAAGAATTAGCAAAATCCTTTAAATGTTTTGCATTAGATGCAATTCCTCTCTTTCCTATAGTGGTAGTATCACTTTCATGTAGTATACAATTAAAGTCACCAGCTAAAATAATATCTCCTATAGAGAATGATATGATCTTATCAAGATGATGTTTCACTGTATTAATACCAATTCCAGGTATCCAATATACATTAATTAAAGTGTAAGTCTTCCCATTAATTTGTATTGTAACCATACAAAACATTCCTTTGTCATCCTGATAAGACTTAATGGTTTTAGGAATGGGCATACTTTTATTCCATAAAATAGCCACTCTTTTTTTCTGAGTGTGCTCTGAACTAACCAATACTGTATATTTGTTTGTGGCTAGTTTATCAATATCTTTTTTCAAGAGATGGGTTTCTTGTAGGAAGACTAAGTTGGCCTTATGTAAATTAATGTATCTTATTAGGCTTGCCATTTTACATGGATTATTCAATCCAGTAATGTTTAAAGAAATTCCTTTTAAAGATGTCATTTGGCATTTTTAAAACTTAAGAATCTTATGATCAAAATAACAAATAACAAGATAAGTAATGTTACATCTCCTCCTTTAGGTGTACCTTTAAATATAGCTGTATTTATTGAATCTCTTATGGGATTTCGTATAGGATTCAATTTTGTTTGTAGTGACAATGAATGTACAAAATATATTGTGGATGTCAAAACTATATACAAATAACAATGAACAAATGAAAATAATGTAAGGATTAAACCTTGCATCCAGCCTGGAGTTGTAAACTCCAACTTAGAGTAGTATTTACCACTCAAGTTAACCCCCTACCCTAAGCAGCAGTACGTCAGCTACCACCTTATCAATTTAATACTAGTTATATTTAACTGAAGTTAACAGTTTTCAATTCAATTATCTAGCAAGACAAGACTACACATTTGGTAAAACAGCATCATATAAACTAAAATAAACCTTTTTTTTTTTTTTTTTTTAAAAACTGTTCATACTACTATATACATCCATGTAATATAAAACACTTGTATGCAAATAGCATTCAAATAATCTTGATGTTAGAAATCAAGAGGAGAGAAAAATAAGTTCTAACATTTATTTAAATCAAAAACTTTGGCTAATATGATTCAGACATTACATATATTAGGATGCATCTATTTTCTGTCATGTAAATACAGTTAACAGCTTCCAAAAAAAACCTTGAATTGCTTGTATATGAGCATTTACTCAAACTCATTATTGCCAATAGAATAAAATATTGTATTCATAGATATTGTTATAAATCATACTTCATAGTTAAGCAGATTCTCAGAAACATTTATATACATATCTACATACACACACATACACACACACACATATATATATATATATATATACATACATACACACATACACACAATATACACATATACATATATATATATATATATATATATATATATATATATATATATATATACACATGCATACACACATACACACGCACATACACACACAAACACACACACACACACACACACATACATATATATATATATATATATATATATATCTGATCTCACTGAGTTGTATCTTTTCTGAGCACCATCTTACATTGCTGTCCCTTCAATAAATCTGTCTGCTTTATACAAAATAATGCACAGCAAACACATTTTAGTAACCAAATTTTACAAACATGCTATACTACTGCTTTAAAATATATCACATGACAATTTCTTCCAGTATAGAGTTATAAAATTATTTATGCTTGTCAATCAGATGAATTAAATGAGTTAATGTTTGGGACATAGGTTTTTAACACATATTATTAATCTGCTATTCCTGTATCTGTGATGTGTCAGTGTGATATCTAGGTCAAAGGTGAGACTAGCTGCTTTCAGCTTCTCTGTGAGAATTCTGAGAATTGAAGCTTTTGAAGTAGCTCATGGACACTGTGCATGAGACAGCCCACATCCCAGATTGTCTCTCTCAACATTTTGGCGGGAAACTTATTAAAAACTAGTGACAAACATTCATTTAGCAGTGTAAATGCATCTAAACATGACAAAACCTTCACAATGCATTCTACAGGTTATTACAGACTCTATGCAAGTGAAATCAAGCCCAAAATTATTAATAAGTAACAAAACTCAACATTTTGTCCCAACTCAACTCCTATGCAAATCTTATTATTTACTGTGTCTATATGATCAAAAGCATTTCTATATATTAATAAAGAAAAGAAAAGAGAGTAGAAAGTAAAAGGGTGTAATGCAGAAATAAAAAAAATGTAAGAGAAAGCTATAAGAAGTATATACAATAGAATGTTACTTACTGTTTATATTAATAGAGTTAAAAATAAAACATATTATTTACTATTATTTAGTTCTAATTATTATTGGTTAAAGCATGACAGATTATTTACAAACAAGCATAAGCAGTGTAATCAAGAAAGTATAATTAGGAATAGCATTTGAAGAACATATAAACTTTTAAAGGAAAATGAAAGTATCAAATTACTGACCTTATTTTTCCTCTTCAGAAAGAGAAACAAGTTAAATCACAGCTTGCCATTAAATCTCCAGATATTTTGACTAGTTATGAAACAAAACATTTCTTTGCACACAGAGAATAGCTTTGATTAAATCTTTTTCAAAATATTTGTTGCTTCTTGGAAATGCAGGAACTATATTTAAAAAGATTAATAATAAAATAAAATAATGAGAGAAAAAAAAACATAGTACAAATCATTTGTTTTTTAGTCTCTTCTTCTTCTCTGAAGTCTTCCACAAAGTTTCAGTTGCCAGTCTCTTTAACGAAGGACTATCCCATTCCATTTCTTCTATTTTTTCCAAAATCTTATTTTTTTTGATAAACAGTAAAGCAGAGTCTAAGTCATCGAAAATTTTAGGACCATCAGGAAGGAAGATTTTAAGCTTGGCAGGAAACAGAAGGTATGTTTTAAACTGTGCTTTTTTAAGCTCCCTTATTAGTGGCAGAAAAACTTTTCATTTAGCTAATACCATGGAAGAATAGTCATTGTCAAAACGCACAGTTGTTTCATTAATCTTAACAGGAGCTTTAGCCCAAGCAGATTTAAGAACCATCTCTTTATCAAAAGATGATAGAAATCTAACTATAACTGATCTAGGATAGTTTTTGTTAGAGCTAGTATTAGCTATAGATCTATGTGCTCTTTCGATACCAAAAGAGAATGCTTCTGGTAAATCTAAAGTTTTAGGGAGCCATGTTGTTAAAAAAGAAGTAATATTGTTACCTTCAATATTTTCTGGCAGTCCAAAAATCCTAATGTTATTGCCTAGATCTATTTTCCAGGTCATCCAGCTTTGTTTGTAAATGTGTATTTTGTTTCAGCAGAAACTCAATGTTGATTTCCTCTTCTTGTATTCTATTTTCCATGTCATTCACAGCTTCTTCTATGCCTGTCATCTGGATCTTCTGTTGTTGCAGGTCCATATGTAACAAGTCTATTTGTTTTGTAGTTTTTTCTATGAAAGTGTCTATTTTAGTATCCATTTTATCCATCTTAGCAGTAAGTTGCTGGACTATAATTATCAGAGACTGAAGTTCTTTCTTGATACTGGAGTCTTGAGAATTTGTCTTACTGGAACTCATTTCAGACTGATAAACTGACAGGAAAATTTCCAAAGTAATTTCTGACAGGAATATTATTAAGATTTCCTTTCTTTTTTAGATATAGTTCAAGAACTATATAAAACAAACATATTTAGAAAGAAAATTACTTCAAAAATTATTTTTTTAAGTAATTAATTCCTGTCAATGTAATGAAACTGGTGGAGCTGAAGAAATCTGCTGCTATCCTGTGTTCATCCTTGGCCACACCTCATCCAAGGCGAGCTTTGAAAGAAAAATTGCCAAGAACTCCAAAGATAAACACAAGGCATTCTTTAGCTATGCCATGAATCAAAGATAAACACAAGGCATTCTTTAGCTATGCCATGAATCTAAGTGGCAATGTAAAGATCTGCTCGGAGGTAGTGCAGAATGGCACAAAATACACTGAACCGACCGATATCGCCAACATCCTGGCAGACAGGTTCAGCGCAAACTTCACCCCCCTCTCACCCCCAAAAGGCCCATAACCATACCAGAAGAATGTAGAGTCCCTGAAATCACAGACACTCAGGTTAAAACACCCCTCTCCAAAGCCAAAAACACCGCATCAATAGGACCGGACAGTGTCCCAGGCTGCGTCCTACACAAGCTCAAAGACGAGCAAGCCCTTCACCTAAACACACTGTTCAAACTCGGCCTCTCCACAGGCTACGTACCAATAGAGTGGCTCACAGCAATGGTTATTCTGCTCCACAAAGGTGGAGCCACAACAGATCCCGGGAACTATTGCCCTAAAAGCCTGAGTAGCTTGGTCTGCAAGGCTATGGAGCGCATCATCATGGAACTCATTAAGAGAGACATTGAGAACCTCCAAACACTGAACCCTACCCAGTTCGGCTTTAAGGGCAGATCATGCCTCCTAAACCTGGTGGACTTCTTTGAGACAGTTACCAAGGCTATAGACGAGGGAAACGTGGTACACACAGCCTACACAGACCTTGCTAAAACCTTCGACACCATTCCCCATTCTGGTATTATAGACAAGCTCACCAGCCTGAACATAAACACCTACGTCACAAGATGGGTTGCCAACTGGCTCACAGACAGAACCCACATGGTGAGAGTTGCAGGAGCTAGGTCCGACTCTAAACCGGTTACAAGTGGCGTTCCCCAGGGCTCAGTCCTAGGACCCCTCCTGTTCGGTATATACTTCTCAGAGGTACAGACAAGCACAGGAGGACTATGGCTGACTAAGTTCGCAGATGACTGCAAACTAGGGGCTATAATTAACTCTCCGACTGACACAGACATCCTCCAAAAGGGTCTCACTGAGACGGATACCTGGTGTCAAAATCATGGCCTCAAGCTAAATGCCAAAAAGTGCATAGTTATCCCCTTTGGAAAAAACAAAGTACCCACAAACTACCACATAGGTGGTAGTCCCCTAAATACAGAAGACGTAATAAGGGATCTGGGGACCCAAGTAGATAGTAATCTCACCTTTGATAATCACATTTCCAAAGTGGTTAGAAAATCCTTCTACGTGGCCCACCTATTCACAAAGGGGTTCACATTCAGCTCAAAAGAGGTCATTGTGCCCCTCTACTCATCACTCATCAGACCCATTATAGAGTACAACACCCCATTTGGGATGTACCTTACAAGACATCTGCAACAGCTGGAAAGACCACAGAAGTACCTCACCAAGAAGATCACTGGCCTCAAACAGATGCCCTATGCAGCTCGACTGAAGAAACTCCAGTTGTACTCGGTTGCATACCGCTTACTCAGAGGTGATCTCTGCCTGACATACAAGGCCATGTCGAACCCAGAATTGATGGACATGCTCCACCTAACAAAATCTTTATCCCCTCTAGCCACATGCTCTAGGGATCTAAACCTCACCACAACAATAAACAGGACATGCTGGAGGGATAGATTCCTGTCCCAGAGACTTCTCATGCTTTGGAACAAGATCCCAATCTACATTAGGCAGAGCTCCTCGCTAACACTCTTCAAAAGAAACCTTGACGAGTAGATGGGAAACAGAAAGTTTACCTCTAGGATCACTTCAGTGGCTCTGCTAGACAGAGGCACATGGAACTAATCTAAGGGGGCGGTGAAAGCCAACACATTTTGGCTAGGCTTATAAATACCTTCAGGCAGATAGCCTAGTACCTACATATGAACATATATGAAGGTTCAACAGATGTTGCACTTTCATCCCTTTGGAAACAGCAACCCACACCAGGACTGATGAATCTGCAGTGACAGACTGGACAGGAGTTGGAAAGGGTAATGGGAGACATGGACTACAAGAGAATATTCCTTCTCACAAATCCCAAAACAGGTATCTGAAAAAAACAGAGTCAAGATGCAGAGTCTAGAAAGAGATACTAATGGATTTTTCGTACTTGAAGTCTACCCAAAGGGAAGTACAAGAATCAACAATGTCATCTAGCCCAAAATCCTCTGCTTTGGATGGAAAAACTAAGGAAGAACTGCTGAAACATCTCTGCTTTGTCTGAAAGAAAGGCATGTTTCAGAACAGAATTTAACAGACATCCCTGAAATACAGTTCAGTAAAAGAGATGACTTTTGTAAGTTGATTTGAAAACCAAGACTGAGTACGTGAATCTGAACAGCTGCCAAAAACTCTTGAAAGCTGAATAGAGAGTCTGCAAAGATAGAACAATCATCCAAATACGGAAATATGTTAATTCCTTGAAGTCTGGAACAAGCACTTACTGGAGCTAGACACTTGTGAATACCACGAATACAGTGGAAAGTCCAAAGGTTAACAAACATTAGTACTATTTGGCAATGGAATGTGATCAGTATCTTTTAAGATTACCTTTACCATGAAAGCTAGACAGGGGATCAGAAGTAAAAGGGAACAAAGGGAAAATATTTTAGAAATGAAAGGTCAAGATTGTCTCCAGGATTCTTACTTCTTTCGTACCAGAAAATCTGTGAATAAAAGCCTTTGCTCATTTGTCAGGGAGATATTGGTTCTATTACTCTGTGTGCAAGCATCAGCTGCAGAATTGGAGAAAATAAAAAGACTTGTTTCACAGGGCAAAGGATAATCCCCTGCAATTGAGGGATTCTCATTTCCAAATGCATCTCTGCTGAATTATATTTAAAACCCATTTGTCTGCCACAGTCTGGTACCACAAGGGAAGATGAAGCCTCAGCACGCTGGAGAGGTTGCTGGGGGGGAGGGGCTGAGCTGGCAAATAGAGCGGCTGGGAAGACTGTCCCCGATCTCAGGGGGTTTTCCTTTCTTTTTGGAATCTCCTTGCCACTGCTGTTTTATGGCTCCTTGCTGCATAAACTGCTTAATGAAAAAGGGAGGTGAGCAAGAAGAAAAATGTTCTTTAAAAAAAGGATGGTGGAAAATTTTGAGTTGCCCTTTAAATCAAATTTCCTCTTTCAACACACTTCAGCTGCAGAAGGGCCAAACAAAACTTCCTTGTCTAAGGGAGAAAGTGCAGTTGCTTAAGTTGCACTTGCCCGTAACAGTAAGTGCAGCAGTGGCCCTTAAGCTATATAGGGCTACCACCTGCCCCTTTTTGCACAGGACAGCTCCTATTTGGGTACTTGTCTCCTGTGTGTGTGTGGGGGGGGGGGGCAGAAACATGGCAAATCTCCTGAGATTTTATGAGGAAAAAGTATAATCTTCCTTTAATAGTTGTATGAAATAATTATTGTGAATCTGAAACATCTAAATATTACACTGAATAGCATAACTACTCAAATGCTACAACAACAGGCTATGGGTAGAATTTGTCCTGCAAAATCTCATGTTTCCCAAAAATGTTCCACTTTAGGCATCTGAAAAGGTGCAAACTGTAAGGCTATATGGGTTGTACCCTGCCCATGACACAAATGACCAGCTTCCAAAACCTCCGACTCCCTCCAACACCTTCAGTCTGACTGCTGATTGGGCAGCAATGTGGAAGGAAAATCAGCAGTCAGAGTGAAGATTCTTCAGAACTTTCTTACTCCTGATTCACAAAAACAAATGAGGAATTCGAGCAACTTATACAACTTTACTATGTTCATCTTTCCCTCTGCTGCAGTAGCATTTAAGCTATATGGATTGATTACCAATCCCTATCCAACCTGGGAGGAGGAAAGATAAGGATCCAGGAGCCACTGAACAATGTTCCTAGCAAAGCCTGTCCTGGATCCAGGAAAAATAATTCAATCTGTAATGCCTTATATAGGTATGTAGTTGCCTCTAGAATACCCAGGAGTCCACTCCAGTTTGCCACAGAAGACAAGGCTCTAGTACAGAGCCTTTATACGGCCTGGAACTGGTTTACCATGGTAGGAACAAAAAGGCAATAGCTGAGGGCAACCATCTGGAAATAGTCTGTCTGCACACCAGTTGTCCTTTCTTTGCCTGAACATAAAAAATAAATAGCAGATAGTTCTGTCAACATACAGAAACCTGTACATGTCTGGAGTAAGTATAATCCTTTTTTTCAGGTTCTGAGTATCAAGCTAGAACACTGGAAGACTGATTGCTTCATTCAAAGTAAAGTCTGAAATAACCCTGGGCACGGATGAGGGATTTATTCTTAATGAGACCCTATTGCTATGGAAGACCAGAAGGGGTTCACTCACCATGAGACCTTGCAACTTAGATACTTTCCTGGCAGATGTCAGAGGAATGAGAACAGTTTTCCATGTAATAAATCTCTGCTTGATGAGCAGGTTCAAATGGAGACCTGGTTAACTTTTCAACCAAAGTTAAGATCTTGGGAAGCAACAGCCTGTTTAAGAGAAGGTTTCAGGTATAAAACTCCCTGAGAGACAGTTTCACTAAAAATATAGAATAAAGTGGAGAATCCACGGACAGAATGGCTACAAGATGTACCTTGACAAAGGAGTAAGAGAGGTCAGTGGGTAGCAACTCAAATATTTGAGCATCAGTAGTACATACTTACTAAAAGGTTCCGTTTACTGCAGGTTTTCTTGCATCTCAGTTTCTGCAGCATGTCCTCTGGAAAGAGGTGACTAAAAGGAATTACAACTGAATTCTAGGCAGTTAACTGAATATGTTTGAAAACAGAATACATCAAACTCCCTGTCTTGTGTGAAAATGTCCCCCTTGTGAGGAAGCGTGTAATAATTAAACTTGGCCAATTCCATGAGAAACAGCCAATGTAGCCTTGGCCAAAAGGAAATCACCACCATGATTGTAGGTCCTTCTGAATCTTCAGAATAGCATGAATATCAGTGGAAAGGGTGAAAATGCATAAAGGAACATTTACATTCACAGGAATAAAAAATACATTTGTTTTCCAAGCTTGCTTCAAGGATCCCTGGTACAGAATTTGTTCAGATGAAAAATCCTGGAAACTCCCTGTATTAAAAATTTCCTCTCTCAAATTGTTTAAAGATCTGAGTAGCAGATGGGCCAACAAAATTCAGATTTTATCTCATCAAAAACCTTTTGATTATGCACCCAAGTATATCTCCTCAATCTTGCAGCAATAGTTGTGGTCCTAAACACCGTATCTGCACAGCCACACATACTCCTTAAGGCCTGTTTTGACACTTGTGAAACATTGGAAATAATGGAATTCAGACAAGCACTAACTATCAGTTTTCTCAAGCTGTCTGTACAAAAAAGTACAAACTTCCACATACAAGTCTGATTAGTTAAAAATTCTACAGTCCAAAGTGGAAGAAAATATTCTCTTACCAAATGTATCCAATACCTTTCCTTCTGCTCACATCCTTCACATTTTTTTGAAACCTAATGGTTTTGAATCCTTATTAGACATTCTGACAGAGAAAAAGGTAGCAAAAGATCAAAGAAGTTTTTCAGAACAATTTTTTTAAACACCAACAGCAGTTAAATGAAAGAAAATAGAGGGAAATAAAGGAGGCCACAGCTCTCTAACTTAATTGGCTATGCCTGGGAGACAGAAGAGAAAGCACTCTAACAAACGGGCTAAAAGGAAAGGCAGTTCTCTAACTTAAACAAACTGTCTTGAATAGGACTTCATAAAGAGAAAAACAGACAAACAACAGGAATAAGAGCCCTCTTACTTATATGGGCTATTTATCTTTTAAAACGAGAAGCCGGGAGAGGGACAACAAGGCCTGAATGGAAGATGACTACCAATAGCAGAAAACAGCCACAAAATACGGACCAAAACTATCCAGTACAAAATGAACTATCTGAAGATAAGTAACAGCCAACAATAACTTACCAAAGTTGGAGTAAAATAAACAATATACTTAGCCAGAGCTAGCAGAATGAGCACCCGATCTTGTTTAGCGGCAAAAGAGATCTGGGGAGATTTTCTGGTGCATGCTGGGATAGGATTTAGCCATGAGCTGGCA
The DNA here is from genome assembly GCF_019279795.1 of Protopterus annectens. NCBI lineage: Eukaryota > Metazoa > Chordata > Ceratodontiformes > Protopteridae > Protopterus > Protopterus annectens. Next base: position 864,171,743 of record NC_056746.1, on the reverse strand, counting down.
GAAGACCTCAAGCTTGACTATAAAAGGCCGCGGGATTGGATCCGAACCCAACCTAGTAAGAATGAAGGTGAGATAGGACAACACCACATCAAATGCTTGCTAGTTTGAGAAACTTTACATAAAGTGTATCTGCCTTTTGAGGAACTGAAGGTTGAGAACCAGGATTGCTTTAGACAGCTTTAAATACATCCTCCAAGGTTGGCATTAATGGGGTTATGGGAGTGGAGTCATTCATCCTGGCTATTGTCTGAGAAAACAAAACTTCTTCCAAAGGTTTTAAGAACCAAGTTTCTTCTGAATCATAGATTTTGGCTTGGAAATCTGCAAGTTAAGAAGCCCTGTCCCTGCTACATCAGAACTGACTGACATCTTCCCCAGGAACCTCTCTGCTGACATTTTTCAGGTAAGGATTTCTGAGTACAGTGTACTTGCTAGTCCCTTTCATAAGAGAGGTGGTGATTTAAAGTAAAAGTTACATGGGTTAGAAAGTAGATTAATTCTGAACTATGGTACTTTACATCCCAGAGGATTAAATTTAGAGGCAAATATTACCATATGATGTTGTTTATTAAATATTTTATATATATATATATATATATATATATATATATATATATATATATATACACATATATGTTTTATATAAGAGGGGTGTATGTTGTCACAGATTTCTGGTGTATTTAATGACAATTTTAAAACAATGCTTTAAAATAATGCTTTAAAGTTTTTTTTATTTAGAACATAATTGATTTATTGAATAATTATATAATTATTTGATTGATGGAATTCTTTTTGGATGGTTCACTTGTTATATAAAGAAGTTTGTGTGCATCATGTAAATTATCCTAGAAGGCGAAAAGCTGAGGTGCCAGATGCTTGTTTGGTACTATTACATTTTCAACATCATTTGTATTTTGTTTGTTTTTTATTTTTATTTCACTGTGCAAGTGTCTTTGTGATAAGGATTTCTGAGTACCAGGATTAACTGCCTGTAACAATGTCCTAGCAAAGGTAAGAAAATCATCTTTTCCAACAGGAATCATGTCTTCAGACAAGAAATGTTTAACCTTTTCTTTATAGGCGTAGCTGACAACAGACTCAGAGAAGGTATTTCTGCCCCATCAAGAGGGGAGACTCTTCCCCAACTTTCATCAAGCAGCATCTCCTGGTGTGTCTTCTGGACTCAGAAGAGATGGCTTTCACATGTCTGTATTGAACACTGGAAAAGCAAGAGATGATATCGGTGATCTATGATTCATGGTCGATGAAAGGATTACAGCACAGGAAGCTTGACGGGCAAGTGGTCTGAAAAATGACTAATGGCCACTGCAGAGTCACCCACCACTGGCTGAGGCATTGACTGTGCAATGTGGGGTTAGCAAGGGCTCTTTGGCAAGTTTTGTTTAGGTACAGAGGGTGATGGAACAGCAGGAGCAGGCTAAGTATCCACTTAGCCTATGATTGAAGAGGATGCTCTGAATGTGGTACGCCTCACTGGAATGAGTCGGTCAGAAGTTAAGTTGTCAAATAGTCTCCACAAGCAACACACTTACACTAATGAACAGTCCCCCAAACACAGTAATGCTTACAATAATGCACGGTACCCCAAACACAGTAATGCATAAGCAGCACTTTATAAATTCCTGTCAGAAAACAAACCCCTGTTGCAATTCTCAGTCTGATAGGTAAAACAAAAAAAGGCAGGTAATTGGTCAGACAGTGAATACAAACACTAACATACCCCGTAAAGGTTTCTGCCTGAATAAAACATTTCACTGACTCTAAACCTTTACATAAAACACAAAGCTTATACAAGCAGTACATCTCATGAAAACAGACCCCAAAATAGTTTAAATTTAAAAACAGTGGTCCCTAACAGAAAACTTCTAATATAAGACAGATGTTGGGTTTCTTACAGGCTAAATACCACTAAAAAGTCCTACTAAAAATAGGTAGTATTTTTCATAAAAGGGCAATATTCTATGTGGAATGGTTCCCTACTGGGGGACACATCTGCCAAAATTAAAGCTTTGGGTCCATCTGCTGCTCCTGTGAAGCCTCCGAGTTGTTTCTTCATGAGGCAGCAAGAAAAGTACTGAAGAATCAACTGCTAATTTTTCCTCCACAGTGCTGCCCAATTAACAGTCAGAGGTGGTGTGGTAAGAAGCTAGAGCTTTTGGAAGCTAGCCAGTTGTATCCTGGGCAGGTCACAAATGACATAGCTTAAAGGCTACTGCAATAGTGGTAACAAAGATTATAAAATTTCAGTTTTAATATACTCAGGAAGCTTTATAGAATTAAGCCAAGCCAATTTTCTCATCACTAACTCAGAAACAGCAACTCTGGAGGAAGAATCAGCTGCTTCATGAGCACACTAAAATATTCGTAGTAGCATAAGAAGCAGATAAGAGATAACAATTTTGTTTTTAAACTCAGAAGGAAGGAATGTTAACAATTAACTTTTGCATGTTCTCAAAAATAAAAATAAAACTTTAATGTATGTGCATGACAGTTAAAATCCTAAAAGTTAAAGCAGCAGAAAAAAAAAACAACCCTCTTTCCCAACTTGTCAAAAACTTTCCACATCCTTGCCAGAGAGTATAGGGATAGCAGTAGTAATCTGTTCAGCAGTAGTAGTTTTGGATAGAGATACTACTGCTGAATTTACCTTAGGGATGGAAAATACTTATAAGTCTGAGATATCCTGTTTAACCCGTCAGGCTTCCTGTTAGCAGGAGGTTGACAGGCAATCTAGAGGCATTGAGGAAAAACACTCTCTAAAACAGGCAAAACAGGAATAACAACTGAAGATCTAGGCATATTCATCTGTAATAAACTGCATGTTTTCTGTGCAACAGTAATTTCATTCTGCACTCACTGAATAAAAAAACTTTGACCTTAGGCAAAATCTCAGAAAAATACAATACTTCAAGAGGGAAGTCTGAAGCTATACCCTTCCTCAAAATCAGAATGTTCAAACTGAAGAAATTACTGAAATATAATCCCCCTTCCTTGCAATGCCGGCTCTTTGGACTGAAAATCAACATGAGAGAGAGAGAGGGATTATTTCTTTTCTTGCCTGAAGTAGTAGTAGACAAGGAAAAGGCAGCAATGAGGTCCTTATCAGATCACAGCAAATCTTTCCTGTCCATTGAAATAGAAACAGGAGACAGCAAAATTTACCTCACTATTTTCACTACTTCCTGGAAAACGCCACTGAAAATGATCAACCTCTTTACTCAGCCCTCATTAGGCCAGTCATTCAATATAATCCCCCCTTTGGTACATACCTATCGAGACACACACAGCTGGTGTTAGGCACCCCAAGCCTCCGATCATCTGCCTGTGAAAGAGGACCTCCATGCAGCAGCCACGGGGTTTCTCCTTCTCCGTCATTCATTCCTCCACATCTTGTAGATGTCCGCACAGCTATATGATGTCACCGCATGATCGCAAACTTTTTTTTTTTTTTTTTTTTTAAACTTGTCTGTAAGCTGCCCTCAATCAGGTCCACTTCAGAGAAGCAAGGGACCTGTGTGGCTACAACAGACAAGGAAGTAAGTTGTCTTTTTTTTTTTTTTTTTTTTTTTTTTTTTTTAACTGGGGCAGTTCTGGGACTTTTCTGCCTTTTACTACAATGTTTTGGTCTGCATACTTCCTTGTACCTTGACTCTTGCATTGTTAAAGTTTTGTGGTACAGTTTGTGCTTGGCTTCAGAAACGTGCAGTAGGCAGTGTGTGTTAGATTTCTGTTATAGTTCAGCAGTATGTAGTCTGTAAAGGGGACTCCGGGAAAAAAAAACAGCAATGATTTAAAGCATGTAATGAGGAAGGTTGTAGTGGTGTTACAGCAATAAATAATAACCATTGGTCAATACCAAATGTTAGCTTGTGGTATATTGAGCTCGTAGGTAAGTATTAGGGAATAAGTCAGCAGACCAATACAAACCTAGCCAATAACCCATTATCAAGATCCCTGTCCAATTCAAGCAGGGCAGTACAAATCAGACCAAGGGACATTTTGAGGCTGGCTATCCAATTACCAAAGTTTACCTTAAAAGTACTAATGGTGATACTCTGCTTGACATTGTGGAAGTTTGTTCCAGAGGTGGGGATGCACTGTAAAATGCCCCATCACAGTACTACAACTGCCCTTCTGTCCTTTACTGACTCCATCAATAGAAATCGTAACAGTAACCTTCTCTCATCTGCTCTATTTATAGATCTATCAAAAGCTTTTGATATGGTTAACCATAACATACTCCTTGAAAAACTTGACAACCTAGCCTTAAGTTCACATACTTTACAGTGGTTTAGAAGCTATCTTGAAAACAGACAACAAGCAGTTCTTTGGGAAAACAACCTTTCATCTTTACTCCCAGTAAATGTTGGTGTTCCACAAGGATCTATCCTTGGACCCCTTCTTTTCTCAGTATTTATTAATGACCTATATTTGAACGCATTACCACAAGCAACCTGCATCCAATATGCAGATGACTCGACATTGATCTGCTCTGCCATAAATATTCCCTCGCTCCAGTCCATCACCCAAACAACCTTTCATAAGGTTGAAAAATGGTTTATGCAGCACTGCCTCCTCCTGAATCCCAAAAAAACAAAGCTTCTTCTCTTTACCCCTACTAACAAATCTCCTACACCTCTCTTTACTATCACCTCAGATAATTCTACCTACATTAACCCTGACAATACCACTCGACTATTAGGTGTAACCATTGACAACCACTTGAACTTTGATGACCAAATTAATAGTACTATTAAAGCTGTTAATAAAAAAATTGGGACACTCTACAGAATTAAACCCTTCCTTACCCCAGCAGCTAGGAAAACCATTGCACAGACCCACCTGCTCTCCACCCTTTTTTATGCATCGGCTATATATACCACACTACCTAAAAATAACATCAACAAACTCTCAACCTGTTATAACAGTATAGCTAGATTCATTAATGCAACTCCCCATAGAACTCACCACTGCTATAACCTGAAACAACTAAATTGGCTAGAACTAAATAACCACCTACTTTACCAACAACTACTTATCATTCATAAAACTCTTCATTTCCCTGAAAATACTCCAAGCCTGGCTAGACTTATTTCTCCATATAAGAACCTAAACACTCTTCGGTCCGCCAACAAGTTTCTAGTATCCAAAACTAAATCATATAATAAAGCTGGGGATGCACTATTTTCAAATTCCATAGGAAACACTGGAATCTAATCCCTCAAGATATAGCTACTCTACAGTCCACCTCTCTGTTCAAAAGACAAATCAAAGCACACCTTACTTCTCATTGGCTATGTCCCTGTACCAATCCTGATTGAAAATATGTCTTAAAACGCCTTATTATTCTTCCTTCCTGTCCCCTTACTGGCCATACCTGAAGCTTCTGGAGTCGAGAGTTGAATCCTAAGGGATGCCTATATTTCTTATTAACCTTAGTATGTAGTTCTTATATTTGTTGTTTAACTTGACTTAATATTTTTCTCAATGTTATAGATTTCCTCTCTTGTACCTTGTATAAAACTATTAAGAAAATTGTTATAAATCACTGTAATTTTATCTATACTGGAGCTTTTCTCCCCGGGCCTCTACTGTAAACGGATATATGTCCAGCTAGACTAGCCCGGTCAACAAATGTAAAATAAAATAAAATAAATAAAAATCTATAATACCCAATGTGGCTTATTTGTTGTTGAGATTTAGTTCCTTTATCCTGGTATTTAATGCTCCATTTATTTTGTGAAGAAATATAAGGTCAAATATGGTTGGATTTTTCATGGCTTAAAAGGCCAGATGCAAATCCCAAAAAGAAATCTATAAGAGAGCCATACACACACAAATATATATATATATATATATATATATATATATATATATATATATACACACATACATACATACACACACACACACACACATATATATATATATATATATATATATATATATATATATATACACATATATATGGGTCTACTTCTAAATTTCATACTTTTAAAACATCGACTTTCTTATGGCCGATACCATAAGATCGAAGTTTTGAAACTTTGAACTCTTTAAATGGATCTCATGTACAGAGCGTAATGGTATATTCACTGTTTTCTTTGCTGTAGTGCGATCTCAGAATTGGTATATTTAATTAGCAGGTGGTTTGGGGGGCACACCCCCTCATGTGTCAATTTAGTGTGTCCAATCCACCTATTGCATGTCTTTGTAATGTGGGAGGAAACCCACACTAACACAAGGAGTACATGCAGAGTCTGCACAGAAGGCACCCCAACCAAGAATTGAACCAGAGAACCCTAGTGTTTTAGCGTATTCAGTCCTACACAGTTGTGGTATGATAACCAGGATCAATAGAACGGAGTATCCTTGGTTTATTGCTGTAGTGATGTGGAGCAGAACACGGTAATGACAACATGCAGAGTAAATCCATGTATTTGTAGTGACCTTGCTAACTAAAGTGTCAGAAAGGTGCAAGACTAGGTCATGCACAATACAGTGACTGTTCCAAGACATGGTATTTCACACCAGAAAACACTGCAAAGAGCAACCTTCTTGCAAACTGCAGTATGTGACTATCACTCAAGAGGTGGCTGAAATCACATGCCCACTTCTGTCCTTGTTACAGTGAAAAGAAAGGAGTGTATAAGAGAGTATGAAAGGAAGAAAGCAAAAAAAACAGAAACACACAAGGGACAGCAAAAAATACAGTGATATGGAAAAGGTAGGATGGCAGGGTACCTTTTTGGGGAGAGATCCACTCTAATTTAAATGAAGACAAGAGGTAAATGAGGAGGTATTTTATGCAAGGAAAGGCTGAAAAATAAAAGCAGATGTAGCACTATGTTTTGGAAAAAAAACAAATGCAAAAGAGTAGAAACAGATGGGTGGTTCTGCACAGAGAAGAATGGGTTGGAAATTGTTGGACAAATACATGGGGGGTGGTGATGGGGAGGTTTTACCATATGTAAAATGTGGGGCAGGATACATATAAAGGAAGTCAAACCAGTTAGGGTGCTGTATATAGGGGATGTCAGGGTGGCTAAGACGGTAACCTATACAGGACCAGTGTTGGATGATTAACATTTCCAGATTGTGACTGACCCTCTGTGGCCCAAAGTTAAGGGGGTGCCATTCCAGTGAATCTGCAGTTAAGCATACAAGGTTCTCTATCTTGACAAGACACTTGAATACATTGTCCAAAACAGCAGCCTCAGTGTTTGGTTAACAGGTAATGGGATATCAGCATCCACATAACAGGTAGTCTTCAACCCTGTGCAATGAACAAGTCATACCCCATCTCATATGTTGCAACAGAAGAAGTTGACAATTAATGTGCCTGGGTCATCCAATTTTTCTCTTGCTCATTGGGTGGACCTACAGAGTGAAGACATAATGGGGAAAGCTCCATAATGGTGACATGTCATTGAAACCAGTGCTGTAGCTAAGGTAGTGCAAATGGTATGATTGCCCTAAGTGCAAGCTGTTATGGGGTGTGAGGAGCAGTGCAACTGAGTTGAGTGCAAGTGTAGTACAGCTAACTTCAGATGAGCTTTTTTTTGTCCTCATCTTTGAAGGAGCTTTCTGGGAGGTGGCACTAGACTTTGATCTAGCAATGAGTTTGAATGGGTACCCATCATTGCTATTTGCCTTAGAGTTCCATGTATCTCTGTCATGCTGACAGTTATTCCTGTCTCCTGTGACACTCGATCCTACTGAGCATAGCCGGTGTTATTTTTTTTCTACCCCTACCTTCATGTACAGAAGTCATCTGTGCAGATTTTTAACCATGTTCCAAATCCCTCCAGTGTTGAAAATTCACTAACTCTTGAAAGTCTTCTGTCAGTGGAGTTGTGAGAGATGACAGGAGGCAATCGCTCCCTACAAGCTCCCATCCCTGTCATTAGCCAGCATGGAGTTTTGAGAGATGACAGGAGTCAAGTGCCCCCTACAAGCTCCCATCCCTGTCATTAGCCAGCATGGAGTTGTGAGAGATGACAGGAGTCAAGCACCCGCTACAAGCTCCCATCCCAGTCATTAGCCAGCATGGAGTTGTGAGAGATGACAGGAGGCAATCGCTCCCTACAAGCTCCCACCCCTGTCATTACCAAAAGTTTCATGTAGAGAGCCTTGAAGTTAAAGGCTCTGGTTTCTTTAATAAACATTTTGATGTATGTTTTCTTTATTTCCCCACCTTATATCTAAACAGCTTATAAGGATATATTAGACTTTCAATTAAAAAAAGTCATAATCATTTCCTAGATAAAAATATAATGGAAAGTTAAACTATATAACAAGACATGCTGTAGGAACAGACAGTAGATATAGACATATGTATCTGCAACTATCATGATATTTGTATTTTACAGTTATTCCCCCTTTCAGCCATGCAATAACTTTTGTGCATAACTGACTCTACTGGAAAACTACCTAGCGAATGTACTGTGGTTACCCTCATTTCATTTGCTGTGTTTTTATTAGTCCTGATTTAACAGTAATCCTGTGATAAAATGCATCTATAGTTCTTTTTAAATGCCACTAGTGAGTAATATCCCACATAACGGCACAGACTCCATGATTCTCATGATAGTATATGCTGCACAGTATCCTCAAGATAGAACATGAATGACAGAATGCACGCTGAGGCAGGGCTAACCACTAGACAGTGTAAAATATGGCTGTAGGTGATTCAGTCATGTTGACTAATGTCACCAAACGGACATGGGTATTTGCTGGTGATAAATGGATTAAGGACCCGGACTAGTCCAACCTACACCAGGGACCCATGCTAATGGAGGGAGGGGTGTACATGCCTCTGTTGACCAGTGTGTGCCCACCATAAAGTCCAGTAGCCCTGAGTCAATAAGCTACTGGCTGGCCAGTGTCCAGTTAACCAGCCTGGGTTACCTGGGATACCGCTGTTGAGAAAAGGCTGGACATAAAACCAACCAACCTGCTTGCCAAACATGAACTAAGAATTGCTACACTCAGTGTACGTTCACTGACAGGATGGAGCTTAGAAGCTGATGACATGATGGTATGAAGGAGGCTGGACATTCTATATATGGAAGGGCAGTGAAGCAAAGGCACTTGGCTTGGCATCCAGGGACTACTACTCAGGTGGAATTCTGTCTGGAAAATGGCTTGATAGTAGCCAACAAATGGTTCAGAAAGATCATATACAAGAGTGACCAACATGCAAATCAGGTAGAAGTCTCCTAATAAGAAAACGGCACTGGGGTAGAATCAGTAATTGCAAAGTCATCTCCAGTGAAACAGTCAGACCACAACATAAAGCACTGGTTGTCACAATCAGCTGCAAGCAGTGGTCAGAGAAGGCTCTAAGGTCAACATAGACCAGATTGAAGACCTGGAAGTTGACTGGAGAGAAAGTACAACATTTCAAGGAATTACTCAGGGCTCTAGCACCCTAAGAAGAAGGGTAGTAGGATGCACACTGTGGGACAGATGAAGAAATGTAACAGATTACTGTGGTGCAGATACATGTGCAGAAAAGCAGAAGACAGTGTGGTGAAAAAGATTTGGGACAGACAGGAAGTTACGAAGAAATGAGGGCATCCAGCAAAGAGGTGAATGGATTGTGTGATTGAAGATCTATAACAGTCTGGCATGAGTGTCGAAGAGAGCAGGAGTGTGACATTGAATCGAGAGAAATGGCACCCTGACCTCGTGTAGAAAATGTGAAAAAGAGGGTTGATGTTGATGATAAAATGAAACAATAAATTTATTGAACCACATTGGCACTTCCCTACTCATGTAGCAGGTGCATTCCAGCAATGGCTTTAGAGCATAATGACTGATAAGTTTGGTGCCGTAGATGGAGTAGAACAACACTTAGAGGAAGCCTAGGACAAGGGTAAGGAAGAAGTAAGGATTTTAACTATGGTAGAGGAAAAAGAAGGCAATCATGGGAATTAAGCAGGCATAAACACTTAAAGGCCTTTAATGATCACCTCTATAGTGATCTTTAAATGGTGCTGGATGAGCTTGGCAGGGAAGGGGGAGTGACAGCAATTTGGTCACACTTTATATTCTCCTGGGCAGGGCTCCCAACTTGAAACTTGCTGGGGGCCCCCAAAATCCTAGCACCGGCCCTACAGACACATGCAACAACTAGAACACTTACAGAGATACCTTAATAAAAGGATACAAATCCTAAACTACATACCCTACATGGGCAGACTCAAAGGCCTGTCACTATACCTGTCTAGTACAAACTGCTAAGGGGTGACTTGTCCCTGGCATACAAGGCATCCTCTGACCCAATACTGATGGATTTTCTGCACACCAGCAAATCAAATGGCATCAGAAATACTCAGTCTAGGGATCTAAATGTCTTCTACAACATCAACAGAATGGTTTGGAGGGACAGGTATATATCACAAAGGAGTGGAAGACTGAAAAGACTGAAGATGGTCTGAGGGCTCCTAAACCATTCAATGGTACAGTCTGTTAAGAGATGGATGAACAGAAGTCTCTCTTGAAATATTTCTCTTTTCTTAATTGAATGGGAAGTTCCATGGAAGAGTAATCAGACGCTGTTGGTCATGTGCCAAGATCTTTAAATTACAGTTTAAGTCCTGAGGTAAGTACAGTTGTGTAAAATCTTACCATAACAGTAGATGTATTTCTCTTCTCTGGTGCAGTATTCTTTACAATAGGGATCCCCTACCAAGGGCAGCTCGATGCCCGGCCAGTATACCAAAGTCTTTAGGTTGTAATAGAGATGCCATATGCTTGCCACACACAGAGCAGGGCATAAAGGTGACATATAGAAGTACCAGCCTCAGAACTGAAAAGCCCCATGAGGAATGACAGTCTAAGGACACAAAGAGGCAGTAAGTACATCCAGAAGAAGAAAAGGAACAGGGGGGAGGCAGTGAATACTGTAACAGAGGAGGACACCAGGTCCCTATTAGATTACTGAAAATTCAGTTCAGCGAATGACATTTTCGGTGTACTTGCATCAAACATGCCCTTCATCGAACTGTACATAGTGAGACTGTGATACAGTGAAGATCAGAAAATTTGTCCTTTCCCTCACTGTAGTGCGATCTCGGAGTTGGTATACATAATTAGCAGGGTGGGGTGTGGAGGGAAAAGCACAAGAGCGGAATTTGATGAATAACATTTTCGATGAAATGCCGTTCACTGAAGTGAGTTTTTGTGGATTTAATATAGACTCAATGACATCTACTGTTATGGTAAGATTTTACACAACCATATTATGTCCTTCCCTATCACAGGGAGAGTACAAAATCTCAGGAAGAAAGTTGGGAGGAAGAAGGATCAGCACAACCCTTAAGAAAACCATGTAAGATAGCCCTGGCAAAACTGGCTCTAGCCCTAGAAAAGTACAGTTGTGTACACTTACCATAAATGTAGATGTTCAAGTGTATTCACTGTTGCAGTCATTACATCTGGGTTATCCTGCTGGCAGGTTGCCCTTAGTCGGCCTGAATTCCAAGGTATTGGGTCCTGCATCGGTTGCTGTCACCTCTTCCCTGACGTCAGGGGTATAAAAGATGCAGCCAACGCCATTTTATTCAGTTTTTCTTGCCCCAGATGTCAGGTGCCCCCCAAAGGGGTAGGCTAAAATTATGTAAATAAAACATACATGTCCCAAAATAAGCTTTATCTTCATCTATAAGCAAATACACCACCCAGGTTGTATAGATTAGAGAAGTAAAGATAAGTTCCAGCAAAAATAAGGGGGATGGCGGGGGGGTAACCTGGACTGCAACAGTGAATACACTCGAACATCTACATTTATGTTAAGTGTACACAACTGTACTATGTTCTTCGTGTTTCACTGTTGCAGTCTTTACATTTGGGTTGAGTCCCAAAACTATGGATGGGGGAGGGGGGCTGGAGTTAAACAGCATTAGGAGTGGCTATGAGGCCCTGCAGAACTGTAGTGGCAAAGCCTGCCCTGGATTTAGAGTAATGAGGCAGATTGTAATGTTTTGTAAAGGTATGCATTGAACTCCAAGTAGCAGCCTCTAAAATGTCTTTGGTTGGTACTCCCCTGAGAAAAGCTGCAAAAGTGGCTGCAGCTCTGGTTGAATGTGGCCTAATGCCCTTAGGCACTGGTTTGCCATGCTGTGAGTAGCAGAATTGAATGCAGTGACCTATCCATTTTTAAATAGTCTGCTTGGAGATATAGCCTTTCCTTGTGATGCTGTGGCATATGCCATTAGTAATTGTTTTGTCTTTCTGAAAACTTTAGTTTTGTCCAAGTAGAATCTAAGTTGTCTGTGTACATCCAAAGAATGCAGAATTTTCTCCCCCTTGTTCTGTGGATTTGGATAAAAAGTTGGCAAATTAATTGTTTGGTTAAGGGCTACACTGGATACCACCTTAGGCATAAATGTAGGGTTTGTTCTCAGAGAGACCCTGTCTGGATAAAAAATGATAAAGGGTTCCACAGCCATGAGAGCCTGTAGCTCTGAAACTTGTCTTGCAGAAGTTATTGCTAGGAGCAGAGCTGTTTTCCAAGATAAGAACTTTATATCCGCAGTAGCAGCTGGCTCAAAAGGAGGTAAGGTGAGTTTTTCCAAGACATAATTGAGGTCCCATGCAGGTATTGGCTTTCTCCTTGGAGGCCTTAAGTTTTTGGCTCCTCTGAGGTACTGCCTTAATAAAGGATGAGAAAAGAGTGGTGGCTCTGTATTGTAATGAGCCGAAATGGCAGAGGCATGAATTTTAATTGATGAAAAAGATAGGCCTTTGTCCAGCATCTCAGTTAAGTATTGTAAAATCTGAGGAATATTTGGAACAGCTGCATCAGTTCCTTGAGCTTGGTTCCAAGCGCAAAATCTTTTCCATTTCCCAGCATGGGATTTTCTAATACTAGGCCTTCTGGCTTCTAAAATGACATCCATCACAGCTTTACTGAGAGGTGTGGTTTGTATGGCTACATTATCCGCCATGCTGCCAGGTTTAGGGTCCTGAGTTGGCTGTGCAGAATCTGATTGTTTTGTTGGGACAGTAGATGAGGTATTTGAGGTAAGGTCCAGGCTGGGCATTGGGACAAGTTCCTTAAGATCGGATTACCAGTACTGATGTGGCCAGTCTGGGGCAATCAGTATCCTTTTTGGTTTCTCCTGCCTGACCTTTAGGAGTACCTTGGGGAGGAGAGGCAGTGGAGGAAAGGCATATACTGATAGGTTTGTCCAGTTGAAAGATAAGGCGTCCACTTTCCAAGCTTGTCTGTGATAAGTCCTTGTGCAGAATCTTTTTAGTTGATTGTTTTGAGGGGAGGCAAATAGATCTATGTCCGGGCTTCCCCATTTCTTTGTTATCATGCTGAAGACTTGCGGATCCAGGTGCCGCTCGTGGGATCCATGAGGTTTCTGCTTAGTTCGTCTGCCAGAGTATTGTCCTTTCCTGGCAGGAATAGTGCCTGCAGATGAACTTGGTAAATCAATGTTGTGTCCCATAAAGCCATGGCTTGTCTGCACAGGGGATAAGAATGAGTGCCCCCCTGCTTATGTACCACATGACCGTGGTGTTGTCTGTCTTTATCAGTACTTGTCCCAGATGAAGTATGTCCTTGAAGGCTGTCAGGGCATTTTGAACAGCTAGCATCTCTTTTTGATTGATATGTAGATGCTTTTGGTTTGAGGACCGGGTGCCCTGAATGCCTCTTCCTGCCATGTGTGCCCCCCAGGCATAATCTGAAGCATCCGTCGTTAGGCTCTGCCTGGTTGAGGGTAGTGAGAATGGCTGTCCCTTGTTTTGGTGACAAGCCTTTGTCCACCATCAAAATTCCTGTTGCAGGCAGGGAATTAGAGTAATCATTGTTTCTAGACTGTGGCAATGTTGTGTCCAGACACTTTTTAGGTACCACTGAATTTTCCTCATATGCAATCTTGCATATGGAATTAGTAAGATGCAGGATGCCAGGAAGCCCAAAGCCTGCAGAAATTTTCTTGCAGATAACTGGGCCTTTGTTGCCATTTCCTTGAAATAGGTAGTCAGTTCTTTTTGTTTGTCTGGAGTGAGATAAGCCATCTGGGCAGTTGTATTTAAGCTTGCACCCACGAATATTATCTCTTGAGAGGGTACTAGTTTTGATTTCTTTTTGTTCACTGTGTACCCTAGGCATGTTAAAAGTCTTATCACAAACATCAGATGCTGTAGTAGAAAGTCCTTGTCCTCTGCTTGTATGAGGCAGTCGTCCAAGTAAGGATATATTTGTATTCCTCTTTGTCTGCAGTAAGCAATTACTGGTGCCAGGCACTTTGTGAAGACCCTGGGCGCAGTAGATAAGCCAAAGGGCAGTGCAGAGAATTGGTAATGCTTTGAGCCAGCCTTGAATCTGAGGTATCCTCTGCATGATTGCCTGATTGGGACATGCAGGTATGCCTCTTTTAGGTCTAAAGTCACGAGCCAAACCTTGCTGCCCAGCATGGGCAGAAGCTGTTGTAAGGTCAACATCTTGAATTTTGGTATATCCAGGAAAGTGTTTAGAATAGATAGGTCCAGTATTGGTCTCCATGCTTTGTCCTTTCTGGGTACCAAGAACAGTCTTGAGTAAAATCATTGTCCCTGCTCTTGTTGTGGCACTTGTTGAATATCCCTCATGTCCATGAGAGCTACAACTTTTGAGCTTCTGCCCATTGATTTTTTGGTAGGTCTGGCCAACCGTTTGCCCTTGGCAGGGTATGGAAATTAAACTTGTAGCCTTGTGACTCTATGTCTAGAACCCATTTGTCCTGGGTTATAATGTGCCAAATTTGAGAAAAAAGTGCTAGTTTTCCCCCTAAGGGTGCTGCCAGAAGATAAGTGCTTGGTGCAGGCAGGGGGAAGTCATTGGGACTGTTTCCTGTATGATTGTGCTTTGTCTTCTCCACCTTTGGAGGTAGAAGCACTCCACTGCTTAGACCTGTAGGATTCTTGTGTTTGTGATCTGCCTCTAGGGCGTCTGGATCTGCCCCTTTGAGGTCTGTCTGAGACTGGAAAGGTCCAATTCATTGTAGGTCAGTGTCTGCTAAATCTAGGTGGCTGTACCTGTAAAAAAATCCTTGACCGTTGCATAGATTTAGCTTTGTCCTCCATTTTCTTTAACATCTCTTCTGCCTTAACACCAAACACGGTATCATGTTGTAAAGGAGCATGTAATAATTTTTCTTTAACATGGTCGGGCAGAGTTTGTTCCTTTAACCAAGCATGCCTCCTAATGACAGAACCCACAACAGCGGCCCTGCAGGAGGCCTCCAGAGAATCAAACCGACATTGCAAAGTATGCTTTCCAAATTGTTCAGCTGCATGCAATAAATCCTGCATTTCTTTGTTTTCTGCACAATCAGAATTTGCCATCATTTTCTGTTTAAGCAGCGTCATGATATATTGCTGATATTTGAGCACATGAAACTGGCAATTTAAGGCCCTTATAGCCAAAGTAGCAGATGTGTAAATCTTTTTTCCCCATCTATCCAGTGCCCTAGAATCCCTGTCAGAGGGGGTAGGGTTTTTTGCAGTAGAAACCTTGACCCCTTTTGGACCCTGAGAAATAGTTTCTGGGTCTGCAGTAGGGTTTTGGAAAAGGAATTTATGAGAGTCGGGGACCCAGTAGTATCTGTCCGGCTTAACAGGAGCTGGAGGTAAAGAGTCAGGGGTCAGACTAGACTCCGAGAACACAATCTACAATGTCCAACACAGGTGGAATAGCTAGAGGCCTGTGTTGAGGTAGTAAAAGGAAGTCTCTGAGCCTTTTCTTAGATTCTGAAAAATCTTGGCTCTCCCAGTGGAAGTGCGCCCTCATAGTATGCAAGGTTTCCCCAAAAGAGTAGTCCTCAGGAGGAGAAGCTGAAGAAACTGATTCTTCAGCATCAGAATCCTCATAGGGGGGAAGAGAATATTCCTGATCAGAAGATGAATCAGAAGAAATGGAAATCTGATCTGAAGATTCATAGTCTGTCTCTTGCCTAGGCCTCTTATCAGGAGGGGGATGGGAACCCCTGATCAAGGTAATTAAGTCTTCGGCCATTTTGAGCATCTGTTTTTGGGCATGGAGGCCTGCCCTTGTGGCTGGTGAACTTGTTTATTTGCCTTTAAAGGTGTTTTAGTTTTTGTCTTTGAAATCGGTTTTATATATATATAATTGTTTAGGTTTGAATACACCCTCAGAAGCAGATGCCTGCTCAGCGGCTTCGGACACATCTGAGGGAATAATCTCCGAGGGTCCAATACCTTGAGTTTCCAGCGGCCTGGCTGACTCCACGTGGGAGTCAGTAGCGGCCTGCGACTCTAAAGTAGCGGGCGTCAGGGGCTGCAAAAGAGTCTCACTGAGAACCGGCGACTTGCTTAGGAGAAGCTTTGTCATCGGTTTTAGACCTCAGTTGCCTGTCTTTTTCTTTTTCTTTACGTTTTTGTGAACTCCAGTAGTCAGATGGCTATCTGACGACATTGTATAATTAAATCTTCGCCCAAAATAGCTTAATGCAAAATCATACCAATGCTTAATAGTGCGTTGGTTAAATCTAGCACAAAACCGACAACTAGCAACGTCATGGTCAGGGCCTAGGCAAGGAATACAGTAAGAATGAAAGCCCTTATGAGGTATTTGCTTCCCACAAGAAATACAATTATTAACTTTTTTCTGACATCGGTCTGGAGCAGGAAAAAAGTTTACCCAACAGGGTACTTCACTTTTAATGAAGACTTCGGATCTGAAACTCGAACACGAAAATCTCAGGAGTCGGCCGACCGGCATTTGCGAACTGCTTCTGCATCGGGCACTGCGCGGCAAGAAAAACTGACTAAAATGGCGTCCGCTGCATCTTTTATACCCCTGACGACCTGACGTCAGAGAAGAGGTGACAGCAACTGACGCAGGACCCGAGACTTTGGAATTCAGGCCGACTGACAGCAACCTGCCAGCAGGATAACCCAAATGTAATGAATGCAACAGTGAAACACGAAGAACACCAACATCCAACTTACAGTGCTTGGTAAAAGTATGCAGAAAAGTCCAAGTAGTTGCCTCGAGAATAGAATTAGTATCCAAACCTTTGAAAAAAGCCACAGCCCTGGTAGAATGAGCCTTAACAGAAGACTTTTCCCATGAAAGGAACAAAAGGAAATGGCTTTAGAAATCCAGGAAGAAATGTTATGCTTGGAAACAGCTAAACCTAAAGATATAAGATGAAAGGAAACAAAAAGCTGCTCAGAGTTATGAATTGCTTTACTTTTATCCAAATATTATCAGAGTTGACTATCCAAATCCAAGGTGTGAAGAACCTTCTCACTAGCAGATTGTGGAGAAATGAAAATGGTGGGCAAATTAACAGACTGATTAAAGACAACTCAAGAGACACCCTGCTCTTATGGGAAACAAAAAAAAAAGGAGGAACAGCCATAAGGGCCTGCAGCTCAAACACCCATCTGGCTGAGGTAAAGAAGCACAGTTCTTCCAAGAACAATACAGAAAGGAAGCTGAAGCTGTTGTTTCAAAAGGAGCCAGAGTCAGTTTTCCCAAAACAAAATTAAGGCCCCAGGAAGGTGAAATAGGCTTCCTGTGGGCCCTAATGGTTGAGTGGGTGGCCTAATGGTCAAGGTGTTTGCCTTACAAACACAAGGTGCAGGGTTTGAGTCTCACAAGGGATAATTGGCTAGGCTTAAAATGGCTCGCAAGGGCAGTTAGCTTAGTACTAACCTATGAACCTATGGATGCTTTTAAAAACTGTTAGAACTCAAATCTAGAAGTTAAGGGGGAAATCAATGGTAGACAAGCAGAAATAGCTGGCAGGTGGGCTTTAACAGAAGTGTATGCCAACCCAGAATTCAGCAATTCACACAAAGCAAAGAGAACCAAAGGAGCTTCCGCAGTAAGTGAATCTAGGTTACAAGAAAGACGCCAGACAGAAAACCTCTTACATTTGGATAAATAAGACTTACTGGTGGTGGGTCTCACGGCCTCCTGCAGGACCTAAAGCATGTCCTCAGGAAAAAAGGTGCCTAAAAGGGATCAAAACCTTATCAATTACAATGTTAGTTGAAGATTGGACAGGTGGGGATGGATGAGAGACCCTTGTCTTATGTGAGTAGGTCCACCCTGTGAGGCAACTTGTGATGATTACCCTTGGCTAAATGCAGAAGAGGAAACCAATGCTGTCTGGGCCAAAAGGGAGTCACCAACAAGATTTTGGGAGTATCCTGTACTATCTTGAACAGGACCCTCAGTATGACTAGAAGGGGGAGGGAGGGCATAAAGAAACACCCCCCTTCCAAGAAAAAGTGTGTGTGCCCACCTTCTAGGCATGGGACTCTGGTGCAAAACAGAGGAAGTTGTCTGTTCAGAGGGAGGTAAAAAGATCTAGTTGAGGAGTACCCCCACTGGTGGACATGTCCAGAAACACATCTCTGTGAAGCACCCACTTGTGAGTCTTTTATGGACTTGCTTAGAGAAATCTGCCACAATCTTTTAATCTGAGGGAATGTAAACTGCCTGAATGGTCACCTAATACTGGAAAGCTAGATCCCAAACCTAAAGAGCTAGCCTGCGCAGGAAATAAGATTTTGTCCCCCCTGCTAGTTAATACACCACATTACTGTGTTATTGTCTGTGAAGACTTTGAGAGGACCTGGGAGGAGAAGAGAATGAAAAGCCTACACAGCCAGAAGAGCTCTCATGTCTGATATTGAAGTGGTCCTTTTGTCGAAGAGAACAAAGGCCCTGCACTTTCATAGGACCAAAGGAGGACCCTGTCCCACATTGGAGGCATCTGTAAAGAGCTCCTGAGAGGGGACTGTAGGTTGAAAGAGAAGCCATGGGTTGAGGGACAACTGATGAATACACCACTGAAGTTGCAGCTTGAGACATGGGAGAAGGGGGATTACAAAATCCAAAGAATAAAAATGCTGAAGCCAGAATGACTTTAGGAACCACTGGAACTTTCCCATATGAAGCTTGGCCAGACGAAGCATAGGAATGGTGGAAGCAGTGTATCCTAGAGCTCTTAGAAACTCTTTGGCTGTAATGGAGTCCAAAGGAAGAAGGGATTGAAAGAAACTATGAGTTAAAGCCTTGGGAGGAGGCAGAGATGCCAGCAATGGAACAGTCTGGAGCCAGCACCCTAGAGAAACATGATCCTGAGAAGGATTCAAGAATGATTTTTGGAAATTCACTGTAAACCTAGCAAAATGAAGATGCCAAAGTAAAATTTCTGGAGAATGGGAAATGGAACCTGCAGAGAAGAAACAAAGGGTCCTAATTACAGAACATTCTATAGCCTACTGCATCCAAATATATATACTTTTCCTTAGGTGTCAAGGTGGCAGAATGTTGCAGTCTGTGTGTAAAGTGCCAGACCAGACAGAGAAACACAAGAGCTTGTCCTATGATGTCTGGTTAGGATCTCACTTAAATTAACAGGAGATCTAAAGAGGTTGCCCAACTTCTTGGGAGTCACAGCAGCAGAAGCTGGGGTGCTTCCAATGGGGATGGATATAACCAGAATTTCCTACCTTCATACCTAGACTCTCAGTTACATTATTCTGTGGGAAATGGCCACAAGAAGCCACAGTGAGCATCAAAAGCTTCAAAGTTCTTCCAAAGGAGATTGGAATCTAACTGGGTCCTTTAAGCATGGAAGGTCTCATTAACTTGATCAGTCTCTGTCTCAAAGATAATGACCTGTAGTATAAATGCATCTATATCATTTCAGAGAAAATTCAGTTCAGTGAATGGCACTTTTGGTTCACTTACAATTGAACGTGTCATTCGTCGAACTGTTTATACTGAGATCACGGTACAGTGAGAATCAGGAAAGTTGCCCTTTTTCCACTGTAGTGCAATCTCAGAGATGGTATATACAAATAGTGGGGGGTATGGGGGCGTAGATGAAATAGATAGATTCTCTGACCCTAACCCACAGTCAACATGCTTCCACTTCACTAAGTGTTAGCATCACAATGTATTCTTTAAGATGTGTTCACATACTAATGAGAACAAATTCCACCAAACTTCAAACTGGCTGAAGTTTAGAGCTTTAATCCTGGATCTTCATTCGTTCTGGTCCATCAACCTTGTTAGGAACAGAGGGGCCTTGGAACAAAAGTCCTTGCTCCCACATCCTACTACCAAGTCATGGTCAGGTTACTCTCACCTCATGGAATAAGTCCAGTTGCAGGTGCAAACACCCTCAAATACTCTCTTCAAAATGTGTTGAGAATGCAAGTCTTTCTGGAATTTCATTATCTACCTAATGGAAGGACACGGGAAACTCAAACCCTTGTTAGTCAAGTGTAAGATGTACACCTGAGAACTAGGAGGCTATCTTAAGAATGGACTTTACTGCACTACTGCTTGACTATTGGCTGCCCTCCATTTCTTCATCCTTTTGATGTTGTTCTAGCATATGCTTAAGGCTGTGTAGGGGGCCTTTTCAAAAGATCCATGTGCTTGGCATTTTTAACCACTACCAACTGCCAAGTAGAAAGACAGAACAAAATCTTCTCCCTCAAATGTCTGTGAGTAGCCAAGATGAATTCCTGGCACTTACTACAGTGACTATCATTTTCATCACTCAGTAAGTCAAGATAATATCACACTGAGGGTCCTGACTTACACCTCATGAATATTTTCAAGGGTCTAGTTACTGAATGCATTAAGTGTATAGGAGAGCAAGAGGAGACCCATGCAAGTAGAAGAAAAGAACTGTCTGGCTAAGAAGCCAGGCACTATCAACATGTCACAGTACTCACTGACATAGGTAGGAGCTTCCAAGCTAAACTGGTTAATTGGACAGGAAAGAATAAACTTAGATTGACAAAACGGGGTCCACAATTGTTATTCCAATACCTCCTTATAGCTGACATCAGCAGCATGCTTGACATAAGACAGGTTCTATTTTTCTGATAGCAGTAGTACCTGTATCTAATACAATGTTGTGGTGGCAGCAGTGGGATTTGAGATTAGTGTCATCACAATGTAAGATAAATGCACATTAGATGCTGAAGTGAAATCATACATTCTCTTTCACACAAGAACTTAGGTACAGCTGTCAGGTATACTTAAAAGAAGCAATAATAAGAGCAGTTACAGGAACAGTAACATTTCCTGCCACTCAAATGTGATAGTAAAACCAAGCTTCTCTGTGCATGTTTGACTGCTTATAAAGATATGTCTAGACTCATGCTGCACTTCTAAAAACGGGAATTTTCTTGAAGTCCCATTCAAATTAATAATGTAGGCCAAACATGGATGCAGATGCACTGCTTCACCATCACTTGGCTACAAAGGCTGCACTTATTCAGCATTCATAATCCATATCAAAAGAAACACTTAAAAAAAGGGGGGTCCCTTCTCAAGCTGCAACTATGAAACAGTATTTTGATGCAGCTACTTAGCCTACATTTATACAGGGAGAACATTTGCAGACAATCATGAACTCACCCACATTTACTCAACACTGCTTTTTACAGACACAAAACTTACTTCTGATCTTTATGTTCAGAAGACGATGATGAACAGGGAGATGTTGAGGTGGTGGAATTGGCCTTTTTCTTTTCTTCTGCCTTTTCTTCTGTGCTGTCTACACAAAGAATGAAATCACTGTCAATTTTGTACTAGTAATGGACTTGTATTAATGTCACAATTCAATACCACAGCAACCTTGAAGTTTACATATCAGGAAGTTACACAAGATATACAGAATAATCTTTTTTGGTAAATGCTTTTATTATGGACAGCAACTGCCGCCTCATCTGAAGGCTATGAACTCCATTCACACACATGATGGCAATATCGCAATCAATGCCCCCCCCCCAAAATCAACAGTTATACACACTATGTATCTTCTTCAGTTTCAGCCAACAGGCAGAAGACACATCTCAGTACTCACCATGATCTTTGAGAGGGTCATATAAAGTGGATAAGGTACGGGAACTCCTACAGGATTACCACCTCAGCACAATTCTTCAAGCCTCTAGCTGTCTATGCTTTGAAGTGTATGACATGATGTCATTCTTCAGATCCAGGAAGCAGTACATGGCTTCATACACCTCAGATCTATCTTCTTGGAATTTGAGCAAGCACACCAGAACTATCCTTCCACATATCAGAAAAGGTGGAAAAGATAAGAGACCGCCACGTATACAGTGCAAAAGGCCCTCTAAGATCAACTGGCATGGTTAGAAGAGCAGTCAAACTGACCAAAAAGCACATATCAAGTTATAATCTTTTCTCAAGTTGCAGCAACACGCGACTGAGAGCAGAGTTACAGAAGATGCAGCCCTCGGCATGGTTTTCCAGAAGGATCAACTAGACCTAGCCTGTCTAGACTGAAAGTTCATTGCTCAGTTTATGATCAAACAATAGGCAAGGAGTCCATAGCAAGTAATCACCTATATTATATCTTACTTTGAAGGTCCTTCTGCAGTTAATTGCTGGGAAAAATCATAGGCTGCAACAAAATAAGCTCAGAAGGCTAAAGGAGGATAAGCTTAGACAATTGTGATTGGAATCCAACGTACCAAAATAGTTACAACTCTACAAAGCAAGAATGAAGCAATACTGACATAATAGCAGGATCTGCAATGACCACTCATTAAAAACATCGATTAGAGTTATACCTTTGCTAGAGTGGTCTTTGACTGTACTAGCAAAGTGACAATTAGCCATCCTATAATTTAAGATACAACAGTTACCAATCATTTTGGATAAGCTTTACAATAAATCTCTGCTCAGCTGGAGAATTTCTTATATTTAGAACATAACTGTGCTTACCATAATATATATTTTCTTGATCCATGTCTGTCCACTTCAGTAAGAAAATTAACAACTAACATTGCAATCTGACAGCCACCTGGACAAAGCAATCTTGGAAAACCTCTGACTCGGTCTATCTGGAGCAAAGTGAAAAAGCTGCTAAGTAAACAATCTCAAGTTGTCTAACATTTAAGCAGTACAATCTTTATTTTCTTTTATTTAAGAACTCACAAAAGAAATCTAGTAATATTCTGAGTGATTATACTTGAACATCAGTAGCTTCTTTAAGCACAAAGACTGGATTTCTTTACAATGTAGAAGTAGGGTAGTTGACAAGTCTCAGCTGTTAGCAAAGCATTCTTTTTTAGGGTTAAATTACTCATGTACATTGTGCTTTCAATGGGGCCATTAACAAAGCATTCTTTTTTTCTGATCCTGGGTGTGTAGCATTCCACAGCAGATCACAGCAGCAGCTATTTCCATTTCCACAATATGGAAAACTACCACATTAAAGATCAGACATTTTCACCATAAGACTGAAGCAAGAAGCATCTTCCAACACCTCAGTATTCAGAGAATATGTTAAGGTTAATCTACTACAACTAAGCCATAACCGGACTAAATTCAAACCCCCCTTCCAACCTGATGACCCCACTGCTTCTCTAGAATCCTTTACCGGAAGTGTAGCTGGATTGACCACCACCACCCTAGGCCGGTACTATGAACCAGCACCCCATCCCTCAGCTCTGCAAGTAAAGAGCACAAAAAAAAGCACTTCACTTTAAAAAACTGATTGCTTGTTTGTAAGCAACTGCCCCCCCCCCCAGCTCTTCCACTGAAGAGCAAAAAAAAAAAAGAGTTCCTTCTATTTGCACCCCACCCCAGTCATTTGAGTCCCGTTTCTGTGCCCTGCCCCCAACCCTCCAACATATTATATTAAAAATAATAATTTCTTATTTTAAGCTGTAGGAAACAGGCATGTAATAACCACAAAACCTTTAACTATGTTAGAAATCTCAGAAGCAATGTGCAGCACTGCACAGAGCTAATAATAAATGAAAACTTATACTTGGGACTCACAGAACATAGACAAACTAGTAACAGACATATTTCAGCCCGAATGTCACCCCATCCACTCCTACATTCCCAGATACCATAGCCCCCATCTATATCTCCCCCTCAAAACTCCATGGCCAAGAAAACTACTTCCTAGGGGCTGGGTAACATACCGGGCTGCAAACGGTCAGCCTCAATCAGGACTTGTTGGACCCTTACAAAGGCTATTCAATATCAGCTTCCAAACAGGCTTTGTGCTGGATGAATGCAGGATAGCAACAATCATCTCCTTGAACAAAGGTGAACCATCGGTTGACCCAGGTAATTACAGACCCATAAGCCTGACCATTCTTATTTATAAGGCATCCATCCACAACCCCTTTTCCCATTTTTTTTGCACATGTGGTTGGGCTATCACTTCAACAGTGACAATCATCTACAGCCAAATTTCACATCTCCGGGTGGCTACCCCTGCCACTGCTATAAGGCATCACTGAATTAATGAAAAAAAGGGGCAAAGGCAACCTACAAACTTTTCAATCCAAGCCAGTCCAGATTCGTTAAGTGCATATTCTACCTACTAAACCTGTTCAACTTCCTTGAGAAGGTTACTGAAGCAACAGATGAGGGAAATAAGTACACACTGCATATCTAGACCTTGCAAAGACATTCAACACCATCCTACATTCAGGCATTGTAGATAAACTTTCTTAGTTAAATGTAAATCCCTATGTGACTCACTGAATAGCAAATTGGCTTGCAAACAGAACCAATGAAATTGGTGTAGGAGGCTCTACCTACTACAAAATATCTGTCACTAGCTGTGTACCCCAGGGTTCAGTCATTGGACCACTCTTCTTTGTCATTTACTTTTCAGAGATCAAAGCAAATGTTAAGGCTGACCAAGTCTGCAAATAACTGTAAACGTGGTGCCATTATTAACTTTCCAGAAGTCTCCAAGATCCTCCAAAACTGACTTTTCCAAACAAATAGCTGTGGACATACTATGGACTAAAACTAAATATAAAGAAATGCATAACAGTATCCTTTGCAAGCATGATTTCCCTTGTACCTATCACATTGACAAAACACCCTGAAACCTTAAAGTTGAGCCTGTAGTCGGAGATCTGGGAACCTCTGTTGCCAACAAACTGCGTTTTACTCACTATGTACCCACTATTGGAAGGAAGTCCTTTTTTCATCACATAGCTTACAGCTAAAGGTATGGTGTCAAAGCCCAGGGATGTAACCATTTCAATGCACTTGGTTGTTATTGAATATATTGGCCTTTTCAGTATGTACCTGTCCAAACACTTGTCACAAGTGGAATGGCCACAATGTTTTCTCACAAAGAAATCAAGTGCATAAATCAAAAACCATTCAGACCATCTCAAAGCTTTGGCTCTCTTCTCAGTACGATACAGCCGACTAAGAGGTGACCTCTGCCTCACTTACCAATCCTCTACAAATCCTATCCTGTCAGACCTATTACACATTCACAATTTGAATGGTACCATAAACACCCACATATTTCAATCCCTCTTGCAGCATGACTAGGACATGTTGGAGGGATAAATACATACCACAGATAATACAGTTTATATGGAATCTAAATCCACTCCAAATAAAGCAAAGTACTTACCTAACGTTTTTCAAACAATCTGGATGACTGGATGGGAAACCTAAATTCGCTGCTAGTTGAGTTTCTCATGAAAAGTGGCATTAACAAAATGTCCTAACATACCCTTGTTTTGCCTACCTCTGGGTTATTCATACACAAAATATAAGGGCTAACAAACTACCATGGGAATGGGAGACTAGGCCTTTCTAGATCCTCACAGATCTACAGTCTAGTACGTACCCTATGAACTATCAATGTGGAACACATAGGCAAAATGTGGCTGACTTACTAACAACATCAACTAGTAAGATCAGAGGATGGTTAAAATGTGTTTCTTTATAAGAAATGATTTTGATGAATTTATATGACTCAGTATAATTTACCATGGAATCATTTAAATTCTTAAAACCAAATGGACTTAAGACTCAAAATTAGGACTGTTCTTTACAATGAGGAACACTTAAGAGGTACATTAATTTCTGTCTGTATAGCAATTCATTTTTTCCAAAACCCAGTGGCTTACTAAGTTGCTTCACATTTGTCTTACTAAACAAATGATTCTGGTTTGCAGTCCATTACTCTTCATGTTGTGACAGCATTATTTAAATATTACATATTTTGCCAAGACTGTTTCACTCCCCAAAGCCAAAGCCTGTAGTAGTTGTGTGCAAGACTATCTGCAGTGAGGAGCTCTTCTTAGTTAAGGGCAAAGAATGGGAAACTGGTGTGGAACGAATGTTGGTTTCTTGTAGGATTGGTAAATGTGTATGAGAAGATGATCTTACAAAGTTAAGATCATCAGTTACTATTTCTGATATAACTGCATGTTAAGAGTCAAAGGTGTCATAGTAGCAGTGAGTACTGGAGTTTCTTTAATGTGGACAACCACAGTTGAGATCAGATCACTGTGGTACAGTGATTAGGTCTGACATTTAGAGGATTCCTTTAGTTTAGGAACCAGGTGAAAAAAATAAATGTCCGAGTAAGTACACCTAGCACATCATGAAACAGTGAAATAGAATTAAACAGCTAAAGACACATGTTGACCTGGAATATCAGCACAGAGGTTGTTGCAGTGATGCAGCAACTGGATTAGCTATCTCACAATACTTGGTTCTCCAATACTCTCTGAGTGGAGTCCACACACCTTTACTGCATCCATGTGAGTTTTTGGTGAGTGTTCCTGTTTCCTACCATTTCCCAAAGATTCACCACGGGTAAGGTTGCATTTCTCCAAAGTGTGTGCATGCGTCTTTGCATGTGCATCTTTACATTGTTTATTACCCTGTTCAGGATTAAGTGTCCTGAGAGTGCAGGGAACCCTTATCATGACCTCAGAGTTCACAGGCCATCAAAGACAGAACAGGGAATGCAAACTTTGTTTGACATATTACTGTGGCAGGAGCTGGAAATTAAGTTCAACTTTGGCTACTGTTAAGGCTATTTTTGTTGAATGGACAGTAGCCAAAATTTACACCAGTCATCATGCTGAATTTGGGAGGTGAAAACTATTAAGTACTTGAAAAAGATGGCAGTAACAAGTGTAACTAGTTAAAATTTTATATGAGTGTGCACCTTATGGTCTCCATGACTGTTTGCCTAGCATTTTTCTTAGGGACTGTATTTTACTGCATCAGTTCATGGAAGCATGGTATTAATGAGCTTCGGCTTATAACTTGATTTGCTTGCACATCTGTTCACATTTTGGGTTACTGTATTTTGGATTGGAAAATGCTGATATATCTGCGGGAGAGAGCAAATGAAGTGTGAATGCTGGCATGAAGCATGAATGTGCACTGCAGTATTTATAAAATGTTTTGTTTAATTTCTTGCTTAGTAGTGTAACTGCTCACTTGCTCTCTTATGAGTTGCATCAGATTCCTAGAGTGACCTTGCAAACAGCCACCGTTACCCCTTGGAGTTTTCAAGGCAAAGGGGGAAATCGAAAGTAGGTTGACAGGTTTATCTTCCATAGCGAGCGACACAGACACACACACAGATGGACACAGACACACACCTCTAAGGGAAATTTAGGGTCCCCATTCACTACTTGTGTTCAAAAATGTATTTGATCCTGTGCAGCCCTTTATACTTCTCCACTGAAAAAGGAAGATTTTTTTGCTTGAAATATTTTTCAGGTCAAAAGATATGACATCAGTCTGAGATGCCATTTGAATTGAGCAAATATCTGTGTCACTCATTGTATGTGGCATTGTTGAGAACCAAACCTATGTAGAAACTGAAGCTGGACTGTTTAAAACAATCATAGGAACTGGTTGTGTGGTTCACATTGTTGCCTTTCTCCCACTTTATTACCTAAAGCATCTGTAGCATTTTTATTTTATTCAATTTTTGTTTACCAGGGTAGAACACTGATCAAATTGTAACCATTTACAGGCTTAGCCCAACACTGCAAGTAATTTTTATAACTAACTGCAGCTTGGAGAACATATTGTAAGCATTAAGTAATGTGATGCAATCTCCTACATGTAAATTAAAAAAAAATAATCTCTGTATAACAAACTGCAGCAAATATCAGATGCTTCAACCTGGGTTGGTTTGAACTTTGGGCATCAAAGAGCTTAATCACTTGGCTTTGATACATAATTTTGAAAATTTGAATCAAAGGTATATTACAATAGCTTTTAGTAATATTTCTTCAAGTAACCATTTAAGTGTCCAGCTATCATTAGTAATGCAATCTAAAAATAATAATTTCTGCCACCTCTGTCCTCCTCCATTATTTTGTACTTTAACTACATTGGAGAATACATAGTTTATGTAACTCAGCCTCTGGTCTGGACTGAACAGCAGAAAACACAGACTGTTTTCTGTTATTCAATTAAAACTTGAAGGTCAGTTATAACCACAAATTCTTCAACTATGTTAGAAACCTCAAACAATGCCCATCACTGCACAGAGCTAATAGTAAATGAGATCACTTGCTCAGACCCAGAGGACATAGCCAACCAACTGGCTGATAAATTCATCTTCAGCTTCACCAGCTTCTCCCCACCAATATTCACATGTTAAATCTGCACCCCCTCAAATTTCCCCAAGACCAATTTCTCAAGGCACTATCTAAGAGCAACAACATGGTCTATGAGGACAGATAACATACCAGACTGCTTACTATATAACCTGAAAAATGACTTGTCAGACCCCCTTCAAATGCTATTCAATATCTTCAAAACAGGCTTTGCGCCAGATGAATGGAGGCCCAAAAGCATCTGTAAGGCAATGGAAAGAATCATTATGGAACTAATAAAACAGTGATATATAGCTAACCTAGAGTCTAGAAACAACCCAGTTTGGATTCATCGAGGGCAGGTCCTGCTTACCTAACCTGGTCAATTTCTTTGAAAAAGTCACCAAGGCAATGGATTTGGGCAGACTGCATATTCTGGACCACCCAAAGATAACACAATCCCACACTGTCATCATAAACGTTCCCAGTCAAATGTTAACCCCTATGTAACTCACTGGACAGCAAACTAGATCACAAACAGAACCCAAGGAAGTAAGGGTGGGTGGCTCTACCTGCTCCAAAAGACCTGTCACTAGAGGGCTGCGTCCAGGTTCAGTCCTTGGGTCACTCCTCTTTGGCATTTACCTCACTGAGGTTAAAGCTATTTTTTTGTTTGTTTTAGGTGAAAGCTAATGTTAAGGGTCTGTGGCTGACCAAGTTTGGAGGTGCTATCAAACTCCCCACAGAATAACAAGAGTATTACACGTGAGCCTGACCTTAATAAATAGTTGGTATCAAATCTATGGTCTAAAACTTAATGCCAAGAAATGTATAATTTGGCAAGGAACTTGGCAAGCATAACTCCCCTTTACAACCATTGCATTGACAATAACCTCTGAAAATTGAGGTTTGGGAATCTCTGGTCGACAGGCAGTTACCCTTTGATCACACCATATTCACTATTGTAAGGAAGGTCTTCTTCAACATTAAGCTTATATCTTAAAGGACCACTACAGGAAAAAAAAAAAACATATACTTTTTAGATTTTCCTTAAGTCTGGCTCATTGCAAACCTGTACGTACTAGACAGAAGTAGTCACTACTAAGTTTATTCTGTTTGTAACCCTGAGTGCCCTCCTGGGGGCAGACATCTGATGAGAGTTTATTTTCTTCTAAAGAAAAATCTTCCTCATAATACACTGTCGGTCCCCTGTTTCTGAGAACACAGTGCCCATAGCTGGATTGTCACAAGACAGTTCCAGTCACTTACAATGGAAGAACAGAAAAGAAGAGCTAATTTTCGGAGGGCTCAGTAAAAGTATCATTTACTGTCACACAGTGCCTGTTACAAATGTGTTTCCTACTGATGTGATTTCCTACTGATTATTGCATTTTGAGTTGTAATTAAATCACACTGTTGGCAAATGTATCTAGACCAAAACAAAGTATAAATCCTGTGAATGTGTATTTATCTGTATGTAAATCAATGTGTGCACTCTTTTCTCTAAGGAGCTTTTCTCCCCGGGCTTCCGCTGAAAATGGACATGCATCCAGTCGGACTATCCCGGTCAACAAATGTAAAATAAAATAAAATAAATAAAAATGTGTTACACATTCTATAAGAAAAGCTTCCAGATCTACCAGCTCATTGCTGAGAAACAGATTTTTTTTAGACGTTCAACTTTGATCTGTTTCAGTTCCTTTTCATGTTACTCCTCCATATTCCAACCCTCAGCTAGGAAGAGTATCACATTTCTAACCCTGCTAGGTTCAGCTAATTTGCATAACCATACACTTTAAACAGACATGTGCTTGCGGTCTGCCTAGTGTGCCAGTTTGTGTTCCCTCATCTCTCTCCTTACTCCTACCATATGAATAACACTGTCACAGTAAATCATGTTACAAAAATGCTTTTAGCAATCCTTTATATAAAGGTGTCCAAGTATTCCTGAAAACATGCCTGTAACATACACAGATTACAATTTATCTCAGCCACTGACAGATTTAGCTATGCCTGCAAATTAATACTGTAATCATGAAGAATAATCATCATACTTGCATTACACAGAATTGCAGTCTTGTGCCTTGTTACCTCTTGGGCATGCCACTGTTATCTCCTTATATTTCTAAGTACTACTGCTTTGGTATGCACATATTCACTGGTGTTATGCTTTTTTGATGCAACTTAATATAGTCTTTCCTTCTTGCTATGCAGTGCCTACTATCACTGTTCTGAACAGTGTGCATACTTGTTCTTGCTCAATCTCAATATTGTTTTCTATTGCAGGCTGCCACAACAAGCTTTTATAATTACTACTTCTTCTTTCGGCTTTTCACTGCTAGGAGTCACCACAGCAGATCAACTGTCCGCTCATGATTGGCAGTAGAGTTTTACGGTGTCAAGTTGCCAGCCCGGCACCCAACCTTCCACAGAAGGCATGCAGTCACTCACGCCAAGGGCCAATTTAATGTGTCCAATCCACCTACAGCATGTTTTTGGGATGTGGGAAGAAACCCACGCAATCATAGGGAGGACATGCAGACTCCACAGAGAAGGCACCCCGGCTGAGGATCGAACCGGAGAACCTCTTGCTGTGAGGCAACAACGCTAACCGCTGTATCCAAAATCTGATATATTTGCTCAAGAAGCTAGCTAAACAAGTCTACCACCAACAATATGTTTTATACCACATTCTTGAAACAATTCACAGTTGATCAAACAGCATTTTCAGTCCAGTCTGTAATTCTTACTTTTTTTCCTCAGTACCATTTGTATTCCACGGTGCTCATCACACCCCCCACTCAGAGTTATCACTTTGCTTACTTCTAGTAAATCAGCCACTGCAGTCCCTCTTCAGATATCCATTGCAAGCATTAAATCTGACAAATCATACACATGCTCACTGATTAACACTATTCCAAAGAGTGAACCACTGAGTTCTCACAGCCCATCTTCAAAAAAGAAAAATTCAGCAATGTCTGTCATTATCCATGTTGGTGTGAATGACCTGAGACGTACCTCCCTGGACTACATGAAAAGAGACATGGAAAAGCTTTCTGATCATGTAGCCCAGGCCGGTATGACCCTGATCCTGAGTAGCATCCTGCCCTCACCAAGAATGATGACACAGTATAAAGAAAAAATGATCAATTTCAACAATTGGCTAAGTTTCTGGTGTCATTCAAAGGGGATCCAGTATATGTCCGCCTGGGATAACATGCTCGACAAGCCACGTTGCTTTGGAAGAGATGGCTTGCACCTGTCACCCTTAGGTTTTTGAATACTGGCCAAGGCTCTTGCCACCCCCATAGTGCCTTTTTTAGGCAAGGCTCAAAAGACAAACCCACCAACATAAATAGCACAAGTAGCCAAAAACTGAGGATAATGCTACTTAATGCCAGAAGTCCAAACCTCAAAATGCATGCAAGCGAGGCACTCCTCAGTATGGAGAACATCGACAACCTGGTTTAAGGCTCCTGAGAGCACCCCAGCACTACTAGGCTATAACTCATGCCATAACGTTCGGCCACAGCACCAGGACCAAAACACAAAAGGCGGGGGGGGTGTATCCATATTCATCAAGGATGCCCACCCCTCCAGGTTAGTGGCGCAGCACAATGCATCAGAGATCATCCATGTGCAACTAACAACAGGCAAAACTGCAATCCAAATTGTAGCTTGCTACAGATCACCCACCATGGCTCAGGACCCCCATTCCGCATTTCTGGAGACACTGGGAAATATGAAGGTCCTACCACACACCCTAATACTGGGTGATTTCAACTACCCAAACATAAACTGGGAGAACTACTCAAGTACTAACTCCCTTGCCCAACGCTTCCTAGAATTTATAAACTCAAATGCCCTGAATCAACTGGTCAACACCCCCAACAGAGGGAATAACATATTGGACCTGGTCATTACCAATATGGGCGACCGGTGTTCCACACTGGAGGTCAACCCCTCGCTGGTTAGATCAGACCATAGACTAATCCACTCTGGATATCCACATTCCACCCCCTCCCCCAATCAAGGAAACCAACGTGAAAAACTTTTCAAAAGCAAACCTCAAGTTACTTGAGACTGAGGTGGAAAGGTTCACAGCCCCCATGCTAAAGGACAATGCTGTCCAAGCTGCGGGCATCTGCAGGAATGCATGGATCGTGCTATCCCAAGTAAAACCAAGACTCACTCCTCCAAGAAAAGGAAACCAGTCTGGTGGACCCCTGCCATAAACAAGCTATACAACAGAAGGAGGAAACTAGTACAGAAAAGAGTAAATTCCCAAGAAGAAAAGACATCCCTGATCAGCATCAGCAAGAAACTACGATCCCTCATTAAATCATCCAAGGCTAGTTTTGAAAGAAAAATTGCCAATAACTCCAAAGATAACCACAAAGCATTCTTTAGCTACGTCAAGAACCTAAGTGGAAACTCTCAGATCTGCTCTGAGTTAGTGCAGAATGGCACAAAACACACTGAACCGACTGATATTGCCAACATTCTGGTAGACAGGTTTAGTGCAAACGTCACCCCCCTCTCACCCCCTAAAGGGCCCATAACCATACCAGAAGAATGTAGGGCCCCGTCAATCACAGACACACAGGTTAAAACAGCCCTATCCAAAGCCAAAAACACAGCTTCAATGGGACCGGATGGTGTCCCAGGCTGTGTCTTACAAGAGCTCCAAAATGAACTAACCCCTCACCTAAAAACACTGTTCAAACTCAGCCTCTCTACAGGCTATGTACCCACAGAGTGGCGCACAGCAACAGTTAACCCGCTCCACAAAGGTGGAGCCACAACGGACCTCAGGAACTATCGCCCTATAAGCCTGACTAGCCTGGTCTGCAAGGCTATGGAACGCATCATCATGGAACTCATTAACAGAGACACTGGGAACCTCCAAACCTTGGACCCTACCCAATTTGCCTTTGTTAAGGGCAGAGCATGCCTCCTAAACCTGGTGGACTTCTTTGAGATGGTTACCAAGGCATTAGATGAGGAAAAGGGGGTCCACACAGCCTACCTAGACCTCCCAAACCATTCCCCATTCTAGTATTATAGACAA
Organism: Protopterus annectens; assembly: GCF_019279795.1. Classification (NCBI taxonomy): domain Eukaryota; kingdom Metazoa; phylum Chordata; order Ceratodontiformes; family Protopteridae; genus Protopterus; species Protopterus annectens. Next base: position 864,138,265 of record NC_056746.1, on the reverse strand, counting down.
GCTCACCAGCTTGAACATAAACTCCTATGTCATGAGATGGGTTGCCAACTGGCTCATGGATAGAACCCACATGGTGAGAGCTGCAGGCTTTACGTCTGACTCTAAACCGGTTACAAGTAGCGCCCTCCAGGGCTCAGTCCTAGGACCCATCCTGTTCGGTATATACTTCTTAGAGATACAGGCAAGCATAGGAGGACTATGGCTTACCAAGTTCGCAGACGACTGCAAACTAGGGGCCATAATTGATTCTCCGGCTGATACAGACACCCTCCAGATGGGTCTCACTGAGATGGATACCTGGTGTCAAAATCATGGCCTCAAGCTAAATGCCAAAAAGTGCATAGTCATCCCCTTTGGGAAAAACAAAGTACCCGCGAGCTACCACATAGGTGGTAGTCCCCTAAATACAGAAAATGTAATAAGAGATCTGGGGACCCAAGTAGATAGCAATCTCTCCTTTGATAATCATATTGCCAAGGTAGTTAGAAAATCCTTCTATGTGGCCCACCTAATCAGAAAAGGGTTCGCATCTAGAACAAAAGAGGTTATTGTGTCTCTCTACTCATCACTCATTAGACCCATCATAGACTGCAACGCTCCATTTGGGATGTAACTTACAAGATACCTGCAACAGCTGAGACCACAAAAGTACCTCACCAAGAGGATTACTGGCCTCAAACAGATGCCCTATGCAGCCCGATTCAAGAAACTCCAGCTGTACTCTGTTGCATACCGCTTACTCAGAGGTGATCTCTGCCTGACATACAAGGTCATGTCCAACCCAGAATTGATGGACATGCTCCACCTAAAAAAAAAAAAAAAACAAATCCTGGAGAGCCACACACTCTAGAGATATAAACATCACCACAACGATAAATAGGACATGTTGGAGGGATAGATTCCTATCCCAGAGACCCCCCTTGCTTTGGAACAGGATTCCAATATACATCAGGCAGCACCCCTCTCTAACACTCTTCAAGAGAAACCTTGATGGGTGGATGGGAAACAGAAAATTTACCCCGGGGATCACTGCAGTTGGTCTGCTTTACAGTGGCACAGGGAACTAATGGCTCTGCTGGACAGAGACACAGGGAACTGATCTAAGGGGGTGGTGAAAGCCAACACATTCTGGCTAGGCTTATAAATGCCCTTGGGCAGATAACCTAGTACTTACCTATGACCCTATGAACCTATGTCTACTATAAACCTATGCAGATGAGGGGAGGAAGTGGCATTGCACAGTAACTGCATCTTTGCATGGAAATCAATGAACACTGAGTACCTCATTGTAGTGCATGTTGCAAGGCAAATGTCATCTGTACTTATGGACAGTTTAAGCATTATGTACTATTGCATGCGTTCTTAAACTACATTGGAATTGTAAAATTATTTGTATTACTTGGAACTTCTCTCCCTGGGCCTCTGCTGAAAAAGGGCTTTAGCTCAGTCAGACACTCCCAGTCAACAAATGTAAAATAAATAAATAGCAGTAAACAATTATCCTACTGTGAGCTCCTTAACAAAACTGAAGCAGAAAGTTGTGCACTGTGTAACTGTGACTGTTGTATTTCTATCATCATGTATATAAGCATAATGTACAATGCATGTACTGTACCTGTGTACTATGTATGTATTCTACCTATGTTCCAGATTTCAGCTGTGCACCACAAATCTATTAATAACCTTTATTTTTAAATTAATATTGCCTTGTTTGTTCTCTCCACTGTAACTGTTGATGTGCTGCATACCACTGTAAAAACATGTCTATTGTAATATGTGTGTATACTGATCATGTCTAAATATCTAAATGTATCTGTAATCTTTCTATGTGGAGCTTTTCTCCCTGGGCCTCTGCTGAAAAAGGGCCTTTTTGGCTCAAACACCCCTGGTTAACAAATGTAAAATAAAAAAATAAATAAATAAATCATATGACTTTAGTTGTTACACCAGGGATCAAGCATGAAAGGCCGTTTTGAACAGGAACAATCAATCAAATATGATGACAATACTTAGTAGCATTATACACAAACATCAACTCATATGTGTAAAACCAAAAAATAAGTGGTTAAGGTAAACTGTGCTTCCAAAATCCAGTCAAATAGCATAAAAACACTGGAAGCAACAGACCAAAGCATAAAAACACTTGAAGTCTGATGAAGTGGCTTGGTCCACGAAAGCGCTCACCGTTTGTTTATTGTGGAAATAAATTTTTGTATTTTTTATTTCGCAGCCTTGGTCTGTTGCTTCCAGTGTTTTTATGCTATCAACTCATATGTACCACAAGTATGGGCCATGGCTGCATAAAAAGAAAAGGGTGCAAAGGGCAAAGTTTTGGTTTTAAACAGCTGATCTGTAACATCAAAGTACAGGCAAGCCAGCCAATGTACAAACAAGCCCATGGCAGCAACACTGCACAAAGACAATGATTATAAGAGTTTCTCGAAAGTTTAAGACAGAGCAGTTGCACCTTTCGGGTATATTCACATCAACAAACAAATGTAAAATAAAAAAATAAATAAATAAAACAAGTGCATAACTTGTGAAGCCTGATGAATAAGAATGACTCCGGCTTTCAGTACAGGAAGGGCCAAGTTGAGCTAACAGGTATCATGCTGAGGAGGTGAATTCATTATGCAGACACATCAAGACTCCTCAGTGAATAACATTCAATTGACTGTTTAGCAACAGAAGACGAAGGAGGTGTGATGAATATGCATGGGAGCCCTAAGTCAGAGTCAACAGCTTCACATATTCACAGGAGTCTTAACAATAGCATCAGATGAGTCAGGGAAGTATCACAGAAGAAACCAGTTTTTAAACTGAAGAAACACACTAATAATCACATGGTGCTTGTGTCAAAACACAGTTACATCTAAGCATGGACAGTATAACAGAATGCAGCTGAAAGCAAATATACAAGCATATTTGTACAGTCTCTATTTCACTTGCAAAAAAACTTAAAACAAGTTCAGCACTGGGAGATTTGAGGCCATATCAATATCTTGTTACATGAGGAAATCCTGCAGTTAAACATAATGGGACTAATAGAGATCACAGTTGATATCAGTACCATGTTGGGCCATTTCACTATCAATTACTGGTTTTCTTACATGTGTTATCATACAGACCTCTTATACAAGTCACATCGTAAAAGCATGTCACCAAATGTAGCTGTGAAACATACTACAGTACAGTCATCAAAATACTTTGCTTCCTACATCAGACCACATAGCAGTACCACACTGGCTTCCAGACACAGTTTAAAATGTAATGTAATCCACCGGGTATGCACACTTAGTGAGAAATTAACCTTCCAGAAGATGAATCACCATGGATTCTAAGGGCAACCACAAAGCATTCTATAACTATGTCAGGAATCTCAATGGCAACACCCAAATCTGCTCTGAGTTACAGCACAATGGCACGAAAATTACAGAACCAACTGATATTGCCAACATCCTGGCAGATAGACTCAGTGCTAACTTTAACCCCCTCTCACCCCCTAAAGGGTCCATATCTATACAGGAAGAATGCAGAGTCCCTGTATTCACATCTATGCAGGTAAAAGCAGCACTCTCTAAAACCAAATACACAGCATCCATGGGATCGGACAACATCCCAGGCTGGGTTTTACATGACTTCAGAACGAACTGGCTCCCCACCTAAGCACCATGTTCAATCATAGTCTCACGTCAGGCTTTGTGCCCACTGAATGGCGCACAGCAACAGTTATCCCACTCCACAAAGGGGGAGCCACCACTGATCCTGGGAACTATCGCCCTATTAGCCTGACGAGCCTGGTCTGCAAGGCCATGGAACATATCATTATGGACCTCATAAACAAAGACATTGGTAACCTCCAAACTCTGGACCCCACCCAGTTCGGGTTTGTGAAAGGCAGATCATGCCTTCTGAACCTGATTGACTTGTTTGAGGCAGTCACCAAAGCCATAGACGAAGGTAAGGTGGTTCACACAGCCTATCTTGACCTCTCCAAGGCTTTTGACACCATCCTCCATTCTGGAATTATAGCTAAACTCACTAAACTAGGTATAAATCCCTACGTCACAAGATGGGTTATCAACTGGCTCACGGACCCACACTGTAAAAGTTGCAGACTCCAAATCTGACTTCAAACCAGTGACAAGTGGAGTACCACAGGGTTCAGTCCTGGGACCTCTCCTGTTTGGTCTCTACTTCTCTGAAGAACAGGCTAACACAGAAGGCCTTTGGCTAACAAAGTTCGCAGATGGATGCAAACTAGGAGCCATAGTCAAGTCCCCAAATTATGTGGACATCCTACAGAAGGGCCTCACTGAGATAGATGCCTGGTGTCAGAGGCATGGCATCAAGCTCAATGCCAAAAAGTGCAGTGTCATCCCTTTTGGTAAAAACTCTGTACCCATGAATTACCACTTTAAATGGCAGTCTACTTAATGCCGAATGTGTGATAAGAGACCTTGGGATCCAGGTGGACAGTAGTCTCTCCACTGATAATTACATCGCCAGAGTAGTCAGTAAATCCTTCAATATGGCACACCTCATCACAAAAGGGTTCTCATCCAGGAAAGAGAGGTCACTATTCCCCTCTACTCGGCACTCATTAGACCCATTATAGAGTACAATGCCCCTTTTGGAATGTACCTCACAAGACATCTGCAGCAGCTGGAAAGGCCACAGAAGTACCTCACATAGAGGATTACTGGCCTCAAAAAACTCCAGCTTTACTCTGTAGCATATTTTGTACTCTGAGGAGATCTCTCTCTAACATATAAAGCTATGTTAAACCCAGAGCTGTTGGACATGCTGCACCTTAAGAAATCCCAATCCCTCCGAGCTACATGCTCTAGGGACCTAAACTTTGTCACCACAATAAACAGGACATGCTGAAGGGATAGATTCCTGTCCCAGAGACTTCCTATACTCTGGAACAAGCTACCCATCTATGTCAAGCAAAGTTCCTCATTAGCACTCCAAGAAAAATCTTGATGAGTGGATGGGAAATAGGAAATACAACCCGGGGATCACTTTTGTGGCTCTGCTCGACGGGGGCACAGGAAATTAACTTTCTTGGGTGGCATAAGCCAGGGAACCTTGTTGGCTAGGCTTACTTAGGCCCTTGGGCTGATAGCCTAGTAGCTACCTATGAATACACAGACATATATGACTTATCAGGAACATGTTAGAAAAACGTCAAGCCACTGTTTTGTGGTTGGGCATTCTGATTACCTGTAATGCACAACTAAAAATGTATGAAGTACCACTGGGAACCCCTTTCATCTGCAATAACACAGTAGGTCAATCACTTCACATGGAACAACCTTGGAACAGGATTTCTAATCACTACTGGCAATTGGCCAAGTACTGTAGGGATACATGATATGTCCCTAGGTCATGTGTCAAAGTACTTGTAGCACATTTTCAACCTCTTCTCCAATCAATATATATATTCAAGAAACTGCTTCCTTTTATATTACCATGGTTCCTTATTTTTAATGGAAACAAAGATGAGAACGTGTTGAATAGGATTTCTACTGCTTACTTCTTCTTTTACTTTTCATCCACTTCCGAAAACAAAGATGATGGTAAGGTTTGAATGCACTCCATAAAACATACAACAGATGTTTCATGTAAGCGTACTACCTTCTAGCAAACATCTGCCCCATCCTTTGAACAGCCCATTTGACCTTTGCCTTTCCCCTGCATCCTGAGGCAGTTTGCTTCAATGGTTCTGATCTTCTGCCACCACAGAAGATGTTATTTTTACCATTTTCTTGAACTTTCTTTCATAGAAGTAGCTGCCTCTTCCTACTACATTTCCTCCATCACTTCTGAATACAATCATTAAAAACTTATCAAAGCCCACCATAATAATTCCTTAAATTTCCTCACCTTTCTAATTACACTCTGAACAGATGCTACTTTTTTACTTTCTAAGTGGATGATCAAACACATCTGTTCTTTGCCAACAATTCTATAGTGAAAATCATTCTGTGATGTTGTGTTACACTACATCTCTGACAGAAGTGGGTTAGTAATCAAAAACTTCATTATTATGTACTAATACACCACACAGGTGCCAATGGCATGAAATCAAATAGCCACAGAAGCACAGCAAGTCATGAGTGCAACACATGCAATGGCTATGTTACCCCACCATAACTGTTGTAAATCCCCACAGTCAGGGGTTTTCTTAAACTTATTTGACACTACAGTACTTTGGACATGTTCAAACTTCAGACACTGTCATCAGTATCCGTATGATTACAGTTACCCAGTGGATTACAAAACCACAGTTTTCTCACCACTTATTTGCTGTCAAGGGGCAAGTGCAGAGTAGGACACTGGATTACTTCACCTCTGTTGGGTTCCACATGCCCACACGCAATGGGGTTCACAACTTTATTGAAATTGCTGTGATTAACTTCACATTGGAGAATATCCTCTGACCATGTGTGCTTCAAAACCGTACTTCACTAGTTAAAGCCAGAAAGACACAGTCTTCCATTACCAGTTAACAGAATTAGAACTCTCTTGATTTGGAGTCTTAGTCTCTCATTCAGTTTGGATGACCTGGTTGTCTCACTAGCTTGTGGCCTACATTTTAGTGCAGGCCAGTGTGGCTATAAATGTGACTGTTTACTACTTGGGCATCACCTGTAAACATCTGCCATTCATTGCGAGTTCCCAAAAAACAGTTTAAAATAATGATATAAAACAAAAAATAACAATACTGTGGCATGAAGCACAAACAGCATAAGGCTTTAGAAGATTTAGAAAATTTTAGGAGGTTCAGACCCTGCCTACACTCAATCAGCGTAGTGGGAATCTCCTCTCTATCAAGAATTTGTGGAACACATGCTGAGAACCTTCAGATATAATCAAGCTGCAGTTTCCCCTGGCCATCAAAAATGGACAGCCTCCGAGAACATGCAGGAAATCAGGTCCATGGCAGCCTCTGCAGTGGTCATTGCAGAGGTATTAAACTGGAGAACCAGATGATCCTCCAGGATTTTGCCTGCCTCAAGACAGATGTCAGTTTGAGTCAGTACAGCAGAAGAATCCAACCAAACTTGCTTGGCCTTTTCATGGATGGCTGAACCTCAGGCCAGGATGATTCTGACAATGTACCCTGAGCCAACTATTTAAGACACTGGTTCTCTAAGTAAATAGCCAAAGAGGAGAGATGACTATACAAAGTTTTAGGGACAAACACCTGACTAGTAGGACTAGATGTATGATGGTGAGAAGCACCTAAGCAAAACAAACACTGCTCATGGCATCCTTTACGGAGAATCTGTCCCCCACAATGGCAATTCCGTTTTCTGGATGACATATCACCCAACAACCAAAGAAAAAGCAAGACAAGAATAAACATTCCAATGGGAACAAATCACAGCTGAAGCAAGCAAAATGGCAGTATGCAATCCACAGCGCTACCTGGATTGCCAAGTCATATCAACACTATGCCAAGCCTTCTTGTACAACACAATAGTAAAAATAAGCAACATGTACTACTAACAGCTTAGGTTCATAGGTAGGTACTAGGCTATCCACCTGAAGGCATTTATAAGCCTAGCCAGAATGTGCTGGCTTTCGCTGCCCCCTTAGATTAGTTCCATGTGCCTCTGTCCAGCAGAGCCACTGAAGTGATTCCCGGGGTAAGCTTTCTATTTCCCATCCACTCGTCAAGGTTTCTTTTGAAGAGCGTTAGCAAGGAGCTCTGCCTAGTGTAGATTGAAATCTTGTTCCAAAGCATAGGAAGTCTCAGGGACAGGAATCTACCCCTCCAGCACGTCCTATTTATTGTTGTGGTGAGGTTTAGATCCCTAGAGCGTGTGGCTTGAGGGGATAAGGTTTTCTTTAGGTGGAGCATGTCCATCAATTCTGGGTTAGACATGGCCTTGTATGTCAGGCAGAGATCACCTCTGAGTAGGCGGTATGCAACCAAGTACAGCTGTAGTTTCTTCAGTTGAGCTGCATAGGGCATCTGTTTGAGGCCAGTGATCCTCCTGGTGAGGTACTTCTGTGGTCTTTCCAGCTGTTGCAGGTGTCTTGTAAGGTACATCCCAAATGGGGCGATGTACTCTATGATGGGCCTGATGAGTGATGAGTAGAGTGGCACAATGACCTCTTTTGATCTGGATGTGAATCCCTTTGTGATTAGGTGGGCCACGTAGAAGGACTTTCTAACCACTATGGCAATGTAATTATCAAAGGTGAGATTGCTATCTACTTGGGTCCCCAGATCCCATATTACATCTTCCATACTTAGGGAACTACCACCTATGTGGTAGTTTGTGGGTACTTTGTTTTTTACAAAGGGGGGGATTATGCACTTTTTGGCATTTAGCTTGAGGCCATGATTTTGACACCAGGTATCTGTCTCAGTGAGACCCTTTTGGAGGATGTCTGCATCAGCCGGAGAGTCAATTATAGCCCCTATTTTGCAGTCATCTGCGAATTTGGTCAGCCATTGTCCTCCTGTGCTTGCCTGTACCTCTGAAGTATATGCCAAACAGGAGGGGTCCGAGGACTGAACCCTGGGGAACACCACTTGTAACCGGTTTAGAGTCGGGCCTAGCTCTCGCAACTCTTACCATGTGGGTTCTGTCCATGAGCCAGTTGGCAGCCCATCTTGTGACGTAGGGGTTTATGTTCTGGCTGGTGAGCTTGTCTACAATACCAGAATGGGGAATGGTGTGGAAGGCCTTTGCTAGGTCTAGATAGGCTTTGTGTACCAACTTTCCCTCGTCTATAGCCTTGGTAACTGTCTCAACGAAGTCCACCCGGTTAAGGAGGCATGATCTGCCCTTAAAGCCAAACTGGGTAGGGTCCCGTGTTTGGAGGTTCCCAATGTCTCTGTTAATGAGTTCCATGATGATGCGCTCCATAGCCTTGCAGACCAAGCTAGTCAGGCTTATAGGGCAATAGTTCCTGGGGTCTGCTGTGGCTCCACCTTTGTAGAGCGGAATAATCGTTGCTGTGCGCCACTCTATGGGTACTTAGCCTGTGGAGAGGCTGAGTTTGAACAGTGTGTTTAGGTGAGGGGTTAGTTCGTCTTTGAGCTCGTGTAGGACGCAGCCTGGGACACCATCTGGTCCCATTGATGCTGTGTTTTTGGCTTTGGAGAGGGCTGTTTTAACCTGAGTGTCTGTGATTTCAAAGACTCTACATTCTTCAGGTATGGTTATGGGCCCTTTTGGGAGTGAGAGGAGGGTGAAGTTTGTGCTGAACCTGGCTGCGATATCGGTCATTTCAGTGTACTTTGTGCCATTCTGCACTAACTCCGAACAGCTCTGAGCATTGCCACTTAGATTCTTGACATAGCTAAAGAATGCCTTGTGGTTATCTTTGGAGTCCTTGGCAATTTTTCTTTCAAAGCTCACCTTGGATGATTTTATGAGGGATCGTAGTTTCTTGCTGATACTGATCAGGGATGTCTTCCCTTCTTGGGATTTTACTCTTTTCTGTCCTAGTTTCCTCCTTCTATTGTATAGCTTGTTTATGGCAGGAGTCCACCAGACTGGTTTCCTTTTCTTGGAGGAGTGAGTCTTCGTTTTGCTTGGGATGGCACGATCCATGCATTCTTGTAGGTGATTAGCATTTTGATATCATAGTTTATGTAGTACTGCTTCATTAAAATGGCAGTGCTAGGACTCTGCTGGAAAATGGATATCATCAATTTGTTAGACAAAAAAAATGCCTGAGGTCCTTGAGCAAGCAGTGCGTTACTTGTGTGTGAATTCTGAAAATTTTCTAGGGCAATCCAGTTTTAGATTTCATTAGGCCAAGCACAATCTTTCCAATCATAACGCATAAGCAATCAATAATGATCAACAGGGCGTGTGTGTGTATGTGTTACTGTGTAAATAACACCCACCCAAGGGTGTTATGAGGCCCAATGCCCTACACCCCTTAAATGGTCATTATTTACACAGTAACACACCCCCTGGAGGAGTTATTGCACTTAGAGGATGGGCTGTATGTAAACTTTTACTTTACTTACTTTTTTATTGCTGTATTGTTTTGATATATATTTTTGACATAAAGTAGTTACTCCGCTTAATGTTTCAAACTTAATATCGTCTATAGCAGATGACAGGGTAAACGGTTGAGCAGCAACAGTAATCAGCCTGCATTAAGGGGGGTGGCATCAACTGACCCTGGGAACTACCGAAGAGCAAGTCTAACCAGCCACATCTGCAAGGCAATGGAAAGTATTATCATGGACGTTATCAACAAGGACATTTGTGCCTTCCAAACACTGGACCCAACCCAGTTTGGCTTCGTTAAAGGTAGATCATGCTTATTAAACCTGGTAGACTTCTTTGAGAATGTCACCAAAGCCATGGATGAAGGTAAGACAGTGCACACCTTGTCAAGGCTTTTGGCACAATTCCCCACTCTGATTTCTTTGAGAAAATCTCCCAGATAGGGTTTAACCTTTACATTACTAGATGGGTAACCAACTGACTTACTAACAGAACACACTGTCAAAATAGGTGACTTCACTTCCACCAGTAGACCCATCACCAGTGGAATACAGCAGGGGTCTGTGCTGGGCCCCTTACTGTTTGGTATCTATTTCTCAGAAGTCCAGGCCAAAGTAAATGGCTTTTGGCTCGCCAAGTTCACGGACTGCAAACTGGGAGCAATCTTTGAGTCCCCTAATGATGTCAGCATATTACAAGAAGGCCTAACACAAATTAATGACTGTTGCCAAAGCCATGGTTTGAAACTAAATGAAATAAAATGCATTATTATTCCCTTTGGCAAAATGGAATTCCCTACAAATTACAATACTGCCAGCACCCACCTGAGTTCCAACCCAATGGTGCAAGACTTGGGAACACAGAGCGATAGCAATCTGAACTTTGACCACCAAGTTTCCACAGTGGTAAGGAAAACCTTATAAGCAGCGCACCTCATAAGCAAAGGCATAGCATCCAGGTCAAGGGATGTTATAACTTCACTGCACTTGATCCTCATCAGACCACTAATAGAGTATAACGCACGCATTCGCGTGCACCTCACCAGACACCTGCAGCAACTGGAGAAACCTCAGAGGTTTCTCACTAAAATTATGGGACTCCAAACCATGACCTATGTGGACAGGCTGAAAACTCTGCCACTTTTTATCTTACAGGCTGCTGAGAGATGACTTTTGTCTGGCCTATAGGGCAATCTCTAGTCCTGCTCGAATGGAAATGCTGCACATCCGCAAGTCAAATGGCTGAAGAGTCACTTGCTCTAGGGATCTCAACCAAGCTTGTGACATTAACAGATGATGCTGGAGAGACAGATATTTCTCCCAGCAAATGCTGCTTCTCTGGCATAGACTCCCTATTCATGTAAAACAGAGCTCCTCACTGACCCTATTCAAACGCAACCTGTATCATCAGATGGGAGATTGCAAATTCACCCTAGGGGTGGCACTCATGTCCCTTCAGAAATAAATCCTGTCCTTCAAGAAACGTAGTAATTTTATAACAGCAACATTTAAAACTTTATTCTACCTTTGAGCCCTCTATTTTAGGATTTATACAGATTTCCTGAGCTAGGAGGTAAAGAGGTACCTCCTGACTGCTGCTACTGCTAGATTGATCTTACTCCCCCCTCCTAAAAAAAAAGCACATTTGTAGTGCAGAAAATGCATGCTAACACAAATCCTGTTAATCAAGCAAGTTTGCTATAAGAAGGCCACTTTTGAGCTTTTATACCCCTTCAAACCTCTAAACTGTTCAGATTTTTGCAGAATGTCCAGATTATTGCATATTATTTATTGGTCTTTTCCACATAAAATTTGTGGTTTTCTGGAGATTGAAGTTACTACATACAGACATGCATTTGAGCTTCAGACTTTATATCCTTCTGAAAATGCATACTAATACAAATCCTGTAATTCTAGCAACTTTAAGTTTGTAAGAGCAGCATTTAAAATTTTTCCCTGGTTTGGGTCCTATTATTACAGGCTTTGACCGGATTTCTTGCTTCTGGAGGTGGAGAGATGTAGCCCCGTTTATATCTCAGATAGCTTGGGCTTAGAGGTCGAGAGGTATGCAAACCTCTTTGATCTGCTGCTGGTTCTGCCACTGACTGATAGCACTCACTCTTAGCAAGCATGCATACACACACACAAATGCAGTTTAGCTCTCATTCATGCAAGCATGCACACACACACACACACACACACACACACACACACACACACACACACACACACACACACACACACACATGCAGAAAAACAAACACACACATTTAACTTTTTATTAATTCTCATTTTACTTTTACAAAGCCGCGGTGGTGCAGCGGTAGCGCTGCCTCACAGCAAGAGGTTCTCCTGTTCGATTCTCGGCTGGAGCGCCTTCTGTGTGGCGTCTGCATGTCGTCCCCATGGTCGAGTGGCATTCGAACGACATGCGTGAATGGGCGTGCCTTCGTTGAAGGTTGGGCTGGCACTGTAAAAATCTACTGCCAATCATTAGCAGAACGGAGTTTCGCTGTGGCGACCCCTAACCGGGAAAAGCCGAAAGAACAACAAATTGTTAAACAGCAAATTCACTGCTTCGTGAGAGTAAAGTAAGTGCTCAATCGATCTTACTCGTAGTGTCATGCCATCATTACCAACTATTTTTTTTCTTTTTTACCATTATGTCTTGTACCTGCAGGTAGACATTCCTGGGTTAACAGTCATGTTCAATATAATGTAGATTCTTGTACACAGACAGACATGAAGCTTTTCAGCTATTAGCTTTTACCACAGCTACGGACAGAAACAGACTGGAATAATATTGACTCAACAACATTAGTAAAGAAATTATTCACAGAGTATATTCAGGAACAACAAATGCTTCAGATTGTAAAATATCTACCAGGGGACAGAATATACTAGATATTGTCTGCGTTCCCAAAGAAATTACTTTAACTTCAAGTCAACTTTTACCACCATTGATTTGCAGTGATCATGGGGTTATTAAGGTTAATTTGTTGCTAGATAATTCTGCCAAACTGAAATCTAAACCAATGCACAGAAGGTTAATTACAGATTATAGGGAAGCAAAACAGTTACTATATAAAACTAACTGGAGTGAGGTGTTCAGTGGAAAAACTGCAGATGGAATGTGTAAAGTTTTGAAAGAGAAATTGTTTGAGTGCAAAATATCAAAAAAATGTTTAACATCAGGATCTAGGCAGCCAACATCAGGGGGGTATATTTCCATAAGAACAAGATACCCGATTAAGGTGACAGACAAAAAATATAAGAAATGGAAGAGAGATCAAACTACAACTTTGAAAATTGAAATAAACAAGCTGGACAACAGATTAAGCAGAGTGTTAGATAAGGTCAAGAAAAATTTGAAGAAAATTTATATAAATATATTCAGCATAATAGGAAACCTTTTTATAGATACACAAGATGTGGAAAGAGTAAAGATACACAAATTGATAAACTGTGTGTATATTCTAAAATTTATTTTCAGACACAACAGATTATGGATATATTTACAAAATCTTATGCAAAACAGTTTGGCTCCACAAAAGGGGAACGTTGTCCTAGTGACATCCAGGTAACCCCAGATACTGGAATCAAATTAGATTATATTGAAAAAGAACTGTGCAAACTGGATCCAAACAAAGCACAGAGAGGAGACGGAATAAGTAACAATGACTTGAGAACACTTCAGCAAGAACTTACACTACCATCATATCTATTATTCACTAGGTCATATAAATATGGGGAGATTCCTCGAGATTGGAGACATGCACTTATTAAACCTGTCTTGAAGGGAAAGGAGAGTAGGACAAACCCAGAATCATATAGACCCTTAAGTCTACTTTCATGTTGTGGAAAAATAATGGAGAAGGTAATACTGGATAAGTTATTGTCCGAACTGGCTAGGTTGGGCCTTGAAACCGTATATCAGCATGCATATGCTGAAAATAGATCTATTACCACCTGTAACATGATGTTCTATAACAATACAGTAACAGGTATGAATGAAAAATTGTGATGTGATTTATATAGATTTAACTTTAGCATTTGACAGGGTCATACACAAAACACTGATCAATAAATTAGTACAACTAGGTATTGATGTACTGTTGATGAGATGGATAGCTGCATGGCTTACAAATAGGACATGGCAATTATCACACACAAACTGGATAGGTGAAATCCTTGGTTACAGTCAAGGTGTCCCACAGGGCTCTGTCCTAGGCCCTTACTTGTTTAGAGTGCATTTTTCAGATGTTACTTTTTCATCTGAGGTGTTCTACAGTCTCTATATGCTGACGACCTGAAATTGGGTAAACTGATTAGAAGTGTTACAGATAAGAAATATCTGCAAAATAATTAGACTAAATTGACCATTTGGGCACAGGAGAATAATATGTTGATAAATATGGGTCTATATTACAGCGTCGAACTAAAACAAGTTCAAACTTTGCAATATCGAACCCTAAAGTCCGAAAATTGAAAATAATGAAGCCATGGCACATCGATTTTTTCCCCAGGGGAAATAAAATTGGTGGGCCATTTTCGGGGCTTTGCTATTTCCTTCACTGTGGTGCAATCTCAGAGTTGGTATATTTAAGTAGGGGGTGTGTGGGGGGAGCGAACCCCCTCCAACTACAGTTTAAGTTTAAGGTCAAATTTTTTTTTTTTTTGTCACGGAACTGCAATTTTTTTCCCTGGGAAAAAATTGCTGTTCTGTGCTTTCGGTTTTGTTGGGTTTCAGACTTTAGGGTTCGATATTACAACGATCGAACTTTTGTAAGTTCGACATTGCGATATGGACCCAATAAATACATCAAAAACTAAGCATAAGAAATTTGGGAGACATAAACTGAAAGGTGAATAATACAGCACACAGTGATTGAAACTGTAGACTGATTTAAGGTATATGGGTAGATTCAGCTATGAGTTTTTCTAATCATATCAATGAATTGGCTAATGATGGCATTATTACTGAGACACTGCAGTACCTGTACGAACTGTACAGCTCTGTGAGAATGCCACAGGCTTAACGTTGGATGAAAGTACCGGAGTTGTAAGTACAGGGAATGGAAAAAAAAAAACAGTCTAAATTTTTTTTTTTTTTTTGTAGCAGTGTGTATGGTCTATGGTACAACAGTCACACAATAGGGAAGAAATACGTTTTAAAAGTGAGGTAACTTCTGAGGAAGCGCGTAGTGGTCTTTTAAGGTTTGGTGTCAAGCTCCAAGGATGCAATTGCTTCATATACTCCAGCATAAACTAGACCAATTATAAAGTATAATGCCCCATTCAGTGTGCACCTTTCCAAACACTTGTCACAACTGGAATAACCACAACACTTTCTCACTAATAAAATAATCAAGTTTTAACTCTTCCTTTGGATGAGACGTTAAACCAAGGCCCCAAATGCTTGAGTTGGTGGTAGCTAAGGTGGATATAAAAGATTCCACAGCACCTACTGAAAAGAGTAGGAGTTCTTTATTTATACACAAAAATAACTCTTATTTACAAAATATTTACATATATATATATATATATATATATATATATATAAATATATATATACACACACACACACACACAAATCTGTTTATACAACCATGCTACATTTTCATCCTTATTAGACCCTAATTGCTTTTTCCATAACATTCTAATTTTACTTAATATTGTTGCCAAAATCCATTTACTATTAAACATGAATTAATTTTCTCATTCATTCTCTATAACCATATAACATAAAAAAGTATTGTTGTGTAAAATATTACCGTTAACAGTAGATGTCCTTCTCCTCACTGTTACAGTATTCATAACATTAGGGATCCCCTGCCAAGGGTGGCCTGACATCCGGCCAGTATACCAAAGTCCTAGGTTGTTTTAAGGTACACCATATGTCACACATACACTCCTCGTGTAGGGCATAAAGGTGACATCAGGATGTACCATGCTCAGAACTGACAGCCCCAGTACGAATGCCAGTCCAAGAAAATAAAAAAAGGTACCCAGTACATCCAGAAGATAAATTGACCAGGGGGGGGACAGAGTAAATACTGCAATAGTGAAGAGAAAACATCTACTGTTATGGTAAGATTTTATACAACTGTACTGTCTTTCCATTTCACTGTTGCAGTATTCATAACATTAGGGAGAGTGCCAAAGCTCAGGAAGAAACTTGGGAGGAGGAAGGACCAGCAGTGTCTTCTAGGAAGCCATGAAGGATGGCCCTAGCAAAACTAGCTCCAACTCTGGAGATTCCATCCAACTTGTAGTGCTTGGTAAATGTATACAAAGAAATCCAAGGTAGCTGCCTCAAGAATAGAGTTAGTATCCAAACCACTGAAAAAAGCACCTGAAGCTGCCACAGCTCTAGTAGAATGAGCCTTAACAGAACAAGAAAGGCTCTTACCATGAAAGGAATAACAAAAGGAAATAACTTTAGAGATCCAAGAAATAGTTTGCTTGTACACAGCTAGGCCTAAAGACGTAGAATGAAAGGAAACAGAGCCAATCAGATTTCCTAATAGTCTTAGTCTTATCCAAATAAAATCCAAGTTGTCTATATTCATCTGTGTGCAGCACCTTCTCACTAGCCGACTCTGGAGGAGGGAAACAAGTGGGCAAATGAATAGACTGATTAAGGGATAACTCACTCACCACCATGGGCATAACAGGAGGATTAGTACGCAAGGACACCTTGTCCTTATGAAAAAAAAAATAAATAAATAAAAAAGAGGACAAGCCATAAGGGCTTGAAGCTCAGACAGCTGTCTGGCAGAAGTAAAGGCTAACAAAAGTAGAGTCTTCCAAGACCAGTGCTGTAAGGAAGCAGAAGCAGCAGGCTCCAAAACAAAATTAAGATCCCAGAGAGGAGGAACAGGCTTCCTGGGAGGCCTAACATGAAGGATGTCTTTAAGGAATTGTTTAGCTTCAAATCTAGATGCTAAAGGAGGAGATAAAGGCACCAAGTACAGATAGCTGATAAGTGGGGGCCTAAGAACCAAAGGAACATCCAGAGAGAGTGGCTCCAGGTTACAAGACAGACACCAAACTGAAAACCTCTTCCATTTGGATAAGTAGGATTTCCTAACCTCCTGCGGGACCCTAAGTATGTCCTCTGAAAAAGGTTTCTATGTGAAATCAAAATCCTATCACCCACAGTGTCAGCTGAGGAGTGGACAGGTGTGGATAAATGACAGATCCCTTGCCCTGTGTAAAAAGGTCCACCCTGTGAGTTAACTTGTAATGATTGCCCTTTGGCTAAATGCAGAAGAGAGAACCAATGCTATATTTGCCAAAAGGGAGTCACCAACAAAATTTTGGGAGCATCCTGTTACATTTTGAACAGGACTTTTGGAATAAGGGGAAGGGGAGGGAAAGCATAGATAAACATCTCCTTCCCAAGAAAAAGATAGGGTTGTCCACCTTCCAAACCAGACGACCTGGGCCAGCAATGGAACATTGGCATTCAGAATGACAACTAAGATATGGCATTCAGACTAGTGACAAAGAATTTCTGAGGATGGTACATCCAGATGTCACCTTCATTCTCTATGCTACACGAGGCACATAAGTGTGATGTACTAAGTACTTTAAAGCAACTTAAGGCTTTGTTATACTGGCCGGATGTCAGACTGCTCATGGCAGGGAATCTCTAACGCTACAAATACTGCAATAGTGAAATGGAAGGACATCTCTGTATCTATTCTTTTAGCATATTCTTTACTTCTAGTCTTAATATCCATGTTTATTTTATCCACTTTTATATCTTCAAAAAAAATTTCCTTACATAGTTTTCCCCATAACTTTATTACTCTTGCATTTCAAAACACATGTTCAGCAGTTTCTTTTTGTTGACAATATAAACATATTCTATCAGTTTTCTTACATGACATATTTCCTTTCACTGGCAATCTATTACCAGTTTCCAAAAAAAAAAAAAAATCTCTACATTCTACTTCCTAATTACACCATTTGCTTATTTTTATACCTTTACTTTTACATCTGTTAGATTTTCCCCTGGTTTTACATAGTAATATTTCATCATTATATTCTTATACCGTACTTTTCTATCTTTTGATAAACCATCAATTTTTATTTTCCACAAAAAGATTTTTTTTCTTGGTAATATTTTATTTCATTTATATACTCTTTTTATCATACCCCAAACTTCATCATACTTACATTTATACAATTTTACTACTAATCTCTCATCTTTTTATTTATCCACTTTTAACACTTTGTACAAATTTATTGAAGCAGTCTATACCACTGGGTTAATTAATCCTAAACCCAAATCTTCTTTATTTACATACTGGGTTTAAGGTAAATCCCCATATAAATGAAAAAAATGATGTGCAATAATCCCTTTTTAGATACTTTTGGTAACATAAATACACTTTTAAATATGCTACTTTCCCATCAGTACTGAATTTACCAAATAAGCTTTTTTTCCTAATGATAATTTATATATTCTCCAAAAAAGACATGTTTTATTTGTTCTATTGTTATTTCCCCAATGAATTTTACTTACTTATTCCCAAATTTAATACACAACAAAGACATTTCATTAATTGTAAAATATATACTGCTGATCTTTACTACATCACCTAAACCTTTACTTTTCTCTTAATTTAAAGCCATCCCTATCATCTCTAGACACTCATTTATGACCATTATTACTTCTTTTATCCAAATGTTTTTTGCAATTATTATGTCATGTGCATATGTTAACAAAACTGGAATTCTTAACCCTTCCGGTGTTTAATACCCTGCTGCCTTCAATTTCTAAGTTATTTCACATACTATCACAATAACAACTAATGCAAAGACTATACAACTCATTGGATATCCCTGTCTTACACCACTCTTTATAAGCATCTTGGGCTTAACCGGCCATTTACAAGTATTTTTACTTTATTATTACTGTATGCTGACACAATTTCCATTCTCACTTATATTCTTTCATTACTACCCATAAGATTGCATGTGTAGCTGTGTCAAATGCCTTAAGTTCTCCTATTATGATTTTTGCATCTTCTTTTCTGTTCATATCATCCACAATTTCTGTAGCATTAATAATTCTTGAAAACCCTTCCCTTTAATACTATATATGCTATCTTCCATAACATTTTTCCATTTTAGTTTCAAATCTCTCTTGTACTACTTTCAAAAAAATCTTATAACCATTATTATTCAATACTATTGGTCTCCAGTTTAAATGGTCTTTTATCTTACCTTTTCCATATGAATTTAAGTACTCTACTACATAATTCTTTATACATAAAACCTTCAACATTCATTCAAAATCTCAAATTTTTTTTTTGGTAATCCATTACTTTCCATGTTTTTTTTCATTACCTTCTTTTTTCTTTAAACATTTCTTATCCATATTCTATTGCATTATTAATAATCTTATCAGTTCTATTTCTCCTTTTACATTTATTTCTCTCATGACACTACCATTTTCCTTTACCAATCTGCTTGAGCAATTCAATACTACTTCTCTTTTTCCTTGGAAAAAACATCTTTGCTTATAAAACAATTATTTTATTTTTCTTCCATATAATTCTTTTTTTTTGTCAAAGTACTTTCTATTAGGTTTGTGCATCATTATATGTTCTTTTATATTTTTCTCTCTACTTTTCTCACATCATATTGCCACTGTAAAAAACATTTTTTTATATTTTTCCTTAACTCTCCACCATTCAGACCAATTTTTATCAAATGTTCTCATAGTGATATGACCTTTCCATAACTGTATTACTACTCTTTCTTTCAATCTATGCTTTCTCATTTATCCTTTTTATTCCTTTGCCTACCTTTATATATTCAGAAAAAAAATGGAAGCAAGTGGTGTCAAAAGTCACAAACATCATCCAGAAAAAGCACACCACAAAGGAAAGCACCCAACATCATAACTCTCATGCAGGAAGGCAATCTTTAATCCAAATTAATGCACAGACCAGTGCAAATATGTTTTCGTCCTCAACAAACTTCATCAGATAACTCACACAACTCTATCTTCTCTAACATAGCCGGCCTTAGGCATAAGCCAACTAGGCGGCCGCCTAGGGCACCGCTCTAGCAGGGGCACTTTTTCAGTGTTTATTTGGTGTAGGTACCCCAGGATGGGGGCACCATGAAGCCCTTTTGCCTAGGGCACCAGTTGACCTAAGGCTGCTGCTGTTCTCTAATATGTGTTGTTTGTCTTTTCGGCTTTTCCCAGTTAGGGGTCGCCACAGCGGAACTGAACTCCGGTCCACTAATGATTGGCAGCTGATTTTTATGGTGTCGTGTTGCCAGCCTGGCACCCAACCTTCAGCGAAGGCACGCCCATTCACGCATGTCTTTCGGAGGCCACTCGACCATGGGTAGGACATGCAGACTCCACACAAAAGGCACTCCAGCCGAGACTCGAACAGGAGAACCTCTTGCTGTGAGGCAACAACGCTACCGCTGTACCACCGCAGCTTATTAATATCACTAACCAATCACACTTCTTATTCAATTATCCCTAATTAAAATAAAATTTCACTGAACGGCCTGAATGTCTCAAAACACAAAAAACATAAAAATGCTTTTAAAAGTCCTATTATTAATAATACGTCAATAAAATCAATAAATAACCTTTCAAGCAATTATTCTAAAATTGCTATAATATAAAAGTGCTGTAAAAATTCTCATACATTGTTCACCCTCTACTGGACATTTAAAATATGACAATGCTTTAGAAAAATTTCATGTCAAAAGACAAACAGACTCATTTTAAAAAAAGTAAATGAAATGCCAGTCAGTACTCATTAGTGCTTAAAGTTTAGTAGCCCTTAATTTCAACACCGGGGCTATATTAATATGACCATTCAGGCCAGGGAAGCTGTTGGCCTCAAGTTTTATTTGCCAAAGAAGCTCTCTATTCCAATTTGGCTTCCCATGCCCCACTCCTCAAGTCCACAAGAACTTTTTCTACAACAAAAAATGTGAACTTTGCCATTTTGCAGGTTTTGGTGTGTTTATAAAGGGCATTTGTATCATTTTAGCACTAATATCCCGGTGATGCTCATATATACGGGTTCTTAACCTCCTTTCAGTTTTTCCAATATAAAATGCCCCAACATGGACCACAAACAGCCAAATATATCACACATGTGGAGCAACAATTGTAAAAAGAATCTGCCAAAATCTCTATATTCCTACTAGGAATAACCATTTTTCCATCATTAAAAATGTGGGCACATTGGGAACATGCTCCACATTTATAAGTACCCAGTGGTCTGTTATTACAAACTCCTGTCCCCTTCATATTCTGAGCATCACCGGGATATTAGTACTAGAGTTGTGCGAGTTATCTGATTAAGTCTGTTGAGGATGAAAACGTATTTATACTGGTCTGTGCACTAATTTGGATTAAAGACTGCCTTCCTGCACAAGAGTTACGCAGTTGGGTGCTTTTTCCAGATGTTATCTTTATATATTCCTTGTTTTCATTTATCTCTTGCCATATTGCAAGATAATCAGAAAATCCTGTTTTTGACTACTTCCCCTTCTATAACTATTTTATAGTATCAGAAGGTTTAATCTATTTTAGCTCTATACATGTAAGTCTAAGAAGTTTTATCTCAAAGTTTTAACTTACCACATCTTATAACTTAACATTTTTCTTACATCATTTCCCTTCTTTTTCATTTGCCTCTTAAATCACAAAGTCCCATTATTATCATATTCATGTTTATTACTACATAGTCTAAAATCTGAAAAAATAAGCTTTCCCTTTCTTTAAAATTAGTGTAAGCATATAATATTGTAATTCTATGTACTCGTTCTTTTCATTTTAAACATACAATGGTTAGTCTTCCCAGTTTTGATAAAGTTACATCCAATATCTTCACTGTAGTTCTACACAATACAGCTATTCCAGAACATCTCTCACTTCCCAAACTCCATAGTTTCTCTGTTTATAATCTTTCGTCATTTATTAAAATTGTGTCTAACATAATTACATCTACATCACGTGTATCACCACTCCAAAATTCCTTTTCTTCTTACTATATTCTAAATACTATTCTCATTTACAATTGTTATTTTAACTAAAGAAATGCAAACTGTGTACTTAGTTATATTTCTACTGCAGCTCTGGTAGTCAAAGTATGGAAATGTAAACTGGACAGATTATGTTAATTGTCAACTCTGTAGTAGTGTGTGAGAACACAGACTTTGTGCTGGCCCAGCTTGACAGACTGAACAGAACAGATGTAACTAGTATGAATGGATAACTGGGTTTGGCTGTCATATTGTGGCACTGGCACTCATTGGTACTGCATACAGACATTGTGTAAATGGACCTGTGACTGGCTCTGATGTGGCACAGAGGGGTGCTGACCCATCAGCACTGGTACAGGGGACCTCTGTGGGACTGGGACTGGCTACAGTGATGTGGTACAGAGGCTTGTCACAGTACTATATGCAAAGTCTGACAACTGTCATACAGATCCTTTTTGCAAAACACCACTGTAAACAAAAGCTAGTCTGTATGATGTGGGCAAGGAGCATTTTTCTCCTGCACACTTACTAATCAAGAGGATGTGTACTATAATGCCATTACATGACCTATACTTTTTATTGTGAGGGGAGATTGGATGATGCCTGTGTACTGCAATGCCACTGCATACCTTCAGGGAGTGCAATAGGGCTCCAGAGTGTACAATTTAAAGATTCATAGGTACATCCTGGCAAGGGAGGGAAGAAGCTCAAAGCTTTGGGCAAAGCTTATAGATAATGAATTGTTATCACCTGTGGCAACCAGACCTTCTGTTGAAGGTGACACAGTCTGTTAAATGGAAAGCTTTGTTAGCTTCTACTACCGGAGTCAGATGATCTAAATAGGCAGTCATGCATGAAAGATGGAGCCAGTTGTCACCCCAACCTAAGAGGCAGAGACCATGAAAACAGTGTCATTTCAGCTACAAAGATGTAAACAGTATGAGGGGCAATGTAGAAATTGCCTCATGTACACAGACAACACTCTCCTCCTACCACCCAACACTACAACCTGAGAGAGATGCACTTATCTAGCCAAACTGGAGGTAAAGCTCTATCCACCCAAGACTGGACTTAACAGTCAAGAAGAGAAGGTAAACACTTGCACCACACCACACTCATCACATAGTCTCATTAAATCTACACCACCAAAATCCACAAACAGAAACACAAAAACATTCGCAGAGGCTCTCAATAATAATCTGCTCAAGCAACAGAGACCTCCAAAGCAGAAATGCAAGCAACCTCCACCCCCCAACACAACCCAAATGACACATAGCATTGTGCCACTCAACCACAGCCAATAAGGCAAAACAACGTACCCAACACACTAGTCCTAGGTGACTCTATAGTCAGGCACACTGATGTCCCACTCACCAGGCTAAACAAAGAGAAGGTTACTGTCAGCTGCATGTCGGGTGTCTGGATCCGCCACATAACCCACGCACTCAGGTCACTCCACAACAAGTACAAATATGACTCTGTCATTGTCCATGTTGGTGTGAACAACATGAGATGTACATCCCTAGACTACATGAAAAGAGACATGAAAGAGCTCTCTGATCTTGTAGCCCAGGCAGGTATGACCCTAGCCCTGAGTAGCATTCTGCCATCACCCAGAATGATACTGCAGTACAAGGACAAAATGATTGACTTCAACAATTGGCTAAGCTTCTGGTGTCATTCTAAAGGGATCCAGTATCTGTCTGCCTGGGATGACATGGCCAACAGACCACGATGCTTTGCCAGAGATGGCCCGCACCTGTCACACCTGGGATTCCGGATACTGGTCAAGGTTCTTGCTGCCCCTATAGTGCCTTTTTTAGGCAAGGTTCAAATGACAAATTCACCACCGTAACAGGAACAGGCAAGTAAAAACTGAGGGTAATGCTACTCAATGCTAGAAGTCTAAATCTCAAAATGCACTCACTCGAGGCATTCCTTAAAACGGAGAACATCGATATCTGTGCAGTGACTGAGACCTGGTTCATGGCTCCAGAGAGCACCCCTGCACTCCCAGGCTATAACTCATACCACACTTTTCGGCCATGTAACTTGGACTGGAACACCAAAGGTGGAGGTGTGTTCATATTCATTAAGGATAGCCACACCTCCAGGCTAGTTGCTCAGCATAATGTAACCAAGGTTATCCAAGTGCAACTAACTCTTGGCAAAACTGCAATCCAAATTGTAGCTTGCTACAGATCCCCCACCATGCCCCAGGATTCCCACTCCTCTTTTCTTGATGTACTGGAAAATATTAGGGTTCAACCAAACACCCTAATAATGGGCGATTTCAACTACCCCACCATTAACTGGGAAAACTACTCATGTACCGACTCCTTCGCGCAACGCTTTCTGGAATTCATAAACTCCAATGCCCTGGATCAACTTAGCCACACCCCCACCAGGGGCAACAATATCCTAGATCTAGTCATTACCAACATGCGTGACCGGTGTTCCACACCTGAAGTCAATGCCTCATTGGTCCGATCCGACCATAAGCTAATTACCCTGGATATCCACATCCTGTCACCCCCCCCCCCCCATTAAGGAAACCACGGTAAAAAATTTTTCCAAAGCCAACTTCATGCTTTTTAAGACAGAAGTGGTGAACTTCATGACACCCATGCAGATGGACAATACAGTTACGACTACTGAATCCTACACAATTGTACTTTATAAGCACTTACACGAGTGCATGGATCGTGCTATCCCAAACAGAACTAAGACGCTATCCTCCAAAAAAAGGAAGCCAATGTGGTGGTCCCCTGCCATAAACAAACTGTACAACAGAAGGAAGAAAATGTTGCAAAAGAGAGTAAAATCCAATGAGTGGAGGAGCTCCCTGGTCAGACTCAGTAAGAAGCTGCGATCCCTGATAAAATCCTCCAAAGCTAGTTACGAAAACAAAATTGCCACGGATTCTAAAGACAACCACAAAGCATTCTATAGCTATGTCAAGAATCTCAATGGCAACACTCATGTCTGCTCTGAGTTATAGCACAATGGTACTAAATATACAGACCCCAACTGATACTGCCAACATCCTGGCAGATAGGTTCAGTGCTAACTTTACCCCTCTCTCACCCCTAAAGAGCACATCTCTATACCGGAAGAATGCAAAGTTCCTGTAATCATGGCTGCACAGGTAAAAACCACACTCTCCAAAGCCAAGAACATAGCATCCATGGGACCAGACAACATCCCATGCTGCGTTCTACATGAACGACAGAATGAACTGGCACCCCACCTAAGTACCATGTTCAATCATAGCCTCACCTCAGGCTTTGTACCCGCTGAATGGCGCACAGTGATGGTTATCCTACTCCACAAGGGGGGAGCCACCACGAAGCCCAGGAACTACCGCCCCATTAGCCTGACGAGCCTGGTCTGCAAGGCCATGGAACGTATCATCATGGAACTTATAAACAAAGACAGTGGTAATCTCCAAACTCTGGACCCCACCCAGTTCGGGTTTGTAAAAGGCAGATCATGTCTCCTAAACTTGATAGACTTCTTTGAAGCAGTCACCAAAGCCGTAGATGAGGGTAAGGTGGTTCACACAGCCTATCTACATCTTGCCAAGGCTTTCGACACCATCCCCCACTCTGGAATTATAGATAAACTCACTAAACTAGGCGTCAATCCCTATATCGGGTTGCGAACTAGCTCACTGACAGAAACCAAACTGTGAAAGTAGCAGACTCCAAATCCGACTTCAGACCTGTGACAAGTGGAGTACCACAGGGTTCAGTCCTAGGTTCTCTCCTGTTTGGTATCTACTTCTCTGAAGTACAGGCTAACACAGAAGGTCTTTGGCTAATGAAGTTCGCAGATGACTGCAAAGTATGAGCCATAATCAAAACTCCTAATGATGTGGACATCCTACAAAAGGGCCTCACTGAGACAGATGCCTGGTGTCAAAGCCATGGCCTCAAGATCAATGCCAAAATGTGCATTGTCATCCCCTTTAGTAAAAACTCTGTTCCCATAAACTACAACATAGGTGGTAGTATACTTAACACCGAAAGTGTGAGAAGAGACCTTGGGACACAGGTGGATAGTAGTCTCTCCTTTGATAATCACATCGCCACAGTAGTCAGGAAATCCTTCTACGTGGCACACATCACAAAAGGTTTCTCATCCAGAAAAAAAGGGGTCATTGTTCCTCTCTACTCATCACTCATTAGACCCATTATAGAGTACAATGCACCCTCTTGGTATGTACCTCACAAGACATCTACAACAACTGAAAAGGCCGCAGAATTACCTCACAAAGAGGATTACCGGCCTCAAACAGATGCCCTACGCATACTGTCTCAAAAAACTCCAGCTTTACTATGTTGCATACCGCCTACTCAGAGGTGATCTCTGCCTAACATACAAAGCTATGTCAAACCCAGAGCTGTTGGACATGCTCCACTTAAAGAAGTCCCAATCCCTCCGAGCTACATGCTTCTAGGGACCTAAACCTTGTCACCATAATAAACAGAACATGCCGGAGGGATAGATTCCTGTCCCAGAGACTTCCCATACTGTGGAATAAACTACCTATCTATATCAAACAAAGCTCCTCATTAGTACTCTTCAAGAAAAATCTTGATGATTGGATGGGATATAGGAAATTCACCCCAGGGATCACTTCTGTGGCTCTGCTCGACAGTAGCACAGGAAAATAATTTTCTTGGGTGGCAAAAGCCAGGGTACCTTTTTGGCTGGGCTTGTATAGGCCCTAGAGCCGATAGCTTAGTACCTATCTATGAAGAATGGCATCAAGCAATCAGAAAAGACAAGCATGCAGAAATTATCTCTGTCACTGAAGATCTTCACCAAGTAGACCGCCTTTAGCCCAAGTTCTAGAACAGGAGATCGATTCTGCTAAGCTTTCAAGATGTGAATTACTAAGAAATCGACGTCCCAGTCAATGGCTCATAACCACACCCTCACTGCCTTGAACTACACAGAGTAACACTGCATCCTGCACATTTTCTTAACTATCACACCATGGATTAGCTGCCTGATATAAAGGAGAGAGGTGCAGATCTCAGCTTCCAGTCTAGAACTTAAATGTCAAGAAACACTATCCTCAATTCAAGTAGTTTATGTTTAATTCATTTTCTGAAAGCTCCACTTAACATGCATCAGCAGGGATCCAGGCAAGATCCACAACTCTCTAAAGTTATTCTGTTATCCGAACCTGCAGCAGATTAAATAGGAAACAGGGACCCCCAACACACAAGATTTGGTAAGATAGCACACTATTCTATAGCCTGTCACTAGTCAATCACAAAATCTGTAAGGATGTGATGACTCTATAGACACTGGCACATTGTGGTCCAATAAAAAACCCTCATCTGAAAATAGGCCAATGGAATTCTAAACAGCACAGAGCTAAGCTCAACACACAGACAACTGTAACATACATGTGCCTCTTCAGCAAGCATACAAATGCCGTGAACTCTTGGGCCTTCTGTACAGGAACCAATGTTTGTCAATGCAGAGTGGCAAACTCTGTCCCAAGATCCTGTACAGAAGGCTCAAGAGGTCAGGGCAAGTTTGACTTTCTGGACGATAAGTCACAAAGCAACTCAAGAAAAGTCTACAACACCATTCCCTTTTTTCCCCAAGGCCTACACCTATGAGGCTAAAACCTTGGTTGACACACTACTGGTAGGGAAGAATAAAGAACAACAGAATAAGGACATGTATCAGCAGCACCTACATCACTACATGGAATGGCAAATGTCTAGCTAGGGATGGGTAAGAGCAGGTTATTCAGCAATGACTTTATAACCCTTAATTGTGTTAACTTAAATACACTTCCTTTCAAAGGATTCTTCTCTTGCCAGTTAAGTTTTCACACATTCAGAAACAGAGATTCAATATGCAGAGAATGGTGCCAGCACAAAAGTAATCCCACATGAGGTGTCCAGGCACATGCATGCCACCATCATTCAGGCCCCTTAAAGCAGCAGCAGATGTACAACACCCTAGAGTGTCAATATCTTGATGCCTGCACCAGTAATACAAAAGAATAAAGTCCTGACTATGGCTCAGGTAAACACCTTGATTAGTGGCTTAAACACTCAGCAAGTGTAGAGGATGGCATGCATATCATCTGAGTTTGAGCTGGCACATACCAGGTTTAACAGTCACTAGGAGTTGGAGAAGACCAGAGATCATAATGCTGAGCATTTAGGAGATGGGCTGCTCTAATGGCCTAGGGTATGCTCATGCTCAGGCTACTCAATTGCCCTCCCAGCTAAAGAACATACATCAGAATACTCAGAAGTAACTCTGGGCTAGGGATGGTTGATCTGCCACTGCATACACAACAGCACCAAGTGTCATATCCAGTGTCCCTTCTAAAGCATTACAAATGAGCAACGCAAGGTCATCTCTGCTAGACATTTGGGAGCCCACCCAGCAGTAGCACCACATCAGGCATAGGCTGTCAGGAGCAAGGGACAGATCTGGGGTGGTATGGTCACAATGATAAGGACAGCAGAATGAGGGCTAACTGGGGTCAGGAGGTGGGGGGGAGTTAACATCTTCATCCTGGTGTATCTGATGTGCTTACTGAAGTTGGGGAGGGCCAGAAGTGGATACATCCCCAAGTTCTTCAGAATGAGAAAGAGGGGGACTTAACTTCTTTCACTGCATATCTTTGATAATGCTCTGAGAAGTCTACCCCAAAAGGGACTTCCTCTGTAAAGAGGGATCTAGACTAGCCCTTACTCAGGTTTTTCTTAAAGGAGATACTATATTATAATATCCAAGACAAGCATATCCCAAAACTGTACAGATGTGTAAATTTAACTTGTCGAGTAAATGTTTAAATGATCACTGGTGCAATTTGTCTTACCTATGGGGCAGATTCTAAACCTTCAGTGCACATTCCATGCACCTAAACTGTCAAGCAGCCCGAGCTTAGCTGACTAAAAGACAAGTCTGGTCATGAATCCCTTCAGAGCTTTCCTGCCAGTATAGCCAGGGGACTGAGCCCAGAAAGGACAATGCTAGGGACAAAATAAATGATTGTCTACACCCTGGTATTAAAAACACAACAAAAACAAGGGGGGTGGAGGAGGAAGGAGCTACTGCAGCAGCTGAACATCTACTGTTATGGTAAGTTTAACTTACACAACTGTACTATGTTCATTATATTAATCACTGCTGCAGCAGCTTCATCTAGATGGGTAGATTACCTTAGCTAAATACATATGGAAGGTGGAAAGAGAATAGTCCAGGAGGCCCTAAAGAAAGGTCCTAGCAAAGCTTGATCTGCACCTAGAGAAGGAATCAAGCTTATATTGCTTTTTAAAAAGTATGTACAGAGGACCATGTAGTAGCTTCTAGGATACCTCCAGAATCCATCTCTTTCCAAAAAGCCATACATGAAGCCAAGGCCCTAGTAAAGACGGCCTTGCCCCAGCCTGCTAGACTTTCGTTATGGTGAGTATAACAAAAAGTAACAGCTTCGGAGAACCATCTTGAAATAGTCTGTTTTGACACAGATTGTCCTTTCTTCTTACCTTATGAACAACTGATCCGAAGATGTGGAAGACTTAGTTTTGTCAACACAGTACCACGGTGGACTGTGGACATCCAAGCTATGGAGTAACCTTTCTCCCTGATTTTTAGGTTCAGGAAGAAAATGGGGGGATGGATAGTTTGGCTTAAACTTGGATACCATGTTAGGCATGAAATGAGGATTAGTTCTCAAAGAAACTACACTCGTATGGAAAATGAGACAGGTTGGACTCACCATAACAGCTTGCAACTCAGATAATCTTCTTGTAGGGGTCAAAGCAATCAGTGAAACTGTTTCCATGTTAAAAACCTCAAGTCAATCAGATTAAATCAGTTTTAGTAGAGCAAGCGTTTGCTTATCCAATACAAAAATCTCCGGTTAGACAGCCAAAGCCAAAATACTCTAATATAAACAGCATACAACTCCACAGTTTAGCTCTTTCATCTTATCCAGACTTCTTCAGAACTGTGGAAAACTAAACTAAAAAGCACTGATTATTGTGCATGGACTTGAGGGTGTAAGAGTGCAAAGACACTACTCCCCCCAACCTACAGACTAACTCGATGTTAAACCAATAGAGAAAATTATTAGAATAAACTAGTGTATTTTTGAATGTGATGATGCCACTAAGGCACTGTTTGACAAAAGTGTTGGTTTCACTAACAGAAACAACTCTAACAGGAAATTGTTACTCAAAAAGTCTAGTAGTAAGACTAAAGGAGTGCCAGTTACTAGGTGTGGATCATGTCACTTTTATTCCTTACATTAATACCAACTACACTGGCTTCTTAAGGGGAATGCTGGGAAAATTGACGTTACTAATGTTGGAATGCTGGGACAAATTGATATTACTAATGTTTGTAAGACATTGAGTTGTATACATGGCTTCCTGTGAGGGATGTTCAGGCTTCGATATAGGCAAAACTAAAAATGCCTTTTCTAAGCGTATTTATCAAAACTTGTACAATATTCAGAAAGCTGATTGTAAAAGTGCACTTGCAAGACACTCTTTGACCTGTGAGGGATTTACAAAATTTACCTTTTTTGTATTAGAACAAGTGCAGAGATCTATTTACTGTGGTGACTGGGAAAACAGGCTTCTGCACAAAAATGTGCTGGCAACTAAAACTTGATGCTTCAAATTTTTCAGGACTTAATGACAGTGTTTCTGTTATTAGTGAACTAAAAAGGAGAGCTTCTGTTGTTTAAGCCTTAGATACACTCCTTTATGGCATTAATTGAAGTTTGTCTTTCGTTGGTTGATGTTGGTAGGGGTGGGGGAGGTTCACTCACTATTTTAACTTGCTTTTTAGTTTGGTTTTCCACAGTTCTGAAGAAGTCTGGATAAGACGAAAGCGCTAAATTGTGGAGTTGTATGCTATTTATATTAAAGAGTACTTTGGCTGTCAAACCGGTGAGTTTTTGTTTTTTATTGGATTTTTATCTACTGGTCCTGGTTTTGGTCCGAGTTTCACTTATCCAACACAAAATTAAGATCCTAAGGAGGGCCCACCAGTAGTCTTGCAAGCCTCTTATGGAAAACCCTATTCAAGAACATTTTGACATGAGACTGCATTGAAAGAGGAGGATCCATGGGCATGCTAAAATGGATGATAAATGAACCTTAACAGTAGAATACGAAAGGTCATAGGATAGTAACCCATACAAATATGGTGAGACCAGAGAACAACTAGGCCTGAATGGGTGTTGGTTATGTTGTTTGCACCAACTAGAAAACCTTTCCCCATTTGTTCATATATGATTTTTAGTAGCAGGCTTTTTTTGTCACTAGTAGTACCTGCTGCACATCCTCACTAAACAGGTGCTTAAAAGATATTAAGACTATCATCCAAGTAGTCATCTGAAGATGGCTGATGTCAGGGTATATCAAACAACCCTATTCTTCTGTTAGTAGATCCAGTCTGTGAGGAAGCTTGTGGTAATTACCTCTGGCAATTTCCAAAAGAAGGAAGAACCATGGTTGCCTGGGCCAGAAGTGAGCCACCAAAATGATCTTAGGGGATTTCTTCTGGATCTTCAGAAGTATAGTGGATATTAGTGAAAAGGGTGGAAAAACACACAAACATTCCTGTCCAAGGAAAAGAAAAGGCATCTGTCTTCCAAGCCTTCTTGCAGAGAGTCCTGGAAAATAATCTTGCCAGTTGATTGTTCAGAGAGGAGGCAAACAGGTCTATTCGAGAAATCACACAGATGGATCAAATCTTGGAAGAGCCCCTGATCTAGTTTCCAATCATGAGGGTCTGCCCTGGTCCTGCTCGGCTTGCCTGCAAGACAGTTTTGCTCTGACAATGTAGGATGACTGCAGAGTGAGAATGTGCTGAGACGCTATATCACAAAGTAAGATGGCTAGTCTGCAAAGTGCGTACGACCATGTCACCCCCCCTTGCTTGTTAATGTAACACATAACTGTGGCATTGCCTGGAACCACTTAAAGAGCTCCAGGGGGCCAAAGATGGTTCAGAGGAGTTTTGTGCCTTGATCAGGGAAAGCATCTCCTTGATATTTATGTGCTTGCATCTGTTCTTGGTGTCTCACACCCCTGCACTATTATGTCTACTGAAAATGCAGTGTCATTGGTGACTGACTGCTTTGGAGAAGGGAGGGAGATGTACAGACCTTGATTTAAGGATATCTGTTGTCGCCAACAAAAGATTTCTCTTCTGAACAAACTCCACATTGGGATTTGAAAAGATAAAGGGTGCTGATGCTGGGACCAGGGAGATTTTAGATACTACTGTATCTCTCTCATGTAGAGTCTTGACAGGGGTATCATGAGAATCGTAGATGCCATGAGACCCAAATCCTGAGGTATTCCCTTGCAGTTACTGAATTCTGAATGGAAAACCTTAAAAATATAACCAAATAAATGTATTTTTACCAGAGGAAGAAAAGCTCTTTGAAATGAGATGTCTAGCTGACATTCCAGAACTTAAATATATATGAGAGTGTCAAGTAAGACCTTTGAACTTTCTCTTGGAATCCCCTCATCCAAGAGAGAGATTCCTGACACTTTGCAAGACTCTGCAAAGATAAGCAAGTTGTCTATAAGTGAGAAAATGTGGACACAGTGCAGCCTGCAATGAGCTATAACTTGAGCTAGACACTTAAGCACTCTTGGTGAAATAGAAAGTCCAAAGGGTAAGGCAGAGAACTAATAAGGTGATCCACACATACAAAACGTTAAATATCTGAAGCCTGGATGAAAAGGGATGTGATAAGCATCTGTTAAGTGTAGTGTTACCAGGAAATTTGAAGAAAAGTTAGCAGTTTGTAAAGTGACATCATTCTGAATTTGGACACCACCATACACAGCTTTTGAAAAGAAAGATCCAGAACTGATCTACATGCATCTTCTTTCTTTGGCACTAGGAACATCCTTAAATAAAAAACCTTCCCAACCAGGGAAGAATGAACTACTATCATTCCCTGGCACAATATATGATGAACAGGTGAAAACAGACTGATCTGGAGGATAAGGAATGAAACCCTAGAAAGGAAGGATTTCTTCCCACTGTCATCTGTAAACCTGGCAAATGACTTTCAGAATCATTAACAATCTGTTGCCAGAGAGAAAAATGAAGATTCAGATTTTCTAGAAGAAGAAGGAAAAAAAAAAAAAAAGAGGCCAGGGTGGGACAGGGTCACTAGGTCTCGAATAATTAGACTTGTTGGACTGTCCTTGGTTTTGGGATGTTCAAGACTACTACTTAGAACTCCCGTAAACATCGATTTACCTGAATTTTGTTGAGACTGCTTAAGGGAGAATTTATCATCTCATTTTCATCACCATCTGGGAGGTTCTGTGAATGCAGCCATGCAAACCTCCACAAAACAGTACCAGTGGCCATAGCCCTAAAAGAAGTATCAGAGTTATACACACACTGCAAACAAGGAGTAGCGACCTGTGTAATTGAAGAAACCAAGATAGTTAAAGTAATTTTTTTCTCACAAGAAGAAACTGCAGGTAAAACATTTCCTCAAACTTTCACAATTTGTCATAAACTAACACACAAGCTTAACAATTCAAAATTCTAAAAATCAAAGTTACAGATGTATACACTTTCTCATACCTATCAATAATTTCCTTATCAGAAGGAGTAGGATTGTAATTTAGTGCTTACCAGCAGCTGCTGGGTCAGGTTTGGGAATAGTGTAAAAAAAAAAAAAAATAAAAGACTGAGGAAATTCATATATCCTATCTGTATTTTACGGGCATCTGGCAGACGATGAAAACTGCAGGCAGAAACACACATTCTCTAAAGTAGACAGAACAGGAGGAATAGGTATAGGTTCTGGAAAATCCTTCTGCAAGTCTCAGAGACCGAGAAACATCAATGTTTTTCCACTAAAAAAACTGTCACATTCTAGCAATAGTCTCAGAGAAAGAGAAACCCCCACAGGGAGTATAAGAAACTGAGCTCTCCTCAGAGTCTGAATCAGAATCATCATCATCATCAGCCCCCTTTTCATCCAATTTATACAGAGGTAGAGGTGTTAACTGTCGCCATCTTTCTCAACTCAGTGCCACACTTCTGCCTTTTTGACAATCATGCCTGTCGCAGATCTTCTCTCACACAATCCATCCACCTCTCTGCTAGATGCCTTAATTTCCTCTTGTCTTCTTCCTGTCTATTCCAAACATTCTTCACCAGATTGTTTGGTTTCTGCTGTTATGTCCTCACATCATCTGTCCCAGAGTGTGTATCCTACTACCAGTTGCAGGCACTTCTTCTCCATCACTAACTTCGTTTGCTGCTCTGCCTTTTACTGCCCAGGGTTTTGTACCACACAGTAGTACTGGGCGAACCACTGTTTTGCACACCTTTCTTTTCAGCTTGCCATTCTTCTGTCATACACTACACCTGACACTCTGTCAGCTGGCTACAGCTCCTCCGATTCTAGCTTTGAGCTCTTCATTCAGACTCCCCTTCTCCAGAACTCCCCCTCCCAGATACCTGAAGCTATTAACCAGTTCAACTATCTTCCCTTCTACCTCAGTTCCTTCTGATTTCCTCCACCTGCTGCCATCATCACTGTCTTATATGAGCTCATTTTTATCCAATGTGCCTTCAGTTTTGCATTCCATTCACCTACCCTTTGCTGAAGTTCTTGCTCAGAGTGTGTCTGTAATGCCACATCATCTGCATACAGCAACTTTGCTGATCCATTCCATACAACCTGTTTGCTCATGCAATCCATCACCAGTATGAACAGCAATGGGCTCAGAGTTGAATCCTGTGGCACACCCACTACCACTGGGAACCCCTCTATGAGACTGGACACTGTTTGCTGTTGAGTCATTGGGTCCTTGTATATAGCCTGCACTAATTCTACCAATGTTTGGGACTTTGAACCATTGCAGGACTACCCAAATTTGTTTTCTTGGGGCCTTTTCATATGCTTTCTCCAAGTCTTTCTTCATCGTTGGCATCTTCTGTACTATATGTCTCATTTCAAACATTAGGTCAGTTGTGCTGCATCCTGGCCTGAATCTGAACAGCTCATTTCCCATATATTCACAGGTGTGTACTAGGCTAATGGCCCTGGAGCCTTTACAAGCAGAGCCCAGAAAATAGCCCTGACACTGTGCCACATCTGTTGCTTGTTCACAGTGCCTCTATCTAGTAGGGCAACTGGAGTGATCTTACTTTCTATTACTCTGCATATCTGTTTATCAATCATCGACTCTAGAACTTTCATGCAATGTGACAGGAGTTTGCTACCTCTGTACTGCCCACAGTTGTGGTTGTCTCCTTTGTGTACACTGGCATGTGTGTGCTTATTCTCTAGTCATCTGAGATATGCCCTTCTCTCTGAATCAGAAAGCTGAGCAACCAGTCTTGTATCTATCCCTACATCCTCCTGTTCAGATTCCGAATCTTGAATCATTTCAGGAAAAAAAGGAAAAGAGCCTACTTTACAAGGATGAAAAGCATGAATTAAATCTTTAGCTAGACCCAGTAAACTACCCTTAACCAACAAATTTTGAGTAGAAGATACACATGTGATTTTCTATTTCTTACAGTTAAAATGGTGCCAGCTGTGTTACTACTGGCAGCAACTACTTCCGCAGGTATGGGCATAGCACTCTGACCTAACAAGGAAACCTTCCTTGTTCCCTCTCCTAGAACCAATAAAAATGGCTTTTCTTTGCCCACTGAGGGGGACTCCCAACAGCCACAGCGGACACAGCTAACCGCAGGTCAATAGAGGCAGTAGGTGTGACACCAGAGGGATCCAGGGTAAATGATGAGTGGTCTGAAGTACAAAAATGGCCACAGCAGAGTCACCCACCTGTGGCTGAGGCAAAGTGCTAGCCTACTGTGGTGGCAAAGGCTGTTTGCTTAATTTTTTCTTTTTGTGGCTGAAGAATGGTCAGGCCATACCAGTCCACAAAAGTTACTTTTTTGACAGAAAAACACAGTAAAAAGCACTTTAAAACACTATGCTAACCCCACAAAAGAAAACTAATTTCTCCAGAGAAAAAAAGTATTTAGCTTCTTTACACTACGTTTAAACAGACAAGAAAAGATGAATGCTCTGTTTAAAAATAGGTTACAGTCTTGAGATGGGTCCCTTAGAACAAAATACTCCTTGCTTTAACATAACTTTTCTGAAGAGGAAAGTAATATATTAACAAAACTAAGAAAATGAAAGTTGTTTTTTCCCCTAATGGAACTTAATTGCCCAGCAAAGGAAAGCATAAACTGACAGTCAATCCTCAGACGAGCATTATCTTTGGAGGTACTAAAGCCCTGAAAGGCTTCACACCCAGATCTGTC
This sequence comes from Protopterus annectens, assembly GCF_019279795.1. Lineage (NCBI taxonomy): Eukaryota > Metazoa > Chordata > Ceratodontiformes > Protopteridae > Protopterus > Protopterus annectens. Next base: position 864,101,892 of record NC_056746.1, on the reverse strand, counting down.
TTTTGGTCAGCTCAGCTTGAGATGCTTGAGAGTTTGGATGCATGGAAGATGCCCTAAAGCTTTGGAAACTGTCTGGCTGCTATATCCTTGGCAGGATATAACCCATACAAGCTAAGGCTACCGTGTCAGTGATCAATATAATGAACATTGCTACTTCTCTAGTCAAAACATAAGCACAGCCTAATTTGCAACAGAATAAGTAAAAAAAATCCTCAGAGTAAGACATCATAAACGCATCCTCTATAAACCATCTCAGAATTTGGGAGTTAACAGTTTTTACAGTGCATAGTCAATAAGAGAGGACTAAGATTTGCAGTGGGGTGACAGTTCAGGAATGCACGAAATTGACAAAGAAAATACTCTTCTTGGCTACCCAGTCTATAGCCTTACGTTCTTTGTCAAGTAGCAAGAATACAATGTCCTTATCTCAAGACCTGTACTGCAGCTTAAAAATTGCAAAGTACTGGCCTACGATGCCCAGACTACTTCACTTCTCTTATGTGTGCGTGGGTGTGAAGGAAGTTACCAACAAGTCTGCCCAATTAGCATGTGGGGGAGTTTGCCTATAAAGTTTACTAATTTAAAGTGTGTTGCCAGTTAGGCTGGAACACTTAACAAGACAGGAAGGTGCCACTTCCTCCCAAATTCCTGCCTTCAGAAATCTAGGTAATATGAAATGAAATGAACCTAAGTAGCAGTCTATACTGAAGCAGATCACACTTGTAGAACCACAGCTAACAATCCTGGCATACTGTGCTGCTCCCGAGTATGGGATCCCCTCAACGTAAATTGAGGAGCAAAAACAAAAAAATAAAAGGCCCTCTTTACTTCGGGGTGGGGGTCGGAGGCTACGTTTCATTGTCTTCTTAAACTGTAGCCAACTGCTTCCTGCATTTTTAGCCAGTGACTTTCTATGGTTTACACCATGCACAAAGCATTGAAATGCTTCAGCCTTGAATGCAAATGCAATACATTCAGTTCAGAATACTGTTAATGCACTGAAGACCTTAAACACTTTGCACCTGTGGTGACAAACCCTTTTGCCTCACCATAGATATGCTGCTGAATTTTTCTTGTACCTTAACAGGTGTGCATCTATATCTCTGTAATACTACAACTTGGATTAAATATTCAGAAACCACTCTATCCACACCAGGTTTTTGTGCCTACGATGCTTTCAGACCAAACAATTGTGGTGGAGTCTTCATAGCTGTTAGGGACCATATCACTTCCAGGCAGATCTCCAGGTACCCCTTTAAATCACATTAAAAAAATATATCACCTTAGAGCCTGTTACAGGACACCTGCTACACCTCTTGAAATTCATGTAAAGTCCTAGATGATATCAGTGGACTTCCTGTAAACAAAAACTCCATTATTCTAGGAGACTCTCCAATAAACTGGAGCTTCCATACCTCAAATGAAGGGCACATGCAAAAATCCTTTGATTTCGTAAGCAAAAGCATTCTGGAACAGATAGTTAACGTACTAGATAAGAGAATATTCTTGACATGGTCCTTATGGAAATGGCTTCTTCATGTATAATTACCCTAGTATATCCTTACCAGATTAAGTTGGATCATAAAATAGTGAGCTTCACTATTAGAAACTCTAAACCTGAATATACCAATATCTCAAAATTCAATGATTTTATGCAGGCACACATCTCATTACATTCTATAATGAAGTTTTAATATTCACTTATTCCAGTATAACCCCAGACAGTCTCAGCAGGAAGCTTCACAAGAGAGTTCTAAGTCCACTTATACAATGTGCAGAATTGGCAGTACTTACCAGATCTAAATATAATGGGAATTTTAAAAGACAAATCAACGTGGTGTTCCACCAACATAAACTATACAATAAAAGAAAAAAAAACTTAAAATATACATTAGCTCAAAAACCCTTAAATCAAGGACAACAGTAGAAAATAACTAAAATGTAGAAAGCACTATTAGAATTACCAAGGAAGTGCATGAACTGAGGTTAACATCTGAAGCTAAGGACAACTACAAAACTTTATTTTAGTTACATTGAGAAACTAACACCCAACATTGGTCAGAACTTTGTCAAGATGGCACCATCTACTCTGACCTAGAACACATTGCCAATATGCTCTACTAGCTAAAAATTCAGTGTCAAACTCACAAGAAACAACTATTCAAAAACACTGACCCCTGAAGCCCTCAGGCCCCCACCACAAAAGATCATGTACTAAAGTTACTTTCAAACAGTTTCCACCATGGGACCAGAAAATACACCCAACTGTTTAATAAACAGTTCCAAGCAAGCACTGGTGGAATCATGCAAACTACCAGAGTTTAGCTACTGGCTTTGTTCCCGATGTTTGGCAGATAGTAGTGGTAATGTCACTTCATAAGGGTGACCCCACCAATGAACCCAGGGATGACAGGCCTAGCAGCCCGAAGAGTCTCGCATGTAAAGCCATGGAACATATAATTGACCTAATTAATATATGGCATTAAAAACTTTGTCAAACTAGACCTGCAGCAGTTTTGAAAGTGTAACAAGATGTACCACATGGCATACCTCAACTTGGCCAAGGCCTTTGATACTGCACCCAATGCTAGTGTAGTTAGTAAATTAAATGCATTGCAAACAGGTCCCTATGTGTTAATATGGATAGGAAACTGGCAAAAAGATAACCCATGTATGCAGATATGGCAAACATTTAAAAAAAAATAGTATGAAGATAAACAGTGATGTGTTGTAAGGCACCATGATGGGACCCATTTTGTTTGGCATTTACATTTCCAACCTCCAGACCATAAACCAAGTCCTCTGGCTAACCAAGCTTGCAGAAAATTGCAAGCTAAGAGTCCATGTCAAGTTACCCTCCGACACCAAAGCCTTGCAACAAGAATTTATACTTGTAAACTCCTGGTATGCCAACAGGCTTAAATTAAATTCTAAAGTGTGTAATATAATAGTATTTGGTAAGTCAACCTTCCCCCACGATATGACAGAAAATAACCCACACAAAAATAAGAATGTTACGAGACCTGGGCACTTGGGTTGCTAATTCTTTCTTCCCTTGAATCCTCAAGTAATGACAGCCAAGAAGTCCTATTTAGAGCAGCTGATAGGCAAGGAGAGATCATCTAGATCCAAACAGGTCACTGTTCTATTATATTCAGCACTAATTTGGCCAATTACTGAATACAATGTCCACATTGAAACAGACATCACATGACTAAAAAGACCCAGAGATTCATAACCAAGATCATCACTGGCTTAAAAACCCTAAGCTACTTTACACAGTTCTCTTATTGACTTCTGAGGAGAGGTTTATGACTTGCCTTCTCATCCGTTAGGGACCCAGAGATTATGCATGTTTTGTATTCTCACAAACCAAAACAGTTCTACAAATACCAGAACAAGAGATTTAATGTTTAACAGCAAATAAACGAAGCAGAATGGAGGCAGGGGTTCATTATACATCCCCCCTCTGGAGACTCCCAACTGCATATTAAGCAGTGTGATATATAGTCTTCCTTCAAAAAGGAATAAAACGACTGGACTGGTATTCACAAATTCACCTCTGGCTTTACTGAACTGGCACCCCTCGAGACAGTAGCAGGTTCAGTATGATGGTGGGTACTGGCAAGGTGGAAATGACTGAGACTCAATTGCCTATGAGCCTATATACTGTTGAGGTAAGAACGCTCATACAGTTGTACTGTGTGTACCATAAGAGTCACTGCTCAGTATCAGTGCTTAGAAACAGAACTAAAACTGTTAAGTATGAAAAGGGTAATCTGGAAAACATTAGGTGGGAGGCAATGTGTCCCGTAAGACTACAGAGGCAAACCTTGCTCTGCTCCTGGACTGTCAAGCCTACAATGCCTGGCAAAGACATGGATGAAAGATGAGGGGTCTATCCTCACAGGTGCTTTACATACAGGAACATTGCAAAAGCAGCTGTAGCAGCTGCTGCCTAGTGGTCTGCTCTTTGACCTGCCCTGACAGGAATTGTCATATTGGCCACAACAAAAGATAAAACGGTCTGTCAGCAATTTATGAAGTGCTTCCTTGTTAACTGGTTAACCCTGTTTTCCAGGTATAAAAAACAAAAAAGATTGCTCATTTTACACCTTTAGTACTTCCATGCAATACTTCAAATGTCTGGGCACAGTCATTAATTGTAGACACTGTTCTTCCTTATTTTGAAGTTTTGGATAAAAGAATGCCACTTTTGATTTGATTTTGGCATGAACTAGGGGCTGAAATGTAGCTGTCTTTCTTTTTTCATTTTTTTTTCAAACAACATTTTATTATTTTCACATAAGAGGTAATAAGCATACATAAAAAACATCCAGAAATGTAGTACGAGACGGTATACCTCACCGTCACAGTTATGTTTAAGAAAGTAGCTGGCTGGCTCACTCGAATAAGGTGACAAACGGTGATCTTCTTTTTTAAAAAAATGTGGGATTTAATTTACTTATAACACCAACGACAGGATTAACGTACAACAGTTACTATGTTAAGTGCTTTCATCCGCTTATCACAGACTTCTTCAGAACAGCTGAACAGTACGCTAAGCAGTTCATTTAAAAACATTTTGGCGCCAATCTGATCACAATTTTCAAAGTGCCACTCCATCAGATTTATATTATATTTTTAAAACATTGTACATAAAGAAAAATGATGCAATGGCACTTTAAAAATGGTGATCAGATTGGCGCCAAAATGTTTTTAAATGAACTGCTTAGCGTGCTGATCAGCTGTTCTGAAGAAGTCTGCGATAAGCAGATGAAAGCGCTTAACATAGTAACTGTTGTATGTTAATCCTGTGGTTGGTGTTATAAGTATATTAAATCCCACATTTTTTTAAAAAAGAAGATCTCCGTTTGTCACCTTATTCGAGTGAGCCAGCAAGCTACTTTCTTAAACATAACAGTGACGGTGAGGTATACCGTCTCATACTACATTTCTGGAGTTGCAGTTCAGCATCTGATTGTTTACGATACATAAAAAACATGACTTTCAGAAGGAAAAATTCAAAACACGATAAATACATAATCAAAAGATAAGCCCGTTAGCAATTAATACCTCTCATAATGATAAGAAAAGAAGAAACATTTATGAAATATTATGAAACATGATGTGCCACTATATGCATTTATATACAGCTACTGCGTGTTTAGGAAAATAGAGCCAGGTATTACAAAAAAAAAACAAAAAAAAACTTTGATTCCTGGAGTACCAACAATCGTAAAGAAAAAAAGAAAAAAAAATGATAATAATAGTATTAATGATCATGAAGTATAGTAATGTAATGTTAATGATACTGATGACACATAGTGATGGATTATAAAGGCAGATGATAATGATGATAATAATACTATTACTGAAGAGGGACAAAACCAATTATCCTAATCTAGTATGATCCTCAGCTTTGGTTAATATCAACTTCTCTAATCACCCTGAATAATAGTAAAGATCAGTTTCCAAAATTCCTGATAATCTTCTTTCTTATTAGGATTCTTTAAAAAGATTTTTTGTGAAGATATGTATTTTGTTGCCAAAGTTCTGAAATTTTTCCAGGATAGTTTAATACGATCCATCCAATTTTTGGTTATATATAGTTTGATTAATAATCATATTGTGATAAGTACATGAAGTTTCAATTTAGGAAGTTTAGCATCAGTAATGTGCAAAAGTGCCATTTCCCATGATAGGGTGGATTCCTGATATCCCATCTTTTCCAATCTGACTTTAAGGGCATCCCAGAGTTTATATGTCCAGTTGGACTAGCCTGGTCAACAAATGTAAAATAAAAAAATGTAAAATAAATATGTATGGTTACAACATCAGAGAATGTGCCATAGGTCAAGCTTGGGGAAAGGAGCAACACGAACATGCTGGGGACCTACTATGATTACATTTATTTAAAATGCATGGTGTGAAGTAAGTATTACTATTGATCATCAGTTGTGTATATAAAAGCTTTTGAAAGGGGGAGTACTTCAAAGTGGATTCTATTGCTACTAGTTTATGATTCTCACTTAGTTCATTATTATATTGACTCCAATAATTGGAGAATAGCAAAACATTTTGATATTTAAAAGTCGTAATGCTTTATAAGTCATTGCTAGCATATTTTTCTTTTTAGACAGGTTGTTCAGAATGGCTATAACCTTAGGTATGTCATTTTCAATATTAGGTTCATCTATAATTATAGTTCTAAGAAGTTCTTTTATTTGACGTAAGCTAATAGTATATTTCTGTCCCAATTTTAGTACCTCTCTGAGTTCCGATAGTGATTTCTCTTTATGTCTGTATATATATCCCATAGGCTACAATCTTTGATTAAGGGGAAGTCTACTAGGTTAATCATTTTATTGTTTAGTCTTAAACTGGGATTCATATGAACTGACTGGAGGTATGGAAGAGCTTTTTCTAACTCCACAAATTTTATTAGATTTTGGAAAACTCTATTTTTTGCCTCAATGTACTGTTAATAGATGAATTACTTAAACATTTGGCTGATAGAAAGGGCAAAGCTTTAGGGTTGAAGTTATTATTTTTAATATGATTATGCCAGATTTTAACCCATAAGGGATGCCATGTGTCTTTATTCAGTTCAAAATTTGAGATTAGAATAACTCTGTTTGCACATATGTTCCAATAATAAAGGCGAACGTCTGGCAAACGTAGACCTCCTTTTGATTTAGGATAGCTCAGTTTCTCATATTTTATCCTAACAGATTTTCGGTGCCAAATAAATTTGTCCAGTTTCTCATTGATCTTTTGAAAGAAGTTATTATGGATAAACAGATTTGAGGCATTATATTGATATAAAAGTTTGGGTAAAATGTTCATCCTTATGATTGCTACTTTTGATAGCAGGGCCAAATTAAGTTGCTACCATCTAAGCAGGTCTTGCATGATGCCAGTCCATTTTTTCATAAGACTGTTCTGATACATGGATGAAGACATAAGTTCAAACTATAATCCAAGATACTTGAATGAGTATTTAACTTTGTATGGAGACACAGAAAATAAAAGCTCTTTATATTGTAGTGGGTTGATGGGAAATATAAGTGATTTATTATGATTCATTGAATAGTTCGAGACCTTTGAAAATTTTTCAATTATATCATTTAGCCTCTGAATATCAGAGATAGGAGGTTCAAAATATACATTTAAATAATCTGCGTATGCGGATAGACTAACTTTTACATTAAGAGTTTTAGGGATAGAGTGAAATGTGGTTTAAACAACTGTGAGTAATAAGGGTTCGAGATATAGGTTAAAAAGATAAAGGGGATTAAAAGGGGATAAGAGGCAGCCCAGTCTAGTTCCATTCAGTATTCTAATAGGTTCAAATAATTTCCTATTAATGTAAAGGTAAGTAAAACTTTTAATATATAAGGTTTTGACAAAGTTGATAAAGCCTCTAGGTATACTGAATTGTGACATGGTCGCAAATAACCTCCAACTTACTCTGTCGAAAGCTTTGCATGCATTGAGTATTAGTCCATATCTCGGGTTTTTATCTTTTTTGTGAGATGTAACATGGCATCCAAAGTTAATGTGTTATCCCACGTCTGTCTATTTAATAAAACACCAGTTTGTTCTGGTGTAGTTAAAAATGCATAACTTTTTTTAACCTCTCGGCTAAGATTACTGACAGGATTTTCATATCCACATTAATTAAAGATATGGGCCTATAGTTATGCGGATTGGATCGTTCGAGATTATTTTTGGGTATAAAGATTTTTTTTAATTATTTAAATTATGATCAGATATACACTTTTAACAGAATTGATAATAAGGTTTGATTGAATGCTTTATAGAATTCTGAAGTATATCCTCTAAACCTGGGGCTTTTCCCTTTTTCAATCTAACAATGGCATCAGTTATTTCTTGTTGTTCGAGTGGAGTCACTAAATTTTTATATGATTCTCTTTAATTTTTGGAAATGCTATTTTGCTGTGAAAGTTTGCAATCTCTTCCTAAGAGGGTTGGTGGTTATTAAAACCATATAATTCAGTATAAATTTGGTGAAATACTTCTATTATTTGTGCGTCTGTCCTGAAAACCTTATTATGATAATGAAGAAGTGAAATCCTGGCTGCTTCTTGTCTGTTTGCAATGATACTGGCCAACACCTTTGATGGTATTTGTGCCCATTCTGAATATCTTGCTGTACATCTTAGCTTGTATATGGAATAATTATATTGATATAACTCATATAATTTTTTTTGAGTATTATTAATTTTTCAACATCAGGGTTTGGATTAGTTTGAAGTTCTTTTTCAAAATCTGTTAACTCTTTGATTAGTTTACTTTCTCTTTTATCTTTTTGAAATAAGTAGCTTTTTGGATAAGGACACCTCTTATCTGTGCTTTGCAAGCAGCCCAATGGATGTCATATGGGATATTTGTACTTTCCATGCTCGTGTCTAGATGCGTTAAGATGTTGGATATTTCATTAATTACCTCTGCTTTCATCAGTAGGCTATTATTTAGAGACCAACTTCTACTTTTAACCCTTTTTGTTAATCTATTTGACATATTAATTTTCAATGAGATTTTGGAGTGGTCTGAAAAATATCTCGGTTCAGTGTAATATTTAACATCCCATTCTGTCAGAGACTCCAAAATAAGAAAAAAGTCTATCCTTGACCATGTATTATGGCATTTGGAATGATATGTGTATAGGCTCTTTCTTTCCTGTCCTTACCCGAAAGAGATAGGGTCCATTAAGCCCAAGTTGATCATAAGTTCATTTAGGCGATTGATGCTTGCAAATTTTGTGCATGGGGGTTACTAGTGCAGTCTATTCCTGGGTCTATTACCGCATTCCAATCACCCCTACTATTATTTCATGCTCAGTGAATTTATTTAGGATATTGTGAATTTCTGTGATAAAAGCCGTCTTTCTGAACTCTATGAAGCCTCTCTTGCAGATCAAGGCTTGTATCTGTAAGATTCTCCTTATGGAGATATACATCCAGAATATTATCTTACAAATGCAAGATCCTAAAGAGGGCCCATGATCTTGGAGGATTCAAATGAAAAAAAAAAACGTTTATAAACACCTTGACTGGAGAAAGAGAAGACAGTGGCATAACTTACAGAATTTCTTAGAATGCATTTGAAGTCTTCTGTGTTTCTGCAATCTTGGATACAGTATATCTGGTGTGTAGGGAAGCTTGTTCCCTGCATATATACTATTTTTACTACTCTTGCCCCCATCACCTTGCTTAGTAAAATATGAAGCCATTAATGTTCTGTACAGTAGTTTTACTTAAAAAGAGAATTCTAAGAACAAAGTTAAAGTCAGTGGTAGAGTACAACTTTCCCTATTCATACTTTTAACAGTTTTCATATTTGTTACTATGATGAGAATGGAGCTACAGTTTTGTTTTCAACTAGACATTTTGTAACTGCAGAGCCTATCAACTGCAATACATGCTACTTTAAGACACTTTAATAAAAATATTTGGGAAAAGAAACTAGGATGGTCACCCTCCTTTATTTACAAGCTAACATCAGTTTGGTAAGACACACAGCACAATCTCAAATATCTGCACTTGTGAGAACATGTAAAACATCTATCTTATTCTATAACAAATACAATGCATCACTTTTCCAATAAGAGCAGTTTTAGTTCTGCTTTCACAAACATACACAAACTCACTTATAAGATTCCTAGGAATGTTTTTCAGCTTGGAATTTGTCAAATATACGTTTGTTCTGAAACAGTGGCTATATACAATTGCTGCTGCTACCTGAAAATACAAGACCATCTCTCTGAAAGTTTGAAATATTCTAGAAAAGCTCTTAGAATGTTATGACACTCAACTATAGAATGCACTTAAGCTGGTGATTCTATATTTAAAGTTACTGTGAAGGACTCAGTTACAGACCTTAAATCCTACCCACTATTACCACATTAATAAGGCAGACAGGCAGAATTTTAATCTCACTACCACCACAAGTTAAAGCCTAAATACACACCAATGGCACCACATACGTATGCAAGAGTGCGTTTGCCCTTAGCGGCTTACAGCCAATGCATACAACTACTTTTGGTTAGGAGCAACTGCTGCCACACTAAAATAAGCTTTACACAGTCAGCTGCACAACAATGTTCTAATTACTGACTCCAAGACCTCACCAACCTCTGACTCACCCCATGCCTTCCATTGTAAATTTATCAGGAACCAATAACCAAATTGTTTCACATATACACACACACACAATTTCCTCAAAGCTGCTATTGACCAATGCCTTTATTCCGAAAGTACTAATTTCCAGTATTCATGGTATGCTGCCACAACTCAAATTACTAATCTAAAAGCCAAGATCTTTGTTACTGGCCATTCTTCCAATAAGCTAAACACAGAATTAAAACAGGCGATGGCAAAACAGTTTCCCTTCAAAAAGGATAATTATCAATAAGCACACCTACTGTGAGCACACAGTTCACTAATAAAGACAACTGCAAGTTTTTTGAAATGAACAAATCAAAACTCTACTTTTAAAATATCTGATTAAACTTGATCATAAACATGAAACAGTGCTGAAGTCGCACAGGGAAATATGTTTCATACATGTCTAACTACATTTGTTCCTTCTAGTTACTTGCTGCACATGTTGAAAGCCCTTGGAGTGAAAATAAGACCAACTCTATGATCCAAGAGCTCATGTTTTAAGATACCATTAGACTCTCTCAAAGCCACAATAACAGACAGAAAGAAAAGGATAACAGCTGTTCCTTAATCTTGAACAATTTCTGTTTCTTCCCTCTCCACTTAAAAAAATACACTTTATTCGGCTGCTTTTACTGTAATTGTGTTCTTCCTACTTTATTACCTTATTCTGCTTTGCTGCATACTCTTAAGTGTTCAAGTGCTCTTAATCTGCTGCATTTATAACTACTTGTTAGTAGCCTGATTAAATATATCTGTTATTCTAAGCATCTTCTTTTTGGTTTTAGCACTTGGGCTTCAGGCCAGTTACTTTATATTTAAGAACATTTTTTGTGGGCTATACTCTTGTGGACAAACGCTTATCAAAACCCTCTCTCCACAAGTCCACCCAAGTATTTGGAACACTATGTCTGGAAAATTCCCATCAGTTTCTCCTGCCAGCCTGGTCGACATGGGTATATTGAAACAGTATAGCAACTGCCTCATGTTAATTGACAGCTCTCTTCTCCTAACACATAATTCTTCTACTTGTGAGAAATGCATCTACATTAGTAACCTAGAATCCATGCTCCCTCGTGCCATGGACAGTACTCCTAATAGAGGGGTTTGCCAGCACAAACACCACACCACTCATATCACATAGCCAAGCACAGCACACACCCACCTATGCAGAGGACCTCAATAAAAACTTACCTAAACAACAGAGACCTGCAAAACACACACACAAACATTCCACATGTGAAAGTAAAAGAACATGTTAAAATGGATTTTAGTGGATTTTTTCTGAAAATGTAAAATAAATGTTCTGCATTTCAGTGTGTAGAGTGCACTCAGCTTACTAACTTGGCAAAAACATATAGCTTGGCATTCATTGTTAATAAGAATCAGAAGTAAAATATTTTATCTGGTATAAACTATGCAGCTTGTGAAATTTATTATCTACAAGCAGGTCAAGATAAACTCTTGTATGCAGCTGTCTCTCGTCAATATGGAACGCAAGATAGGTCAAGGACGAAAGAAGTTATTCTTCAGGAACAGAAAGTTTATGATATGGAAAGCAAACTGTCAGCAGACCAGTTTGAAAGGAAAGACTTATTATCTTGGCAAATTCTCAAAACTGCTGATGCAGGCAAAAAAGACACTATAAAGATTGGGACTTTTTCTTTTGCATCATAGACTTTGATTATTCTAAGATGAAGTACATTTTTGATGTATATACCTTTCATTGTTAAGCTAGATGTAAGCCTCGTGTACAGTAAATGAATGTCGTAACAGCAGAATTGTCTCAGTGTCTTCATTGAGTAAAGGTACAGACTACCTGAATAGTGTAGTATAACTTTAACACCACACACAGCGAAACACATCAGTAGACGACACACCAGTGTCTCGCAAACACAGCCCATAAGGCATTAACAATAAACCAAACATACTAGGCACTGATGACTCAGTTGTGAGACACCAATGTCCCCCTCAACAGGATCGACAAGGTGATCATAGTCAGTTGTCTGTCTAGTGCCAGCATCCGCCATATCACGCATGCACTTAAGTTTCTCCACAAGTACAAGTATGACTCTGTCATTCTCCATGTTGGTGTGAATGACTTAAGACGTACCTCCATGGACTATTTGAAGAGAGACACGATTGAGCTTTCACAGTAATAAAGCACAAAACCATACACAAATTGCTAAAACAAAAAAAAGGAAAGAGAACGAGGTACTGTTCATCACACTATTTTAGCTTGAGCACTTTCGCTCCGGTATTATGGACTACTTCAGAATGACTCAAAATAAAAACCTTCAGCTTACATATCCTGAAGCAAATAACATGCCCATCTAATTGAACAAATAAACACTGCTGTCCTTTTGAAGAAAATTGAAATTCAGTTTATTAACATACAGTTTCAAATTAATGAGTGTCTTTTCAATATTAGTTTTCCTAGCTGGGACAAAGGTTAAATCGTTTTCAAATAAATTAGCCCAAGAGGAAGAGACCTCAAAATAACTAAAACTGTAAATTTTGAAATCCTCAATATTATTCAGTACAATATGACAACCACCATTGTTACTGTCAATTACCTGGAATTGCCCCACCCTCTGGATCGGTTTGTTTTCTGGGCATACCAATTCCTCCCCTGGAGACCCCCGGGTTGCTCACCATCTGATTCTTCAGTCATTCTGACCTCCTCAGAAGGGGATATTCTAAAGGGTTACATGTTACCAGAACCATCCACATTAATGTCCAGTGCATTACTGTCAACAACTTCATTGTGTACATTAGCGACATTATTGTATTCATTTTGAATGATATTGTTAGGAGCAGCTGGATAAGTCACTCGAACCTCAGTGTTTTTTTCTCTCTTAATAATTTCTTGACTTTTTTTTTAGCTTTAGGTTCAGTCATGCTTCTGTCGATTTGGGCAAAAGTCCCTTTATATTCAGCTAATTTCATGTTAAATAATAAATCTAACCAAACATGTTTATCAAACATGGATATAGATTCAGATGGTAGTCATTTTCCTATCGTCTCTAATAAGCACCTCTAAAAACTCACAGCCATGTCTGTTGAAAAGAGAACGCAACTCACTATGCAGGTCCGAATCCCTGATGAGCCCAGTAGGATATTTACAACTCTGCAATCCTTAAGGAGCATGCTAATTTCTTAAACACTCCCTTAAATACCCATTTTCCAATTGAAGCTTACTATATTTGAAATCTTGTTCATGTAAAGTTTTTAATTGCTTATCCATGGAGTTGAAATTGATGTCCGGAGTCCCACTTCCGAACTGCCAGTCATTACCTATTGATAGCCAATCATGAAGAGAATCACAAGCAGAAGTATCCATCCCTTCAATGTGTTCTATCTCACTGGTTGCCCCTCTGTCACCATTACCAGTGATACCAGAAGAATCATAATTCAATTGGTCAAGCCCAATACTCTGCCCTGAAGTAATAACCGGAACTGCTAAAACTTTGAGTGAACCCCAAAGCATCACTCCGACTACCAGTCCGCAATACGACTCACTCACCCGCCCACTAATAACAGTTAATTGTTGACTAAGTCCTAGAATAAGGGTGGTGAGGTTGCCAATAGAAGCTACCAAATTGGAATTAAAATCGTATGGTTAGCAATGATTTGATTTTCAAGGTAGAATGCATCAAACTTCAGGAAATGTTGGAATGGAGACACTACCCGCAAACCTTTGTTTCTAACATCTTTGATGAAGTTGAGGGCAAGAGATAGAAGGGGATATACACCCCTTATTTGGGGATGGCAGACAGAGGACCTAGTAGAGACAATATGAATAATAACATGATACCAGGGAAGGATAATCATAACCTTTTTGTTAGTAATCATGTGGAATAATTAATTTTTTTTAACCTTCATGTTAAAGTATTCATTAGATTAATTGCATGTTAATTATGTAATTAGGTGGTCATGTGATTTGCTTCAGGATATATAAGCTGAAGGTTTTTATTTTGCGTCATTCTGAAGAAGTCCATAGAACTGGGATGAAAGCTGTCAAATTAAAAATAAAGTGTGACGAACAGCACCTCAAGCTCTCAGTGTCCCAGGCAAGTATGACCCTAGCCCTAAGCAGCATCCTACCTTCACCAAGAATGATACCACAATACCAACACAAAATAATTGACTTCAACAATTGGCTTAGTTTCTGGTGTCATTCCAAGGGGATCCAGTATCTGTCTCTATGGAATGGCATGGTTGACAGACCTCGATGCTTTGCCAGAGATGGCCTCCACCTGTCACACCTGGGATTCCGAATCCTGGCCAAGGCTCTTGCCTCCCCCATTGTGCCTTTTTTAGGCAATGCCCCCAAAGACAAATCTTTCAACATAAAAGATCTGTCAAAAAGCAAACTGAAGGTCATGTTGCTTAAACGCTAGGAGCCTTAACCTGAAAATGCACTCACTGAAGGCTGCCCTCGCACTGCAAGATGCTGACATCTGTGCAGTCATGGAAACTTGGTTCAGGGCTGCAGACAGCACCCCTGCCTTACCAGGATATACCCTCATACCATACATTCCAACCCCAAAATGAGGTCTGGAAGACTAAAGTTGGTGGAGTCTCTATCTTCACTAAGGACAGGCACACCTCCAGACTGGTTTGCCAGCATGACACACTATAACTACTCTAGGTGCAACTGATGGTTGGTAAGACACCCATACAAATTACAGCCAGCTATAGACCCCTCTCTATGACCCAGGACACCCACTCCTCCTACCTGGACCTACTTGACTCCATCAAGTCACCCCCTAACACCCTGATCCTTGGTGAGTTGAACTACCCCACCATACACTGAGTGAACTATTCCTGCACTAATGCATTCACTCAATGATTCCTTGACTTCATCAATTCTAACGCACTAGACCAGCTTGTCTCATCCCCCACAAGGGGAAATAACATTCTGGACTTGGCTCACACCAACCTGGATGACTGCTGAACCACTCCCATAGCATGTTCTTCTCCGGTGAGATCAGATCATTGGTGTGTCTCATTCAGAGTTTCCATTCCACTCCCCCCCCAGTCGTATCCAGGTTAAAAACCTTCCCAAAAGCTGACTACAACCTCCTAAGGGAGGGTATCGGTAGCTTAACACCCCCCACCAGAGGATGCAGACAACTATGCTGAAGAGTACACCAATGCAGGATACAAGCACCTGTACAACTGCATGGACTTAGCTATACCCAACTGAACTAAAACCTACTCCTCAAGGAAACACAAACCTGCCTGGTAGACATCCTCTATCAACAGGCTTTACAACAAAAGGAAGAAACTGTTGTCCGTGGGTAAAAAGGAACAAATTCTAAACTGGAAAAACTCCCTCCTTAGCCTCAACAAGCAAATTAGATCACTAGGGAAAACCTTCAAAGCCAATTATGAATCGAAACTAGCCTCTGAATCAAAGGGAAAGCACAAAGCCTTCTTCAGTTATGTCAGGAACCTCCATGGCAAAGCTCAGGTTTGTTGTGAATTAGTACTTAATGGTACAACTTACAGTGATCCTCTTGACCTAGCTTACCTGCTACCAGATAGGTTCAGAGCAAACTTCACCCCATGCCCCCCCCACAAAGGTCCTTTCAACATCCCCGATACTTGTCCCACACTTCACATCTCCCTAGATCAAGTATTAAAGACCCTATCCAATGCAAAGAACACAGCTTCCATGGGATTTGATGATGCAGAATACAGTCTGGGATACTATTTCCAGCAAGATCTAGCTTCGCCATTGAGCACACTATTCAACCACAGCCCAAGTACAGGGTTCATTTCAGCAGAGTGGAGAACTGACATTGTCATACCTTTGCACAAAGGTGGTACCATTACTGACCTTGAAAACTATCGCCCCATTAGCTTGACAACTCTGATCTGTAAAGCCATGGAGCATATTACTCTGATCTCAAATAAGGACATAGACAATCTCCAATCACTAGACCCCACCCAGTTCAGATTCGTCAAGGGCAGATCTTGCCTGTTGAACCTGGTTGACTTCTTTGAGACTTTCATCAAGTCCCTGGATGAGGGAAAGTCAGTACATACAGCTTACCTTGACTTGCAAAGGGCTTAGACACAATCCCCCACTCAGGCATCATCAAAAAAGCTAACACAACTTGATATAAATCCCTATCCCATCAGGCAGGTGGCCAACTGACTCACCAACAGGAACCACAAGGTCAAAACAGGCACCTCCACCTCCGACAGCAGACCTGTCACTAGTGGTGTTCCCCAGGAAACTGTCCTGGGACCCCTGCTGTTTAGCATCAACTTCTCAGAGGTCCAGGCAAAGACAAAAGGCCTGTGGCTGACCAAGTCTGCAAATTACTAAGTTGGGTGCTGCCACTGACTCCCCAAATGATGCTAAAACACTGCAAGAGGGTCTCACAGCAACAAATGACTGGTGCCAAAGTCATGGCCTCAAGTTAAATGCAAAAAATGTATCATCATACCATTCGGCAAAAACATGGCCCATTCCGATTACCACATCAATGACAAACCCCTAAGCATACAACCTATGGTGAGAGACCTGGGTACTCAGATTGACAACAATCTCACAATTGACCATCATGTAGCGACAGTGGTCAGAAAAGCATTTTATTTGGTTCATCTCATACGTAAAGGGATTGCATCCATAAAAAAGGAGGTTATTACCTCACTATACTCCTCCATCATTAGGCCAATAATTGAGTATAACACCCCATTTGGCATGTACCTCTCCAAACACCTGCACCAACTGGAAAGGTCACAGAAATACCTCACAAAGAGAATCCATGGCCTCCAACACCTGTCCTATGTGGATAAGCTCAAATCACTGTCACTCTACTCGGTTTCATACAGACTCCTCAGAAGCGATCTGTGTCTAGTCTACAAGGCAATCTCTGACCCTGCCCTATGAGAGATGCTCCATATCCATATGCGCAACTCCTCGCGCATTACCCACTAGAAAGGCCTAAGCCTAAGATGTGACAGGGTTGTCTCCGAGAGGCTGCCCTGTCCTTGGAATAGGCTTCCCATACACGTCAAACAGAGTACCTTGCTGACCCTCTTCAAGCACAACCTTGATGAGTGGATAGGAAACCACAAATATGTCCCAGGGGTTCCACCTGTGTCCCTCAGTGACAGGGGTAAAGGTGCTGACTGAGGTTTGTTTTGGGGGATAAACTCTTGGCTAAGCTTGTAAGGGCCTCACGGCCATTAGCCTAGTAACCTCCTATGATCCTATTCAAAGACCAAACTACATAAATACAATACTTAGCTCATATTCTGTTTTGGAGCAGAAATAGTATATGAATATACTCAGGAGTCAAGCAGTACAGTTGTACCAAAAACCCAAAAGGTAATGACTCCAAAAAAGTAATGGAAGGGGGAAGGAAGGCAGGAAGTTGAGAGGAAGGATGAAAGCAGACAACTCAGATCTATCATTATGGTGAGTACGTAACTTCTATATCCAATGTTGCTCTTCCATTCAATCCTCAATGGATGGGAGAGTGCCCAATTAATGAAGTCTTTGAGTGGCCTCGTGGAAGGATACTGCAGACGATGGCTAAACCAAAAGCAGCCCTACCTCTGGAGAGCAAATCCAATTTATAACTTGAAATGAAGGTATAAACACTGGATCAAGTGGCTGCAAAACAAATATCAAAGGAAGCCCTTGAAAAAAGGTAGAATTAGCCACAGATGTGGTGGAATGAGCCTTGAATGGTTTGGGTAAAGTCAATCCTCTCTCTCGGTATAGATAGGAGATGCAGTTGAAAAACCATCCTGATAGTCTCACTTTAGAGAGACTCTCATTTTAGCTCTCAAAAAGGAGACAACTGATCTGATTTCCTCATTTTCTTTGTATAGTGAAAGTAGAAATGGAGCTGAAGATATGCATCCAACAAATGCAAAGTGTACTCCCCCTTGTTGGTAAAATTAGGGAAGAAATCTGGGAGATTGGCAGACTGATTCAGCAAAGGCTTTGTTTCTGCCTTAGGAACAAAAGGAGAGATTAATTCAGGACACCCAATCCTTATGAAAAAGTAGATAAGGAGGTTTTGCGAGAAAGGGCCTGAAGTTCAGATAGTCTGAGCTGAAATGGTTGCCACCAAAAATAACATTTTCCAAGCTAGAAATGTGAAGCCACCCTTGACTGCAGGCTCAAAGAAAGATCTTGTTAGAGCTTGCAACACAATGATGTCCCAAGGAAGGGCAGGCCTGAGAAGGAAATTGTCCCATTTCAAAAGCCTTGGATAAATTTAAGAGAGGCGATAAAAAGATTGAATCTCTCCAATATGGAAACATGAAACAGCAACTAACTGGACTTTGATAGTGGAGTAGCTGGGCTCCATTGTGAAAAAAGAGAAGCCAGGGAGTCTAGAGACGACAATTTTTCTGGGAAGCCCAAATAAGAATCTTTTCCACTTGCTTTTGTATATCTTTCTGGTAGATGGTCTTTGGGATGAAATAAAAACATGGATTACTCGAGCAGAAAGCCTGGACTGACAAGGCATCATCAGAAGTAGAGAAACCAAGTGGTTACCTTGAGGGCCTGGATGTCGGTGGGTAACGCATTCCATAGAGAGAAAGAATTTGGATTGGGATGCAGCACCCAAGGTGGATATAATCAGATGAGATCAGAGGAAGGGAAACCACACTTCTTGAGGCCAGAAATGAGCAAGGAGGATAACCATGACCTTCCTCCCTGATGGTAATAGGAAAGGCATACAGGAGCCGGGGGGGGGGGGGGGAGGGCAGATGTTGGCCAGAGCATCCTTCAGTCTCTCCAGGCAAAATACCTGCTGCACTTCATGTTGTGAGGGGAAGCAAAGAGATCAGAATATGGTCAAACCCAGTGATAGAATATCTGCTCTGCCACTGTTGAACTGAGGGACCATTTACGAGGGAGAAGGAGAGCCCTGCTTCATCTATCTGTAAGAACACCGGACTTCCCCTGGAATATATGCTGCTATCAGAAAGCAGTTGGAAAGTATCACCCTTTGCTAAACCCTCACCACTTCTCAACATAATGGGTAGGCGTGTATTACCCCTGTTTATTGACGTACCAGATTATCAACATGTCTGCCTGAATAGATATCACTCCTCAAGGAGAGGGTCCTGAAAGGCCTACAATACTAGGAAGACTGCCCTCATATTCAAAATACTGACATGAAGACTTGCCTCAGAGGGGGATCACATGCCTTGGACAGTCCTTTCCTTGTAGTGTCCTCCACCTTCAGCTGGAAGGCATCCATGGTCAGTGCGACCTTGGAGTAGGTGGGACAAATGGGCAACCTTGTAACACCATTAGAGACTTGAGCTACCATCAGATATGTGTTCTGTAAATATTTGTTAGACGTACTTGGAAACTCACAAGTTGATGTCACTGGAGCACTTTCATGGAGTAGCTGGTAAGAGGAAGCAGAGTAATGGTAGCAATCACTGATCCTAGCAGTTGAAGGATCAGTCTTGCTGGTGGATTCTGGCAGGGAAGGACCAAGCCAGAATGTGCATAGCAGTCAATCTGTCTTGCAGGATTCTCACTATCTGGCATGTTTTGTCCAGAGTGTGTGCCTAGAAATTTTACTGTCTGGACCAGGAGAAACTTGGACTTGTCTGAATTCACTGTGATGCCCAGATGGGAGCAAAGGTGGAGCACAGAGTTCCTGGCATGGATGAAAAGGGTTAATATTAGTCACCCACTTAGATTGTCAAACGCCTAAACATCGACACCTATATGTTAACTTAAAATCGTGAACAGCTGTTTCCACAGAGGGAATCAAGTAATTTGGCCATTACATGGATTTTGCCCTGTTTACAATGTAGCGCAATCTCAGACTTGGTATATTTAGATGGGGGGAGTGTGGGGGTGGGGGGCACAGCCCCACACTTGATTTCTGTTTAAATTGCTTTTTTTTTCAAATTTGGCCAATGGCATTGTTTCCCTGTGTGGAAACGGCCAGTCACGATTTTAAGTTGTCGACGTTTAGGTGTCAACATTAAGGCATTCAACAACCTAAGCGGTCAACAATGTAATATAGACCCTCCAATGAAAAGACTCCTTGTGGGGGCAGACACAAGTCAGTAAAAGTCAGATATGTGAACACTTGGAACCCTTGCAGTCAGAGATGAGCTGCAACAACCTGCATACCATTGGTGAACATCTGGAAGATTGTGGTGAGACCCAAGGACAGGGCCCTGAAATGGAAGTAACTAGCTCCCAGCTGGAACTGGAGAAACCTTTTAGACTGCCTATCATGTGGTCGTACAGATCCTGAATGATTATTGAGCGCATACAATCATCCTTTCTCAACAATGGAAGAATGGACTGTATCTGTACTATGACCATCTGGAACTCCGTATGACAATTTTGTTTGAGACGGCTAAAGTCCAAAACTGGCCTGAGGAGGGGGCTGCTGAGGTCCAAAATTAGCCTGAGATCCCTATTTTGTGAGGGGGAGGCACCAAAAAGAATACTGAGTACATTCTGGATCCACGTTGGTCTGGTGGGATCTCTTTTTTTATTTCTAAATTGCTGCTCGTCTTTGGGAGCATAGCTTTTTTTGATGGTGGGGATGAAAAAGAAAGGGAACTGAATAGTTTCTGGTTATTGTCTTCTGCACACACTTATCTCAGGTGATGGATGTCCAGGCTTTGGGGTGCAGAAATAAGCACCTCCCTCACTGCCTCCTTTGCAGCCCACCTCTGCCATGGGGCAACTTCCACCATTAGAATTCTCCCTCTTCTGTGGGTGAAGTTTATCCCAAGAAACTCTGACAGAATTCTTGAGATTTCTAGAACCATAGCTTCTTACCTCCATGTACATTTATCTTTTACCATGGACCACTTCTGCCTTAGTTCAAACATGCAACCTTTATGCCCGTTCCTAAAGCCCTCTCTATTACTTCCTACAGGTCCTATGGTTAATCTGATTTTTAGTCAAGAAACTTGAAAAGTTAATTTATGAACAGATTCTTAAAAATGTAATAAATACAGACTATCACAGCACAGGCTGCATACTGGCTTTAACATGCTTACCTACTCATTTCTGAAACTGAAAAATTTAGCTTTTCTGCCTCAAGACAACATTTTTATACACTGCCATCTTTCAAAACGTCTATGGCATTTCTTTGCTTTTCTACAAACAATGGTGAAGTTGTTGCTGACAGTCTGCTTTGCGACTTCTATCAACAAATATACTAGCAATAGCACAACAGACTGCACAGGTAAAAAGATTTCTCTTTGATTAAAACATTTTAAGATTTTTAAAATGATTACAAAAATGACAAGAATCGAAATGTAATATATGAATAAATTAAATCAAATTAAAAAAAAAAACAACTTAAAATAAGTATTTACAGTATGTACAGTAAGCCTGAGACCAAATGATTAAAAAATAAAAGACAAATAAGAAAACTTATCTGAGATGATTAAATAGATGAAAAAAGATTCATTAAGGGCCAAAACCTTCAACCTCAGATGATTCCTTAATTTAAGATCAATTCTTCACTTTTACTATAGTATCTTTAATTGCTATGTCCTTTAAAGGAATAAGAAAGTCTTCAAATTTTGATTCTGAAGAAATTTTCCAGTTTCTTGTGATGGATTTTCTGGCCACAGCGAGTATAGTCCAAGTTAGATAAGAAAGTCTATATTTGAAATTTAGAGAAAAAAAAAACAAGCACACTTGTATGAAACATATCACTGACACGCTGAATGAGTGCATTTGTGTATGGAGATGCCATATACTGGCAGCGGTGGGGAGTAGCCATGGGCACTCCCTGCGCTAACAGCTATTCCAATTTACTCCTCGTAGAATGGGAATGGAAATATCTACTTCATCCAGTAAATCCATGGCATAAAAGTGTCATTTATTATGGCCATTTTGTTGATGATCTATTCATCTTGTGGGATGGGACCAGAGATGACTTTGAATTATTCTATGACTACTTGAACAAAACAACTAGTTTTTTGAAATTTACAGCTAATTATTCAACAACATCTATTGATTTCTTAGATGTGAGCATCAGCTTGAAGGAAGACAAAGGTGTCAATATAAAGTTATTTAGGAAAAATACATGGAGAAATCACTATTTGTTAAAAGGTAGTATGCACCCAAGACACAACGAGAAATATTATGTGCAATGAGGTCACTAGAATAACCAAGCGTTGCACCAATGAATCCACAAGGAATAAAGAAATGATTTTTCTTAAACAGAACTTAAAGCAGAGAGGGTACAAAGATAGAGATCTAATCATACCTACTTCTAGGATATCTACAGATAATACTATAGGAGAAATTCAAAGTATAAAAAATGACAACTTAAGAATGACACTGACTTACAGCAATGACAACTCACAAGTTAAAAAGTGATTGAGCAATTCTGGCCTATTTTAACACAAGATCCATCACTGAAAGCTATAGTCGGAGATACTCCTTCGTTCTCATATAGGAACAAAAAGAATATTTAGAGATTACTATGTCATAAAAATGGATTAGAAGCACCAAAACCTATAGGACGTAGTGGTACCTTTAGATGTGGAAATTGTTTGGCTTGTCCACATATAGATGAACGAAATACATTTTTACATCCAAGAACTGAGAAACAGTATATATTCCATGTAAAAGCTACCTGCCTGACAAAAAATGTGTATTTGGCTACGTGTGTCTTATGCCCTGCCTATTATATCAGCAAGACCAACCAGCCTTTCAAGAATTGTGTCTTAAGACACTTGAGAGACATTCGTAATAAGGATATGCATAATGCACTAGCAAAGCACGTAGGTTCCCACTCGGATCATTACTTTAATTTTAAAGTGGTTGATCAAGTAAGAACGACAATGAGGCAAGGAGACATCGTAAATGACACAGAGTTATGTGAAGTTAAATGGATAATAAATTTGTGTTCAGATCAATGGCCTGGTTTAAACAACATTATTCCACTGAAACCTATGTTAAAGACAAGGAGACCTACTATAGGTTAAGGTAAATGCTTGCTTATTTGAGTCATGGAACATCCATAGAGAAATCAGGCTCAATACCATTGGTCCTGAAAGAGGTGTGTAGCTTTTTAAGTTCAATGATTGGACGAGTTGTTTTCCTGAAAGGAAGAAGTCATGACTTAACATTCAGGAATATCTCTTTTTAAACTAAACCCAGTCCCGTCATATATTCATACGATCTGAGGAAGACCATATCGAAAGCACTTATCATAGAGATAGAGGGACTTTGTTTTAAATTTTTGTTGCTTATTGGCATTTGTTCTCATTCGACCGGACCTGCCTATTCAGCGTATCAGAGATATGCTTGATACGACCATATTGTAAAGATCAAGGAACTTTGTTTTTAAACTTTAGTTGCTCATTAAAACTTGTTTTTAACTGACCGGACTTGCTCATTCAGCGTGTCAGTGATACGTTTCATATGACCGTGGTGGTGCAGTGTGCTTGTTTTTTTTTCTCTACATTTTTACTACTACTTGCCAGCACTGTAGCAGTGGTGAATTCTTTTACTTGATATTTGAGATTTATGTTTCCAGCATATTAAAGAGAACCATTTATTTTGTTAAAATTAATGCAACATTCCATAAGGCTTTAAAAATCTTGAACTTTTATCCAGAATTGTGGATAGAGCAATCATAAAACATGTGACCAATTTGCCTTAATATATTATCTCCAAAATACAATAGTACTTTCATTTTTTTCTTCATTTTCTCAACTCTTAGAGGAGTTAAACAGTTCTAAAAAAACTTCCAAGTAAATATACTTCAGTAAAGGGTCCAATAAGTATTTTTAATAGAGGAGAGACATTTTTCTTTTATTATGTTCAGTAAAGACTATAGAATGCTTTTTAAAGAGAGAGCTTCAAAAGTTATTCTTTAAATTAGATTTATCTTTAGCTGGTAATGAATATATTTTAGAGCTTAAATTATGAAATATTCAATATTTATAAAGAATTTCAAAGAAGATTCATATCCATTCTGGAAACTCAACACAACCCGAGTTGATAATAGAGAGAATTTAATTTGAATTGATTTAGAAATTAATTGTAAATAAATTGCATCATTAGTATTATACAAATAGAGTCAAATGCTTTAACTGTAATTCCTTCAAAACACTGGTAAGCATAAAAGAAATGTTGATTTTTCCAAGAGTTAAATGTACTAACTGGTAACTTAAGAAGATTTTTTGTTAGCGCTAAAGGAATGAGATTCAAACCAAAATTTACAATTTCAGTTGTTCAATATTTTCTTAAACATTTTTAAGATCAAATTTATATAAGTAGAACTAGTCAAGGAGTATGTAGCAGCATAAATATACTTACAAATATAAAACCAGAAGGGGTTATACAATTTAGAATTTGAGTCTGAAGAGTTACATTTTTTAACATTAAGCAAGTGAGAATGCAATACTTTTCAAATGAATATTTAATCAATATTGGGTATGCTTTGATTCACTGAAAACTCATTTCACTGAATTTCAATTCATCCTCAGAAAATCACTGAAAGCTCAAATCACTGAAAAATTTCACTGAATGACATTTCACTGAAAGTAAGTACTGTTGGGCAAATACAACGTATATATACCCTTTTCCCCACTGTAGTGTGATCCTGGAGTTAGTTTATACAGTGAAGGGTGTGTGGGGGCCACATCCCCCCACCTACTTATCTTTTATAAGTATGAATCTCATTTCATTGAAAGCTAATATAAAACCAAAAGTAGGTGGGGGGCTATGCCCCCACACCCCCGACTATATTTACAAACTCCAGGATCACACTACAGTGGGGAAAAGGGCAAATACATTTTATTTGCCCAACAGTACTTCCATTCAGTTAAATGTATTCAAGTAAAATATGTTTTCAGTGATTTGAGCTTTCAGCGATTTGGTGTGAGTGTTTTGAAATTCAGTGAGATGAGTTTTCAGTGAATCAAAGTACACCCAATCAATATCTAACCAATATAATAATCTTCAT
Organism: Protopterus annectens; assembly: GCF_019279795.1. Taxonomy (NCBI): domain Eukaryota; kingdom Metazoa; phylum Chordata; order Ceratodontiformes; family Protopteridae; genus Protopterus; species Protopterus annectens. The sequence goes on along the minus strand of NC_056746.1, from coordinate 864,076,736 downwards.
AATTGCTGCTTTTGCAAAAGTTTCTATATTTGGAAAATTTACACCTCCATATTTCCAAGGGCGGAAGTGATGATTTATACTTGATTTGTTTGGATACCACAGAAAATTTATAAGTAATTTGTTTTTGTTTCTTTTTAGGTGGTAAAATAAGAAATAAAGTTACATAGAGTAACTATGGAAACAAAGTCATTTTAATAATTTGTAATCTATCTTCAAATGAAATGTAAATTTTATTCCAATAATTAAATTAGTTAATGAGATTATTTTATCATAGTTGCAATTTAGAGTCTCCCACATTGTTAAAAATGAATTCCTAGATATAATAAATTAGTATACTCTATCTAATAACGGATTAATAAAAATTCAATAAATACAGATACAATAATTAGATTTGGAACTATTAAGTATACGTTATACATTTTATGGAAATTTCTCAAGTTCTGCTAATGTTTTTGAAACATTTTTATTGGCTAAAAGAATATCAGCAAACCTTGTGGAATTGTATCTCTAAACCTTGAATTTTGGAGTTGTCAAAATGGAAGAGGCTTTTGAATTTAGCCAGGCCACCACTCAGTTTCAGAAGAATAGCATCGGCATAATCTCTAAATACTGAGGAATTGGAAGATAATTCCAACTTCAGTCTTAATGTGAATGATATATATATATATATATATATATATATATACACATATCTAGCATATATGTATATATATGTGTTTATGTATGCAGTATTGCAGTATCATGTGTCCGTGGTACTCTAAGCTTTATAAGGCAGTCATAAAATCGGATACATGAATGTGCACATTGATATATGGTCTTCTGACATCATCTCACTGAATACTGGTTTGGCATCCATCATCTTTATAGAGGGAGGGGTATGCTTAAATTGTCTGCTAGTATTTGACTCAACTAGATTTGATTAGTACAACAGCATCCTCAGGCTTGTCGCACTTGCACTTCTGGATACATTACATTTGTATAGCACCAGTTACTAATATTTGTCAGAAGTCTCTGATTACATCTGTCACAAGAAATAAATTCATCCAGAAAAAACATTTAAAAGACTTCTTTAACCACATTAAAAGATTGCATCCCCACCAATAATACTGAAATGCACAATCAAGTGCAACAAAAATATACTACTTAATCACTTAGTGAAAACATGAGTAACACAGCATCATAACTAAAAACAGTATCATAATTCAGTAGCCTTCTGCTTCAAGATACATTTAATATTCAAGGAGTCCTTCAGACCTAGTATCTTTAATGCTTGCAACTTTAGCTGCCAACATAGCGACTTAATATCCAATAACAGTACTTTGAAATATTACGGTATACCTATGAATTCCACATTTTGCTTCCTCTATATAAGCAAACAGACTGTGGAATGAATAGGTAAAACTGCAAGATTTCATAAGTACCTGAACCACATTTGAAAGATGTTCGTTCGTTCCTGGTCCACTGTACAGTTCAAATGTCTTCAAGAATTCAAATTCCATGCGCGCGGAAAACAAAGACGTAAAGAATCAGTCACACAGATGCAAAAGACTTGTTTTTGTCTTCTGTATATGTGTGTGACCAGACGCAAAGGGTGTTCTTAAAGAAGAACACCCTTAAAAAAAAAAAAAAAAAAAAAAAAAGATTTTTTTTAATTAAAAGAATATTAATATTTTTTCTCCTGGTATTTTTTCTGGACAATATGCTGTCCTTTCCATTTTCTGGACAGTGTCCCTTAATTCTGGACAGTCCAGAAAAATTCTGGACAGTTGGCAACCCTAAGTGACAGCTACAGAATTAGAACAGTATCATCGTCTCACTGTTGTGGACATTTCATGTACTACTTGAATAAATGTCTTTGGTGACATAAAATCAGCACTTATTGTTTTACAGTTGGCACAACTGTGAATATCATGAGGTAGGAAAAAAGTAATTCTGAGCTACATCCCCATGAAGTACTTAGCAGGTGCAAATGACATGGTGGTTATGCAAGATAAAGAATGGAGTAAGTTGGGCCCAGATGATTGCCACTTGCACCAGATACTGATTAAAATTAACTCCACAGATTCAAAACTGGATATTTAACGAGTCAAACTGTAAAAATATTCAAAGAAGTAGAACACTGATTCCACTCTCGAGCTGCAGAAAAATGTAAACAAATACCTATGTTACAGGTACCCAAAGTGCGCTTGGAACTAAAGACATATTTAACAAATTTGATGGACAGGGTAGGTCGCAAAAATATAAGATTCTCAGGGATTCCTGAGGAGGAGTGGAGAGATACCCAAGGGTTGTATGCATGCCCTTTTAGTGGAATGGTAAAGTCTACCAGGTGAGAAACCAATTATAAAAACAGCACACTGCCTCTTCTCTCAAACAGGGCCAAGGAGGTTAGCAGCAAAGACAAAGGATTGAGATGACTTGTCCTGTAGGATTTAAAAGAAAGACTACCAGATTATGGATAGCAGGGAAGAGACTAAGCTGCAGAGACACTAGAGTGTTACGTGGACCATGATTTTAGTGCGGCCAGAAGGAAGAAGGAAAAATTAATTCCTAACATGAAGGCATGTCAGGCAAAGAAGCTGAAATGCTGACTGCTCTACCCTGCCTATTTCAAAATAATACTCCCAGCTGTTGCTAAAACTTGTACAGATCCAGGAGAAGCTCTGAAGCTCATATTAAGAGATGTTGTTGACTAGTTGGATGTCAGAACAGGAATAAACTGGTTTATTTATTTAAATGGACAAGGCTGTCCAAGGGGGCAGAACACAAACTTAAGGCATGGCCCACTGATGCCACCACAGGTATGCACCTAAGAAGCAGCTATTTGCCATTCAGATGGTTGTCCTAGACTTACTGCCTTGGAAATTGTATGTACTATAAAATGATATACTGCATACATTTTCATTACGTTTCCTGTCAGGATAGTTGTTCATTTAATTTTCATTTCCATTGTTTTTGAACGATTATGTTTATTTATTTATTTAATTAATATACAGGCTGACACTAATTAACCACCACATGCCACTGGGGAATTGTAGCTATTTTTTCAGTAATATTTTGAAACTTGGGGTTGCTAACTTCAACCATGGTTACAGGCAGGGGAGTTTTCCCCCAAGGAAATACTTTCAACAACCCATTTATGACACTGAGACTACTTTCTTAGAATGTCAATGGAATCTGAAACCCAATGAAGACAGAATGTGATGTATTGGATTTGCAAAATAGTTATATTACAGGAAACATGCAGGAGAAGAGGAACGCAGGAAGTTAATGAAATTTGGGTACAGCTCAGTGTCATTCTTCTCTTTTTCTGGCAACAGGAAGCAAGGAGTGGCTATACTGATAACAACACAGATTTCAACACTTAGATACACTCCTTGTTAAAAAAAAAAACCTCTCTCTACATCATTCAGATCAGGTGATACACAGGCATTAAACTCTACCTGCCATAAATATTCCTCCCAATCCAATATTTCTTCTATAGCTTCTTTACCATAAACACAATTTACAGACTAATACCCTAAATCTAAAGATCCAGTCTTTACATTAAATGGAGTGCTTAGCTAATGCACTGAGCTCATGTGCATTTCTAATGATGTAATATTTTCATAAATGCATTTGTATAATGGCCTAGATATTCTTCTGATATAAAAATATAGCTAATGCACTGAGCTCATATGCATTTCTAATGATGTAATATTTTCATAAATGCATTTGTATAATGGCCTAGATATTCTTCTGATATAAAAATATGAACTTGCTGTACAAAGAGCTACATAAATATTTTAGCTTTACAAGTACAAATGCTATGTTTATCATTCCCATTGCCTTTCAAAATAAATTTTCAGAATGCCCATTAGCAAATTACAGTAATTACACGAACCAACTTTCTTAATTCTACTCAATTTGCAAAACAGGCTTCTTGTCTAAAACATAATAAAATCAATACCTGTTTTTCCTCTCTATAATGAATTCCCCAACCATGTTTTCCAATTTGAGAATCCAACTGAAAAAAAATTGTCCAAAGTTAGGTTCATATTTTGAATATTTGAATGAATCTAGATCCCTTATTCTATCTGAGCAAGTTCACTCTGTGAAGAGGTCTTTGTTGATTTCCCTTGGCCAGCTACATGAGAAAGGAGAATCAATGTTGTCTGGGACAACTGGGGGGGGCACCAATATAGTCTTTGGTAAGCCCTTCTTTACCTTTTGAAGAACTAGGAAATGAAAGGGGAAGAAAAGGAGTAAAGAAGCATCACTGTCTAGGGAACTGAAAAAGCAACTGTCTTCCATAACTCTCCAAGATGTTCTGCAGCAGAACTGTTTCAGTCATTTATTGAGAGTTGGGAGTCAAACCATGTGTATGTGATGGATTCCCCACTGACTGACTATTTGCGGGAAGACCTCCCAGTGTAGCATCGACTCATTAAGATCTGTCCTCTACCTGCTCTGGGAGGCTGCCACTGAATTCTCCTCTGAAGAGATGCAAGTTGCCTGAATGAATAAGCTGTGTTGAACAGTAAAGACTCAGGCAACCATGGCCAGTCTCCAAAAGGGATTAGACTTTGCTCTACTTTTCTTATGCAACCATGGCCAGTCTCCAAAAGGGATTAGACTTTGCTCTACTTTTCTTATGCATCGCAATAAAGTATTATTGTCTGGTTGTTGTTGGCTTGCGGTAGAGAAGGGGACTCCTATGTTGAATAGGACTTGCTTGGCCCATCAAATAAGTTATTTCTTTGCAAAGCTAGACATGGAATTCGTTGAGATAAGAGGATGAGAGAGTGTTGGCCAAAATTGACTTGATAAACCTCTGGATTGTCCTCGTGAAGTCTGTCATGAGGAATCATCAGGATGCAAAATGTCATGAAGCCTACAACTCTTATAATTTAGAGCAGGAGAAAAACTGACATGCCACCATGGTGCTTGCCAAATAAACACAGTAAAATACAAGAAAAGATTTTAATATTAAAACTTGATATAACTCTAAAACAAGATGCTTGTACTTGATAAAACTCTATAAAACAAGATGCTTGTCCATTTTTCTCCTACTCTAGTTTGTTGTTTGCTATTTGGACTGCCTTTAGTGGCATTACAAGGTTCATCCTCTGACTCTTATAAATTCTCTTGCAGTAGACTTTTTTTTTTTGTATAGAACAACCAAGTACAGATATGTTTCAACTTTTTCTGGGGGAAGAAAGGCAGTCCCATTAGGCAAGTGTCTAAAAGATATCCCAAGAACACCATTCTGTGAGTTTGGTACAGAGATTACTTCTAGGCTTAGGATGAAACCCTGTTGGTGGAAAAGATTTCAATGTGAACCGCAAGGCTGTTAAAACTTACTGACTGGTTGAAGCTGTGATCAGGAAATTATCTCAATAAGGAGAAATGTACATGTCTTGAAGTCTGCACTAAGCTATTACTGGACCAAGGCATTTGGTAAAGACCGTTTGAGCAGTAGATAATCCAACGGACAATGTAGTAAACTGAGCAGGATCTGTGAATGGGAATATGAAGATAAGCAGCTTTTAGGTATAAAGTGACCAAAAAAGTCCTGAGAGAGAAAGAAGCAGGAATAGAGCTTGAAGTGTCAATATTCTAAATGTCTAGCAAAGCTAGACTTTACTCTGTGTGATTCCTCAAACCTTTTGTATTAGAGGTGACATGGGATATATGCAAATTACTCTTTAAGGACATCAGGTGTTTCAGCAAAATGGCAATTCTAAATGTCCATGACTTTTTCTTTTAAGTCAATTTATGGACAAATTCAGGCCAATAAAGCCAAACCACACTAGCTATGGACAACCCTGTGTTTCCAAATGATAGCCAAACATTCCACTTATGCTGTGCTGATGATGCCATAAGAAGGCAGAAACATGCATGTCCACAGTGAGTGGGGTTTGGCTTCATTGGCCTGAATTTGTCCATAAATAAACTTAAAAGAAAAAGTCATGGACAGTCAGAATTAGCTGAAACACCTGATGTCCTTAAATGGTAATTTGCATATATCCCACGTCACCTCTAATACAAGAGGTTTAAGGAATCACTCAGTGGAAAGTCTAGCTTTGCTATATTGTTCTTTTTGTTTTTTAACAGATTGTTTGTGTATGACCTTTTTACCCATTGTTTTAATATTCTGAATGTCAGAATGAACATAATAGTGCTACGTTAGGACATATCTATGCTTCTTTTTATGGGAAACAAACATCTTGAGTAAAACCCTTCTCTCCCACTGATCTGTACAACACTGGCTCTATAGCCACCTGAGGCAATTAATCTGCAATAATAGGAGGAATCAGGTGAAGATGATCATTTGGGGTCCGATATATTCCTAAGGGAGTAGGAAAAGAGGCCCACTGAAGTTTGTTAACCGTGTTCTATATGGAAATAGTTTCCATGCTGGAAGGCAAACAGAAAGGTTCCATGCAATTCTTTGAGGACAGCCTAGGTGAGAAGGACTTGCATTGCAAATGTAATCAGAAGTTTTTTTTTTTTTTTTTTTTTGCTTTAATGTTGGTTCATAGATTCAAAGGTTATACTAGGCTAACCACCATTAGGGCATGCAGCCCAATCCAGTCTTGTCCCAGAGTTCCTTAGATGCCTACATGTTGGGGCATGTTAACAAGAAGGTAGTTAAGGGTTATGCGGGGGAAGGGTATGTTAGTTGGGGATTAATTTATGTACTGTTGACCTCTGTCCATCAAGGACATGGGAGTTAGACTGGGGTGAATTTGTGATTTCCCATCCAAAGATAAAGATTTTGTTTGAGTAGTGTCAGGATGAACTCTATTTCACATAGATGGGGAGCTTATTCCATATCATGGGGATCCTTTGAGCCACACATCTCTCTCTCCAGCATGTTCTACTTATGTCACAGGCAAAGTTCAGGTCCTTGGATCTAGTGTTTCTGGTACGGTTCATTCTACGGATCTGCACGAGATGCATCAGAACTGGATCTAAGGATGCCTTATATGTCAGGCATAAATTGGCTCTCTGTAACCTGTAGAAGACAGAGATAGGGCCTTAAGGTGATTTGAGTAAGACAGGGTATTTATACCATGGATTTTCCTAGGAAGGAACCTTTGAGGACATTCTGTTTCAAGTGCTTAGTTAGGGACATGCCAAAGGGGGCACTGCACTCAATGATGGGTCTGACAAGGGCTAAGTAAAGTGTACTATAACTTCCTTGAACTTGGATGCCATAGCCTTGCTTACGAGTTGGGCAACACAGAATGATTTTCTTACTATTTTGGTTACATGTCGGTTGAAGGCCAGATTACTTTCAACTCTTAGGGGGTGTTTTATTAATGGAGTAATTTGCTTGGGTGTATGATTTCTCACAGGGAACTATAATGCATTTCTCTGCATTGAGTTTTAATCTGTGGCCTTGAAACCAGTCATTTTTTTGTGTCAGACCCTCTTGTAGGATTGTTGGTGTTGGGGGGAATCTATGATAGCTCCCAATTTACAGTCATCTGCAAACTTGATGAGCCAAAGGCATTTAACATTATGCTTGACTTCCAAGAAGTAGATGCCACATAGGAGCGGCCCACCACAGAACCCTGGTGGAGGTAGTCAAACAAATCTTGACTCTCTGGGTCCTATCCGTGAGCCGGCCAGCAATCCAATGAGTTATGTAGGGATTTATGCCAAGTTCTGAGAGTTTATTAACAGTATCTGAGTGAGGTATGGTATTGATCAGCTTGGCCAGGTTAAGGTATGCGGTATGCACTGCTTTCCCCTAATCCATAGCCTTGTTTGAAGAAGTCTAGCAGGTTGACTAGGCAAGACCTTCCCTTAAAACCAAACAGAGACAGGTCCAGTTTTAGCACGTTGCCAATGTCTTTGTTGATCATTTCCAGGATAATTTGTTCCATGGCTTTGCATATTAGACTTGTCAGACTGACGGGTCTGTAGTTCCCAGGGCTGGTTGAATGGTACACCCTTATGAAAAGATAGGACCACTGCGGGCTTCCATTCACCTAGCATGTAACCTTTTTTGAGGCTATAGTTAAACAGTGCTTCCAGTGGTCCTGCTAGGTCATGTTTTAGGCCATTTAGGAGGCAATCAGGAATATTGCTGGTGCCCACTGGAGTAGTATTTTTGAACTTAGGAAGCACCACCAGAATCTGTTCCTTGTTGATAGTTTTGGGGGGGGGGGGGTAAGCTAGAAAGGATTTTACCGGGAATAGTGGGAGGTGAAGTTAGAATAAAATTTATCACTCAGATTTGCTATGTCACCCTGATCAGTGAAGGTTATGCCATGTACAACTATATCTGCACACTGCAGAGTGTTACCTTTAAGGTTCTTGACATAGATGAAGAAGGCTTTGCGATTGTCCTCAGCCTGGGAGCAGACCTCTTAAATGGCATTGCTGGACTTTATTAGACCCCTTAGTTTCTTGTTTAGCTGAGACAGAGTGTTCTTGTTTCTATGACAGTTACTCTTTCTGATTTGGCTACTTGTGAAAGTTTTATGTCCACACCGGCCAGAACCAAGTTATCTTACTACAGTGAAAAGCCTGTTTTATTTTAAAACTAAATAAAAGTACTTGCTTGCTTTAACAAAGAGCAGTCACTAATGAGACAGCCCTCCTATTCCTTGCTGCATACTATACAAAACTGATTTACAATATTAATAGGCAGTTTGCATCATAACATTGTATGCACAAATATTAAGACAGTACAGTTGTGTAAAACCTTACTATAACAGTAGATGTCCCTTTCTTCACTATTGCAGTATTCTTCACCTAAGGGATCTCCTGCCAAGGATAGCCCAACATCCAGCCAGTATACCAAAACCTTTAGCTCTTATAGACACAGTGTGTGTCACAGGTATGATCCCCATGCAAGATGTAGGGCATAAAAGTGACATACGATGTAAATGTTCAGACCTGTAAAGGCCCCAGGAGGAAGAGAATGTCCTCGGGGACAAAGATGAACATGTGCATCCAGAAGGAAGAAAGGGCTACCCGACCAGAAGAGAAACAAAACACAGGGTACGAGCAAGGACAGAGGGGAAGGAGGAAGGGAGCATGCTTATACTGTGAAAGTGAAGAGAAGGACATCTGTTTGGGTAAGATTTTACACAACTGTACTGTGTCCTTCCATATCACTGTTGCAGTATCCTTCATCTAAGGGAAAGTACAAGAGCTTAAGATGAAGCCTGGGAGGATAAAAGCACAGAGGAATACTCCACAAAGCCATGCAAATAGCCCTGGCAAAAGCTGCGCTGGCCCTGGGAAATAACATCCAACTTCTAATGTTTAGTAAAAGCATGAACAGAAGACAAAGTAGCACCTTCAAGGACAGAATTTGTATCCATACCCTTGAAAAGTCAACTGCCCTAGCAGACTGTACAGACGAGGAGAGACATTTGCCTTGAAAGAAATAATAGAATGAAATGGCCTTAGAATCCAGCCATGATGAAAAGAAACAAAAAGCTGCTCAGACTTGCAAATAATTTTAGTTTAATCCACATAACATTGGAGCTGTCTATGCAAATCCAAGGTGTGAAGAACCGTCTAACTGGCAGAGAAGGAAAACAGGAAGGAAAGATAGATGAATAAATTAAGATATAATGATTAGTATGAAGAGACACCCTGTCTCTATGAAAATCTAAAGGGAGTAAAAGCCGTGACAGCCTGAAGTTCAGACACTACTGACCGAAATAAGAGCCAAAAACAGACTTCTAAGCACAATATTCTAAGAAAGCTTAAGAAGCACGCTCAAAAGGAGCCTGGGTCAATTTTTCAAATACAAAACTGAGGCATCAAGGAGGAGGAACAGGCATTCTGGGGGGCCTGATATGAAGGATACCTTTAAAGAATTGTTTGACCTCAAACCTAGGAACCAGAAGAAGACCCAAGGGTAGACGAGGAGAAATTACTAATAGGTGAGCTTTAACTGAAGAATATACCGCACAGCATGGAGAAAATTACATGAGAGAGAACCAGAGGAACCTCCACAGATAGGGTATCTTGATGGCAAGAGAGGTATCAGACAGAAAATGTCTTCCATTTGGACATATAGGATTTTCTATTAGTGGGTTTCCTGACCTCCTACAGCACCTGGAGCATGTCCTCTGAAAAGAGGTGTCTAGAAGAGATTAAAACTCTATCACCCACAGTGTCAGTTGAACAGTGGACAGGTGAAGATGGACAACAGATATCTTGTCTTGTGTGAGAAGATCCACCCAGTGAGGTAACTTTTAGTAACTGCCCTTGGCCATGTGAGAAAGAAAGGGGAACCAATGTGGTCTACGTCAAAAGGGAGTCACCAGCAAGATTTTCAAAGAGTTGTGCCTGATTTGTGAGGAACCAGTGACAGCAGAGGAATGGTTAGAAAAGCATACAGATACATTCCCTTCCAAGGAAGGGACATAGTGTCTACTCTCCAAGTCAGATGGCTTGGGAATCTGGAACAGAACAGAGGAAGTGGTCTGTTTAAATAACCTGCCACTAGATTGTGCTCTGGGGGAATGTAAACAACCTGAACAGTCACTTGGTGCTGGATAGCTATAGGAAGGAAACAGGACCTTGTGTTCCCTGCTTGTTGACCTACACATCCAAGTGGTATTGTCAGTGAAGACTTTGAGAGGCTAAGGATGAAAAAGGGAATGAAAAGCCTGTAGAGGCAAAAGTAGAGCTCTCATCTCTTTTATATTGATATGATCTGACCTCTGATGAGGAAGCCAGAGACCTTGGACCTTTAAGAGAACCACAAGAGGCACACCACCCCCTGTCGTAGATGTCTATGCAAAGCTTCTGAGTGGGAAAGGGAGCTTGAGAAGGAAGCCTAGGAAGGAGACAGAATCAATGAATTCACCACTGACATTCAAGCTTGAGACAAAGAAAAGGAACAAATAACTCCAGGGGTGGCAATGTTGAAGCCACACTGATTTGAGGTACCACTGAAGTTTCCTCATATGCAGCCTGATGAGAAGCTAAATGGTAATGCTAGGCTCTAATCACAGGACCCTAAGAAATTCCCTGGCTGGGACAGAGGAAGGAGAGACTGGAAAAAGGTGGTCAAACAGAGATTTAGGGTAAGGAAGAGATGCCAGTATGGGAATGGTCTGAAACCTGCATTCGAGTAAAACATGATCCTGGGAAGGTGTCAGAACCAACTTCTGGAGGTTTATGGTGAACCTCAGACTGTGTAAAAGACAAATGATAAACTGGAGATCCTGTAGTAGACTGCTGGGAGAAAGAGCCTGAATAAGCAGATCATCCAGATACGTAAAGATCTGTATACCTCCAAGCCTGCAAAAAGCAATGACAGGAGTGACGCATTTGGTAAATACCCATGGGGCAGTAGAAAGACCAACAAGCAAAGCAGAGAACTGAAAGTGCAAGTAAGAGAGAGAGAAATGTAAACATCTCCTCAAAAGAAAATGGGATGGGGTGTGAAGGCATGCATCCTTGAGATCCAGAGACACCAAAAAAGGCCTGTGTATACAGAGAAGGAAATTATATCTGAAGGGATAACATCTGAAAAGAAGGGATTTTGAGAAATGTGTTGAGCAAGGAAAGATTCAGACTAGGTCTCCCATGTACATTCTTTCTGGGAAACCAAAAACATCCTGGAGTGGTTTAACTGCTTCTCCACCAGGGTGGAATGAATGGGCTGAGTAGTGCCCTGATCCAAAAGGGACTGCAGAATGCTGGCATTTTGTAAAGAATTCTATGTCATTTGTATATCAAACTGATTTGTACAAGTGCTTGTTTTGAAAATGCATTTGTAAAGTTGCTTGTGTTAAAAAATGTACCAACAGTGAGTCCTGCTGGACAGAAAAAGTATACCTTTATGTCAGACTGTATGGTAACTACTGAAATGAACATATTGTAACAGAAGATACTGAAAGAGATGAGGTTAATCTCAGTCCAGCTAACTCTGAAAAATAGTCTGAAATTAAATTACTTACTTTAGGCCATAAAGATTGCATCTCACAGGTCTCGGAGACAAATGTCTGCACTAAGAAGCCTTCTGTATTGTCTTTAGCAGTGAACCAATTGCTACTCTGGAAGGGTGGAAGCTTGAAATTGTTTTAGGACTTCTAGAAGCTGCAAAAGATCTCAGCAAAGCTGTGTGTGTGTATTATTGACACATATATGCTAGTTCTGGTTACGTTGCTAGTAAAGGGGATCGTATGGGAACCAGAAGTCATATGACCAGATGAGTGATGTCATATGTAATCGAGGACTAAAATTATGTTTTAATACCAGATGTGACAGAAGTCTCAGGGCAGTCTGTTTTTTGGAACCTGACATAGGAAGATCTCTCACCCACTTCATCTTACCTTGCTTGAGTATGTAAGCAGGGAATAGTAATTCTTTAGATCAGTCAAGAAAATGTAGTAAAATTAGTTAAGTACCGTTTTTCTGTATCTGTGTGAATCTATTCATCTGTGTTATTTTTAATATTTCCTGTGAATTAAACTCTGGTGATTTTAAAAATATATTTAGTATTTTCATGTTCTTCTATTATTAAACATATTTAAATGTTTCATTGTGGCTCATCCTTTAGAGAATATTTTAACCTTTGAGAGTACTTGTATTTATTTGGTGACAGTGTGGTCGCTCCTGAAAGCCTTACTGCATTGGTCAACCACTACAATTTGTATTAGTATTAATTTTACTCAGTATAATTGGGTGCCCTTCTAAAAGCCTTAGAGTTGCTGGCTTTGTAGTGTTTGGTGACAGTAACTACCTTATAGTCTGGGCAGATGAGCATAGCTACTAGATCTGTGCCAGCCTTTCCCAGGTGTGTGTGTGTCTGTGCGAAAATCAAATCTCAAAGTGTGCGAGTGTCAGCTACTTGGAGAAGGGACACAGAGCACTGGTTTCACAGAGAGAGTGGTGGAGGACTTAGCTTGGACACTTGGCTGAGGACTCAACTCTACAGCTGTGCCAGTGGGGAATCCTACTGGGGGCCTGGAGAGACAGAGAGAGGAAAAAGCAGCCCGTGGATGGTGTGTGTTCCCTGTGTGCCGTTAAAGGAAATTGCGCTCGATAAGGGCAGCTGCATCTGGAAATACTGTGTGTATCTATTTTTGTTCTATGTGAATGTCCCTCACTGGCATCAGTGGTGAGGATTCAGGCTCCTTGATTACTGGCTCAGAGAAGGGGACATCACAGATGTCATTAGGCAAGGCCTGAAGATGTAACCAAGAATAATGTCTCATGACTGAACCAAAGGCAGCAGCTTCGGAAGAGGTATCAGCTGCATCATAACAGCATTTGATTGACTGTTGGGCAACTTCAGAAGTGGGGCCTAACAGGGAAAGGGCAGAAACCTTCTCCTCAGAATCAGAGAGATCAGAAACAACCTCAGAAATTTGAGAAAGGAGGGACAAAACATACCTGGGTCTGGTAGTTAATAGCCCTAAAGGACAAGGTGCCAGCAGAGTAAACCTTCTTGCCCAAACTTTCCATGGCACTAATAATCTTATCAGAAGGAAGCAGAATAATAGATGGCAGCAACTTGGAGGGCTTGTCAAAAGAAACTGATACTACTGAAGGATCAATAGAAGGGCACATATAAAGAAATCTGCAATCCTCAGACAATGTGCGGAACCCCATCAGGCTTCTTTGGCTCAGGGGGCTTACAGTCAGGGGCTACAGAAGTTGCAGGAAAAAAGTATCCAAAAGGGCAGTCAGAGCAGGAGGAACATCAGATGGTTTGGAGATTCAATCTGTAAGAGCTCATAGTACCTTTTTTTGAGCATCATTGACCTGGGAACAATCCCACTTAAAATAGTTTATCATACAGGCAATAGTATCCCCCAAAAGGACAACTCTTTCAAGAGGGGAGTCTGGACTTAAGGAATTCTCTTCCTCCAAACCATAGCCCAGCAGAAAGAATTTGGGAAGAATAGGCCAGGGATTCTTCCCCAGAGTCCAAATCTTCATTTGAGGAGTCCAGTTCTCTAGGCCTCTTAACAGATGTGGAAGACCAGGGGAGCAGGAACAGAGACTTCTTGAGAAGATGTTAAGGCCACTAAAGCATTAAATAAACCCCCAAGTGAAATCCTATGATTCATGGTGGAGATCCTTTACAACAGGGGAAACGTGTGCTTTGTTTTCAGTTTCTTTTTCTGCAGTACATCTGCTCAAAAAAACCTCGGATGATCAGACCCTTGACGTGACTCCTGGTAGCAGGAATTTCCTCCTTCACTAAAATCTGAGGAATCCCCTTTGGTCCCTCAGATACCATCAGCCATGGCTTCCCAGCAATGTCAGGCACAGTTGTTGGAAAAGCCTCAGAAGCTGTGTGAGAATTTGGATCCATGCTGGCCTTAGATAGGGTCCCAGCAAAGGAATCTGAAACAACCACTATATGGTCTTCAGGGCTTTCACTAGCCTCTAGAGAGATGTCTGGGGAAGCTGAACAGCAGCCGGATCAGGTCTTATTTTTTGTCTTCTCCTCTTGCTAGACAGTTCTGCCACAGCACCCTGAGTAAACCAGCTTAAGACATTGGTTCTCAAGATATATGGACAAACAGGAAAGGCAACTACGTAGGGTCTTAGACACAAAATGCCTGGCAGATAGAACACTGCGTATGAACATGGGAAGCACCCAAACAAAAGACACACTAGTTGTGATGGTCTTTATGGAGAATCTGCCTCCCACACTTCCTTTTATGGATGACATTAACACAATGCCAAACAAGAATAAAAAGGAGGACAAGAACCCCAAAAGGAGCACTTATCTGAAAAAATGGCTTGGTAACCTGCTCAGCAGAAGGGCATTTAGACCAACAGATGATAAGGGAGTGCAGACTGGAGGCAAAGAAGTTCACAGTGTCTGCATTGGTACATCACCTATATGCCCCGTCTTTTGAGCAGTAGAATATGTGTGACATATGGTGTCTACAAGAGCTTAATGCTTTGGTATGCTAACCAGATGTTGGGATATCCTTGGCAGGAGACCACCTAGATGAAGAATACTGCAACAGTGATATGCAAGGACATCAAAACTGTTTTACTTACAGTTAATTAATTCCGTTCAGTGTCGTTCTAAACATTAATGAAGAAGTGGGGTATATGCTTTGTAGTTCATCCTCAAGTTTAACAAAGTCAACACAATATCAGTTTTTCTTGCAAAGCCATATTTCACATGTCTATTCATGTATCTAATGGCTTGATTCTTTAGTCTCCTGATTATTTACTAATTTTTAGTGTTACTGATCATCTTCCTGATCATCTCCATCTCCCAACACCAGTAGTTCAAGTCCAATGTACTAATGACTCTTCTAGTCAGTTTCTGTACTACTTTGTCTCTCCCAAGCATTTTCCTTTGTAACAATGGAAAAGGTTTCACTGGTAAAGTCTATTTTTTGGCAGAAGGAGAAGCACAGTCCCTTTCTACTTGCTAGCTCATTCTTTATACAAGCATTTTTATTTCTCAGCCTGTTCTGCATCAAAACGGTCTTTGATCATACAAGAAACACACATTATGAACACAACTGGATACAACAGCTTGAATCTCATACCTACTACTGAACAAAATTACTAAAAGAAACTTTCTTCTATTTTGTTTGGTGTACAGTGAGTTAGCATCTTCCAAAAACCTGTCTCTAATTTTTAATATTTTTCCTTGCTTACAAACTTTGTCAAGAGCAATTCTTTCTGTTGGTAAGACTGCGCCTTTACTAATGCAGCCCCTTGGCTGTTTACTCCTGGCTGGGTTTGGAACATGCACACTGTGCTCCTTTAAAGAACAAATTCTGCTGCGGCAACATCAGTCCAGTTGCTTATTTGTAATTTCATAAAATAGTGTGCTCCATCAGAAAAATCTCAGGTTTTACCTGTGTGCTCTGTGTTCTAAATCTGCTATTTTTTTGAGAAAGCTCTTTTTGAGAAGCCTCATACTCCCCCAGCCTTTTCTTCATTTCAGCTCTGATTTTTGCAGTTTTATCAATCTACACAGCAAAAATGTATTTTATTTCTCCTTGTCTTTAATTTGAGGTGAGACACTCCTTCGGTATTTCATTTATTTTAAATACCCTCCAAGTGTATGTGCTTTTTTTTCCCCTCTAAATTACTGAATAGCATCTCCTGTACCAAATCTGAAACCTGAACTGCTTTTTGATGAACAATTGCAGGATTTCTCCATCCAGAGTTTTCTCTTCTCCTTTTCTGGTTGATTTTCTCTTAGGTTCTCTAAATGTCATCTTTGCTGGCATCCAGGAAGTATAATCACAACCTGACAATCTGTTTTTTTTTTTTTTTTTTTGTTAAACAGTTTCTGGTTTCATACTGGGAAAACTCAAATCATCCTGTTGACCAGTAAAGTCCTCACAGGCACACACTTCTTGCGTGATTTACTGAAGATTGCTTAGGCTGTAGAGCAAAAGGCCTGAATCATCTGCAAACTGAATTAAGGCTTGTTAATTAAAACATAAAAGAGGAGATTTATGTCTAGAGAAAAAATCTTGTATTAGGTTGACATGGCACGGTGCTGAAGGCTTTTGACAGGTCAAGGAATAAAGAGGAATCAAGATTGATGTTGTCCCTGGCTTTGTTGACTGTGAAAGTTAGTAGGGCAGGAACTGTGTTGGAGCTAGGACAAAATGCATGTTGTATGGGAGTGATGAGTTGTGCATGGTGGAGGTAATGGAGCAGCTGTTTATAGATTTTCCTGAATTTCACACAGTAGCTACAGATCTACAGTTGGATAATTCAGTCAAGTTGCCACATTTGTGGAGTGGAATAATGCATCACTTTTCCAAAGGAATGGAAAGTAAACTTGTGGAAGAACTTAATGTAAAAGTAGATGTCCTGCTATTCACTGCTGTAGTATTGTTTACATATGAGATATCCTGCAGAGGATAGCAAATGTCTGCCCATCATACCAAAGCCTTCAAATCTTCCAGGTGCCATACATCAGATGTATGGCCTATGTACAAGGCATAAGGTACATATGTAACATATCAGCTCCTAATCCTCAGAACTGAATTGCTCCAGAAGAACCAGAGCAACCCAAGAGGAGAAACAAAAGCAGGTATATCCAGGAAAGAAGTAAAGGAATAAAAGAAGTAAGGAGAATAAGAAGGACCCCCTTTGTCAAAAGGTAGGCAAGCAAGAAGAACAGTGGGAAGGAGGGTGGGACAGAACACTGAAAAAATGAAAAGTAGGACATCTGCTGTTATAAGTTATTATACAACTATACTATGTCCTTCCTTAACACTGTTGCAGTATTCTTTACATCTGAGAGAGTACAAAAGCTACTAGAGGGGACAGGAGGAAGAGGAAGCTACACAGCAGCCCTCCAAAAACCCATGAAGGATGGCTCTGGCAAAATCCACCTTGGTCGTAGAAGTCACATCCAACTTGTAATGCTTAGCAAATGTGTGTACTGAAGATCAAGTAGGAGCTTCTAAAAAAATGGATCCAATATCCAGAGCCTTGAAAAAAGGACCCAAAGAGGCAACCACTCAGGCAGAATGAACACAAAACAGATGAGGAAAGCTACTTGCCATGAAAAGAACAAAGGAAATGGCCCTCGAAATCCAGGAGGAGAG
Source organism: Protopterus annectens (assembly GCF_019279795.1). Classification (NCBI taxonomy): domain Eukaryota; kingdom Metazoa; phylum Chordata; order Ceratodontiformes; family Protopteridae; genus Protopterus; species Protopterus annectens. Next base: position 864,059,208 of record NC_056746.1, on the reverse strand, counting down.
TTTGGGGTATTTCTGATATGTTGAGGCAGTTTCTTCCAGGCTAGAGACACACTGTGGTTATACAGTAGTTTACCTATGTTTCTGTTTGCTTTATGTACAACAAGGAGTTGTTGTTCTGAGTGTCTAAGTGGTCCAGTGGGAATGTAGAAAGATACAAGAGAACAGAGGGTGGGACACGCAGTAAGTTTGTATAGGATGGAGTGGGTGATTTGGAGCTGTGATGTGAGAAGTTGGTGGAGAACTTCTGGCCATTGTAGTTGTTTTAAAGCTATGCAATGGTGGGTTTTGTGGGTTTTGTATGGATTAGTAGCAGATCTAGCAATTTTGTGCAGGTTTGTTCAAGTTGTGAGATTAGTGAGGATTGTAGGTTAGAGAGGATGGGTGAAGCACATTGAAGGCCAGGCAGTAGGAATGCTCTAGCTAGAGATAGTTTGGCTTCAGGAGTAAGATATTTTTTGTTGTGGTACAATAGCCCTAGTTTTTGGTACACAGATGAATGTGCCGGTCAAATTTTAGTTAATCATCGATAGTGGTAGAGAGGAGTTTAGTATGAGGGTCAGCTTTGATGACTGTGAGTGGACAGAGGAGGAGGATTTATGGTGTGAGAGTGTCAGAGTAAGAGTTTAGTTTTCTTAGGGTTTAGAATTAGCTGGTTTAGATTAAGCCATTTTTCAATGGAGTAGACAGAGTTTTGTGTAAGGGAAAGAAGATCAGATATAGTATTGGAGGTTGTGATGAGGGTTGAGTCATCTGCATATTGGACAAGGGTAGAGTGGTGGCAAGAAGAGTGAAGATTGTTGGTGAAAATATTAAATAGTAGGGGGTCTAGGATTGAGCCTTGGGGCACTCCAGTTTTTATAGGCAAGAAAGGTGAGCAGGAGGTGAACCATCTGACAGACTGAAGTCTACTTGAGAAGTAGCTGGAGAACCACTGCACTGTAGAAGGGAGGTTAAGTTCAGTTAGCAGATTGTGATGTGACAGCGTCAAAAGCTTTGGATAGGTCAAGGATGAGATGGGATACAAGTTGTTTTTTGTCCCTGTCCTCAGCAACTGTATGAGTAAAGGATAGGAGAGCAGCAGCAGTGCTGTGGTTAGGCCGGAAACCATGTTGAGTGGGGGAGGGGGGTAAAGGTTTTCTTGTATTAGGTATTTACGGAGTTGGGAGTGGGCACACTTTTCTAGGATTTTAGAGAGAGGAAATAGGATGGCTATTGGTCGGAAATTAGAAGGGTCACTGGAGTTACCTCTTTTGTGCAATGGGTATAGTGTAGAAAGACTTCCAGAAGTTAGGCAGAGTGCTTTCTAGAATAGATCTATTTATTAGTATGGAGATGGGAAATGCTATGGAGTTGGCAGCAAGTTTGAGAAGGACGGGTTAGTTTATCAGCAGATGGGGAGCCAGTTTTAAGTTTATGTAGAAGAGAATTGATATAGGAGGTGGAAACCAGTTTAAGAGAGAAAGGGGTTTTATTAGTGTTGGTAGAAGGGGGAGGAGAGTTTGGTGAACTGGAATTATGGTCTAAGGGAGTTAGTTTGCGAATGGTGTCTATGAAGTAATTTACTGAGCAGGGTGACCGTTTCTAGTGATGACCTATCAGGGAAGGGGTTTGGGGTAGAGGGATTACCGGGATGAAAGATATTATTGATGGTGGACCAGAATTTGTTAGGGTTGGAGAGGTGATTGGCTTGAGCTGTATTGTAAAAACTTTTGCTTATCAAGATGAACATGCTTTTTAGTATAGTTCCTAGTTTCTTTATAGCTTAGTAGTAGGGTAGGGGATTTGTTTTTTGCTAGGCTTTTCAGATACTATCTTTTTTATGCATGAGTGAGCACATCTCCTTTGTTAACCAAGGGGCAGGGCTGGCTTTAATCCCAATTTTTCTTTGGGGTGCGAGCGAGTCTAAGATGTTGAGGAACGTCTGGTTAAAGGTCTCCACTGCTTCATTCAGTGGAAGGTTTTAAAGGAAGGACCAGTTAATAGATGCAAATTTATGATTAAAAGAATTGTCAAATGATGAGAGTTTACGACAGTCGCGGTATAGATGAGCTCTAGGTAGGGGAAAAGATTATCTTTGGAAGTGAATGGGGAGGTGATCACTGAGGGAGTCGGGCAGGGTACAGGGATTATGGAAGAGGTTGAGGTCAGAAGTAAGTCAAGAATAGTACTGATATCAGTGATTTTTATCAATACGAGTGGGGGATGTGAAAAGTTGTTTGAAGCCATGCAGGTTTATGCACATAGTGGAGGAGTTGGACATGTGCTTGGTCAAGTCTATGTTAACATCACCCAGAATGATGGTTTCATAGGGGATATTGTCAGTCAGCCATAAAAGTATGTTTTCTAGAATGGGTATATTATTACCTGGGGGATATAGAGTGTAGCTATAGTGATTTTTTTGTGGGAGTTAAGATGACAGTTTAATACAAGTAGTTTGGCGGGATGAAAGTTAGGTAATGTTGTGTGTAAGAGGGAGAGAGAGTAGTTTGGAATATAGGATTGCTACACCACCACCTTTTCTAGTTTGTCTATCTAACCTAAAGATGAAAAGCAACATCGAAAGATGAAAAGCAACAAAAAGCTACTCAGAATTCCTGACATCTTTAGTCTTATCTACGGAATACCTAAGCAATCTTTGTAAATCCGAGGTGTGGCTAATCCTTTCACTAGGATTTTGTAGAGAGGGGATAAGAAAGAAGGCAAATTAATTGTTTGATTCAAGGTCAAATCATTAACACCTTGGGCATAAAGGACAGATTTATCACGGAGACCCTGTCTTTGTGAAAAACCAAAAAGGTGGGACTGCCATGAGTGCCTGAAGTTCAGACACCCTCTTGGCAGAAGTAAGAGCCACCAACAATAGACTTTTACAAATACAGTGCAGGAAAGAGGAGGAAACTGCAGCTTCAAAGGGAAGCAGTTAATTTCTCCAGAAAGAAATTAAGTTCCCAAGAAGAAGGAATATGTGTGTGTGTGTGTGTGTGTGTGTGTGTGTGTGGGTGGGGGGGGGGGGCTAACAAAGGATGTCTTTCAAAAATGGTTTTACTTCAAAACAGCAGCAAGGGGTGAATTCAAAGGGAAACAAACAGAAATGACTAACAAAGAACTTTAAGAGATGAATATGCCAGACCAATAGTGAGCAACTAGCACAAATGGGAAAGGAGAGCAATACCCACAAAACAGGATACAGGACTGGCTGAGACACCAAATGGAAACTCTCTTCCAATTATCCACACAAGATTTTCTAGTATTGGGGTTTCTGGCCTCCTGCAAAACCCGAAGCACATTCTCAGAAAATGAATGGAGAAAAGGAATCAAAACTTTATCACTCAATCAGCTGAAGAGTGTGCGTAAGTGACAGTAGATGAGAGATCCCTTGTCCTTTGTGTGTAGACTCATCCTGTGAGGTAACTTATGATGACTGTCCCTAGTCAGGTGAAGTAGAAAGAGGAACAAATGTTGTCTAGGTGAAAATGGAGTGAAACAGCAAGATTTTGGACCTATCCTACATGCTTTTGTGCAGGATGATGACAGCAAAGAAAGAGGGGGACAGGTATACAGAAACATCCTCTTCCAGGAAAAAGACATGGCACTCATCTTCCAAGCCATAAGACTTGGCTCTCTGGAGCAGAACTGGGGAAGTCATCTGTTCAGAGGGGAGACAAAGAGGTAGTGACGCAGAATGTCCAGAAACACCTCCCTGTGAAGCACGCACTCATGAGGATCTGTCTTCAACCTGCTCAATGTGCCTGCCACAAGATTGTGCTCTGTGGGGATGTAAACAACCTGAAGAAACAAGTGATGGCAGACCACAAAATTCCAGGCCTTAACAGCCAGCTTGCAAAACAGTAAAATTTTGTGCCCCCTTTTTTGTTGATGTATCACATAACAGTAGTATTGGCTGTAGAGATGCGAAGAGGGCCTGAATTGATATGTTCGGTCTGACAGATGAGGTAGCCAGAGACCCCGGATCTTTAGGGTGATGGAAGAAGCTCCCCAACCTTTCTCTGAATCATCCATATGCAGCTCCTGACTCAGAAGAGGAACTTGGAGAGAGGCCTGTATTCAGGGAGGTTGGATGAATTCAACAGTGGACCTCGAGCCTTGAGACAAGGCAAGAGAAGCACAGGAAAATTGACAGAATGGCAGTGTTGAAGGAAAACAGTCCTGAGATACCACTGAAACTTTCTCATATGAAGCTTGGCCAAGGGAACCATGGGCAAAGTGGATGCTATGTACCCCAGAGCTCGAAGAAAATCTCTGGCTGAAGGACAAGAGAGACTGAAAGGTACAGAACCTTGGGAAGAAAGCCAGAATATGCACTGTCTTAATCCTAAAACCCAGAAAGAGCTGATCTTATAAGAGAGTCAACACAGACTTTTTGAAGTTTAGGATGAACCCACACCATGAAGAAGACCCATAGTGAAGATCCCAAAGCAGAAGCTACTGGGAAGGGGCCTGAATCAGAAAGTCATCCAAATATAGGAAAGTTTGAATCCTCTGAATTCTACAGACAGCTACGACTATGACCAGACATTTGGCAAAGATTCTTGGGGCCATAGAAAGCCCAAAAGGTGAAGCACGGAACTGATGAGAGAAAGAAATTGAGAAACAAAAACTTCATGAAGACAGGGTGAATAGGAATGTGAAAGTAAGCAACCTTCAAATCTAGAGACACCAAAAAAGCTTGAGAAAGCTTCAGAGAAAAATGCGTCTGTAGAGACCACATCCTGAAGGAAGGAACCTTTACAAAGGTGTTGAGAAAGGAAAGATCCAGAAGGGATCTCCCAAGACCCTTCCTTCCTGGAAACTATACCCCACTGAGAAAGGAGGGCAGGTTGGATGCTCTCCTGTGTCGAAAGATCCCAGATGGGAAAAGGAAAATGATGGAATTGACAAGAAGACTGGGGAAGGCCTCAGATGTGAGAAAGGGCCTTCTAAACCATAAAATAACCTCTCTGGATAATGCAAAGATCCCAAGAGTAACAGGTAATCTGTCACTGAACTGGGAAAGACAAAGTCAGCCTGAGGCACAGTGGAATCCAGCCAGGGAGTAGAAGAGGCTGAATGTCAGAAAGAAGCAGAGGAGCTTTTTGCTATAAGAAGGCTGTCTAGACCTAATTAAAAGCAACTGCCCTAGAAGCATCATCAGCATCACAGCTGCACTTAATAGAATGATGAGCCGGAAGTTGGGAATCAGGGGCTTGAGAAGCTGAAAAAAAAAGTATTCAAAAGGGCATCCAATAATGGAGGTACTGCAGATTATATTGTAGAGTCTACCTGTAAGATTTCATATAACCTTTTTTGAATGTCAGACACTTGGGAACAATCCTACTTAAAGTGTTCCATCATACAAACCAGTGTCCCTCAAAGGATAATTCTTCAGTAGAGGAATCAGAGGCTAGTGAATCATCTTCTTCAGACCCTAGGCAAGAGGAGAATGGATCTGGGAGGAGTAGGCCAATGCCAACATACCAGAATCTAAATCCTCTTAATCTTCAGAAGAATCAGATTTCCTAGGATGCTCTGAAGGGGTAGAGGACCAGGAAATATATAAGCTTTGAAGGGGCTTCAAAACCACAATGGCACTGAAAAGCCCTTGAGTAAAATCCTGCAATTTTTAGTGAGGATCCTTAGCCACTGGAGGCACATAGAAGTTGAGATTGTTTAGGAGTCTAGTTAGCTTTTATCCTTTGCCTTCTTACTGGTGCACGGCATTTGAAAATATTTAGTACAGTATTATATCCTTGAGCAGCCTTATCTAAAAGGAGGAATTTAAGGATGGACCAGTGGCAGTTTTTTTAGGGTGGATGTAAATGTGTCAATGTCAAATTTTTACAGGCTACAAATTATTTTGTAAGACTGTTTAGGTTGTTGGGTAATAATTCTATTAGCATATGTTGGGAAGTAGTCACAGAAATTACCAGGAGGATTATCAGAAAAAACTGTACTTTTCCGTTATCACGGCAACACTTTTGTAAAGCGGCAGGTAGTGTTTAAATCTTTGCATGGGTGCTGGAGTAGCTAGTGAAAGCTAGTGCGAAAAGCAATTCTCCTTCCAAACTGTACAGGTTATCCAACAATGGTCAGAATTTTACCTTGTGTGTTTGGCTTGTTACTCATGTTGTGATTTCTCTGGTGGATGCTTCTCAGAATCCTTGCAGAGCTGTTAGCCCTGAAGCGCTTCCCTTTCTGATTCTTGAAACAACTGTTGTGTGTAAAGCGTTTTTTTTTTTTTTTTTTTTTTTTTTTAAGCGGCAGCTCCTGCTTTGAAAGGGTCGGTGTCACAAAGTGAATACCTTTTTATGAAGTAACGACAATGTTTGCCATAAAACCACAACATTATGAATAAAATGACTAAAACCATGAGGGAAAATTCAGGACATTTGCCGAAGATCTGTATAGTACAGAGATTGCAGCTGCAGCCTGTGAACAGCGTTTGTGTTCAGCGTGCTGTGGCAGCGGTAGCGCCGTAGTTTTCAACCTCCCATCTGCAACATGTGTTATAAAAGGAATATGAAATGCCCCCTCCACCCAATGTAGAATAGATGGCCGGAATGTAGGAAAACTTAACAACTTCAATTAAGAAAATAGGACATATGAGAATACCTGCTAATACTGCATACTTCTCATTGCAAATGTTGCCCCGATAACGGAAAAGTACCGAAAAAACATATTTGTTACTGTCAGATACCTTTATCCAATCTAGATTTGTACAGTTGTCAATAGTTTTGCTATATCCAATGGCAGTAGTTATATAAGTTGTGGGAAATCACAGATATTCATGCTTGTGGAGGAAAGTCTGAGCTTAAAGTTTGCCAGACAACACTGATGTCTCCAACTATTATTTTCTCATTAAAACAGTATTAGATAACCAGTGGAGAGAATATCTTTCAATAAAGTCAAATTGTTTCCTGGTGCGATGAAAGTACAGTTTTGTACCTACCATAAATGTAGATGTTCGAAGATCCACATTGCTGCAGTCCTTACACTTGGGTAGTCCGCTGTCCTCGGTCGGCCCGAATATCAAAGTATAAGGCTGACGTCGGTCAAGGCGCATTTGACTGACATCAGGACGTCAGGGTACAAATGCGCATGACCGACGTCATATCCTCAGTCTTTTCTTGCCCCAGATGTCAGAAGACCCTAGAAATAAAGGCCAAAACCAAAAGACAGCAAACCAACAACCAACCATCCTAGCACTAAAAATATGTACAATATATACAATATACACCCTATTTACAACCCAACCCACACAACCGCCTCTAACTACAGAGGGAAGGAGGGAGGTAAATTGGACTGCAGCAATGTGGATCTTGAACATCTACATTTATGGTAGGTACAAAACTGTACTATGTTCTTCATCTCACATTGCTGCAGTCCTTACACTTGGGTAGAATCCCAAAGCAGAGGTAAGGGAGGATGGCCAAACTATAAGGAAGCAGGAGCTGCCAAAATGCCCTGCAAAACAGCAGTGGCAAAACCAGCCCTGGATTTAGAGTAAAGTGGTAGGTGATAATGCCTAGAGAAAGTATGCACTGAACTCCAAGTAGCTGCCTCCAAAATATCCTTAGTTGCCACCCCCCCTCAAAAAGCTGTCAAGTGGCAGTAGCCCTAGTGGAATGAGGCCTAATCCCAGCTGGAATTTCCTTGCCATGATGGGAATAACAGAAAGCAATGCAAAACCCAATCCACTTAGAAATAGTTTGTTTTGACACAGGCTTGCCCTGAGAACTCAAAGCAAAAGAAACAAATAACTGCTGAGACTGCCTGAACCCTTTAGTTCTGTCCAAATAATACCGCAACTGCCTGTGTACATCTAAAGTGTGCAAAATCTTTTCCCCTTTATTTTGGGGGTTTGCATAAAAGTTGGCAAATGAATAGTTTGGTTTAAAGCCACACTAGAAACCACTTTAGGCATAAAGGAAGGATTAGTACGTAAAGATACCCTATCCTTATGGAAAATTAAGAAAGGCTCAACCGCCATAAGGGCCTGCAACTCAGAAACCCTTCTTGCAGAGGTAATAGCCAACAAAAAAGCAGTCTTCCATGATAAATATTTCAATTCAGCAGTAGCTGCAGGCTCAAAAGGTTGTAGAGTGAGTTTCTCCAACACAAAATTGAGATCCCAAGCAGGAGTAGGAGCTCTTCGTGGGGGTCTTATATTCTTTGCCCCTCTAAGAAATTGCTTGAACAAAGGATGAGAAAACAATGGTGGGTCACAATCATAGTGAGCCGAAATTGCTGCAGCATGAACCTTAATAGAAGAGAAGGACAAACCTTTGTCCAGTAACTCAGTAAGATATTGAAGAGCCACACTCAAATTAGGCTCAGAAACATCAAAATCCTTTGCTGCACTCCAAAATAAAAATCTCTTCCATTTATCTGCGTACACTTTCCTTGTACTAGGTCTTCTAGCTTCCAAAATAACATTCAAAACTTGCTGTGGAAGTGGAGGCCCACTATGGTTCAAGACAGAATATGCCAGGCTGTTAGGTGCAGAGAGTGAAGCTTGACATTGAGCAGATGACTGTCCTCCTGAGACAACAGGTGTGGAATCGAAGGCAAAGGCCATGGAGGTTTCCGTACCAGGCTTCTCAGTAATGGATACCAATGCTGTCGAGGCCAATCTGGAGCTATCAAAATCATCCTTGGCTTGTCTTGTCTGGCCTTTAGTAGTACCTTTGGGAGGAGAGGCAGAGGCGGAAAGGCATACACATGAAGATTGCTCCAATTGAAAGAAAGAGCATCCACTTTCCAAGCTGTGGGATGAAACCTTTTTGTGCAAAACTTTGGCAGCTGGTGGTTTAGTGGAGAAGCGAACAGATCTATGTCTGGAGTTCCCCATGACACTGTCAATTTCTGAAATACATGAGGATCCAATTTCCACTCGTGGGGATCCATAATTTGTCTGCTCAACACATCTGCTAAGGAGTTCTGTGCTCCCGGCAGAAACCTTGCCTGAAGATTTAGCTGTAAACTGAGAGCAGTCTCCCACAAAATCATTGCTTGCCTGCATAGGGGATAAGAATGTGTTCCGCCTTGCTTGTTGATGTACCACATGACAGTTGTGTTGTCTGTTAGAATCAACACCTGCCCTGGAAGAAGTAAATCCTTGAAAGCTATTAATGCAAACTGGACTGCTAACATCTCTTTCAAGTTGATATGTAGATGTTGTAGTCTGGCAGGCCACTTGTCTTGTATCCACTTTCCATTCAGATGAGCTCCCCAAGCTTTGTCTGAGGCATCTGTCGTTAGAATCTGACTCGCCTCTGGCCGGGTCACAGAGAGTCCCTTGTTTAGGTGACATTCCTGAGCCCACCACAAAAATTCCTTTTGAATGCAAGGTATTATTTGAATGACAGTGTCCAAATCCTGGCAGTGCTGTGTCCATACATTTTGAGATACCATTGTAGCTTCCTCATATGCAGTTTGGCATTGGGAAGCACCAGAATACAAGATGCCATGAACCCCAAGGCTTGAAGGACTGTCCTTGCAGTCAGCCTGGACTGATGAGACAACTGATGAAAGTAAAGGGAAAGATTCTTTTGTTTGTCCGGGGTCAAAAGGCCATCTGGGATGCTGTATTCAGTCTCACACCCAGAAAGCACATGTCCTGAGAGGGTACTAGACTGGACTTTATTTCGTTCACAGAATACCCCAGGCATCTTAGCACTGCTATCACATAATCCAAATGATGAAAAAGCTCGTCCCTTCCTTGAGCCAGAATCAGGCAATCGTCCAAATAAGGATAGATCTGTATTCCTTTTAACCTGAGGAAAGCTATCACTGGAGCCAGAACTTTCGTGAACACCCTGGGCGCAGTAGATAAGCCAAAGGGCAATGCAGAGAACTGATAATGAGAAGTCCTAGCTCGAAAACGCAGATACTTCCTGCAACTCAGTCTGATAGGAACATGAAGATAAGCCTCCTTGAGATCCAAAGTTACCATCCAATGATCTTTGCCCAGCAGAGGTAAAAGCTGCTGTAACGTCAACATTTTGAACTTGGGAATGCCCAGATAAGTGTTGAGGATAGATAAGTCCAAAATTGGTCTCCACGTGTTCCCTTTCTTTGGTACTAGGAACAGGCGAGAATAAAATCCTAGGCCCACTTCTGACATAGGGACCGGCTGAATGGCCCCTATTTGGAGTAACAGAGAAATTTGCTTGTGAGCCTCTATTCTTTGTGGAGGAGGAACGTCTGGCATGCCCTTGAAAGGAGGCAAGGTATGGAAATAAAACCTGTAACCGTGGTGAATGATATCCAATACCCATCTGTCTTGGGTAATTAAACTCCAATTTTCTTTGAAAAGTGCCAACCTTCCTCCCAAAGGTGCTGCCAGACGAGAAGGTTCTGGCAGCTGAAAAGGTAGGTCATTGGGTCTGTTTATGAAAGGACTGACCCCTGCCCTCACCCGAAGACTGTGCAGGAGAACTCCCTGTTCTAGGCCTGAAAGAGCCCTGAGCTCTGCCCCTACCATGTCTAGATCTACCCCTAGACTGGGAATCATAAGAAGGATACGTCCACCCCTTAGTAGGCCAATTTCTACTAAACTTTGGAGGCTGAACCTGTAAAAAATCTTTAACAGTCTGCATAGACTTAGCCTTGTCTTCCATTTTCTTGAAAACTGTCTCAACAGGAGAACCAAACAACACATCAGATTGTAAAGGAGCATCTAAAATCCTTGTTTTAACATGGTCAGATAAATTCTGATCCCTCAGCCAGGCGTGCCTGCGAAGAACTGACCCAGTGGCAGCCACCCTAGACGAGGCCTGTACAGCATCAAAACCACATTGCAAAGAATGCTTACCCACCTGTTCAGAAACATGCTCTAAATCTTGCAACTCTTTACAATCAATACCTTCCGCCAGAGCATCAACCTTAGACTTCAATTGTGAAAGGAGATAGTTTTGGTATTTCAACATGTGAAACTGGCAATTCAAAGCCCTCATAGCTAGAGTGGAAGAAGTATAAACTTTCTTTCCCCATCTATCCAAAGCCCTGGCCTCTTTATCTGAAGGAACCGGATTCTTGACAACAGAAGCCTTAACACCTTTAGGCCCCTGACTAACAGTTTCTGGGTCTGCCCTAGGACTCTTAAAAGATACTTATGAGCTTCAGGCACCCTGTAATACCTATCCGGTTTAACAGGAGCAGGAGGCAAAGAATCAGGATTAAGAGAAGCCTCTGTAAAACATCTTCCACCACATCCAAAACAGGAGGTATAGCCAAAGGCCTATGCTGGGGTAAAACAAAAATTCCCTAAGCCTTTTCCTGGAATCAGAGAAGTCCTGACCTTCCCACTTAAAATGCTCCCTCATGGAATGAAGAGTTTCTGAAAAAGAAAAATCCTCAGGAGGAGAAGCAGGAGGAGTAGAATCATCCACATCAGAATCAGAATAAGGAGAATACTCCTGCAAGTCTTCAGCCGAAGACTCTGAAACATCCGAAGCCTGCTCAAAACTCCCTAGCTCAGGCTCCACCCCAGGTCTCTTATCAGGAGGGGGCAAAGAACCCCTAATCAAAGTAATCAAATCTTCTGCCATTTTAAGCATATGCTTCTTGGGCACAGTTCCTGAAGAACTAGGGGTGACACCAACTGAAGCTAAACCTAGCCTGCCTCTGGGAGAAGCCTTGGAAACAGAAGGAGAGGGCCTAACCACCTTAGGAAGGGAGGGGAGTATAGTAACCTGAGAAGCCCCTTCAGCCTGACCTGCCTCCTGAGAGGCCACATCCTGCAATAACAAAGTCTCTCCCTGGGATCCCAAAGAAACCTCCGGTGGAACCACCGACACCTCTAAAGAACCGGCGTCCGGTACGGACGGTTCTTCCAGCCTAGGCTTAACTGCTTTGTCCTTGCGCTTCTTCGAAGAAGCGGGCGTCGGAGCATCCGACGGCATTTTATAATTGCACCGCTTCCCGAAGACTAACATGGCACAATCTAACCTTCTCTTTATAGTGCGCTTATTGAATCTAGCACAAGAGCGACACCCAACAACGTCGTGCTCAGGCCCTAAACAAGGAATACACAAAGTATGATAGTCTCTATGCGGTATCTGCTTCCCACAGAAATACAATTATTCACTTTTTCTGACATCCGGTAAACCACTGAGGCAAGAAAAAACTAAAATATTCCCCAACGGGGTACTTAGCCAACTTTGACTCGGTCTGAAACTCCGGAATCGAAAAATTTCAGAATGCCAACCGGCACTTGCAAAGCTGCTTCTGCATCGGACCATGCGGCAAAAAAGACTGAGGATATGACGTCGGTCATGCGCATTTGTACCCTGACGTCCTGATGTCAGTCAAATGCGCCTTGACCGACGTCAACCTTATACTTTGATATTCGGGCCGACCGAGGACAGCGGACTACCCAAGTGTAAGGACTGCAGCAATGTGAGATGAAGAACATCAGAACTATTATGAACTAACTTTTATGGTTGTTCAGTTTAAGGAATGCAGAGAGGAAATGGATACAAAGCAGCTGATTACCTAAAAAGGAGACGTGACTTAACTCACTCTAATGAATCTCAGGAAGTTTGCATTGTAACTTCCAATGGGCAGAGCCTAAGCCTTTTGAATGAATCAGATTATGTCCTCACATTTCAAACAAATGTTCATATCTGGAACCATAGGGATATGAAAGAAGTATAAATGGCAAACTCTTCAGCACAAATTATTCTTATAGTAGTAGCATTCTTTAGGTTCTAAGTTTTAAACTGAATTTTATAAGTCACAGTAAACACAGTGACTACTGCATTTGTAATGTTATGTAAACAACTTACAATACCTCAGCAATCACTCAAGTTACACACATACTATCAGTGGCATTTTATTCATCTGAGAGCTTTCATTTGAGGCTAATGAGTTCTGCCTGTGTTACCTGGTTGTTGAGATATTTAGAAACAAATGTAATTATATCTATATAAATTAGTATCATAAAAACAACAGTTAATATTTATTTAACTGCACTAGACTGAAGCCAAATATTAATGCAGTTGTGTTTGCTATTTTGTAAGCTTTAAGATGACATCTTTTAAAACCTTGTACATAGTAAGGTTTTGGAATTATTGATGCAAATATCAACAAGCAATATTTGATGCCTACAGGTGTCAGTAGGAGTTAACTGCAAATGCACATGGAGGCATCACTCAGATGTAATGAGTTAAGACATGGTTTTAATGATACAGAATCATTCAAACTGTGACCTTTATCATCTCCTATGTCCTATTTCCTAAATCACCTATCCTTAAATCTTTGATTATACTGTGACAGGATGCATGAACTACTGGCGATTCTTGCATGCATTCTGTGATTAGTAAGAGGGATATAAATGTGATAATAACTAAACTACAAGGTGAGCTTCATGACTGATGAGCAAATATATTACTAAAGACTTGTATGACTATTTAAGGGTTGAACACCCAGTGATAGCAGTACTCCATGGACTCCCCAAGGTACATAATCACCCTAGGGTACCACCAATGAGATTGAGTTCTTCTCTGAATGATTCAATCATGTGACTATTATTCAATGTCCGTTTGGGTATTTCAGTTTATTTTATGTAAATGGAGTCTGATTTTTAGAAGGATCTGAGGAAGCCCCATAAGTGGCATGAAAGCGCTTGTCCATGTTTTATCTAGGTTATTCATGCTGTTTTAAGTTTCTGTCATTAAATGTATTGGTTTTATCATAGCCATGCTCTTTGCCCTTTTATATTACTGTTTGAAATGTAACAATACCTGAGCAAGAGAATATCATAGATATTGTAATTTGGTATAGTCAACTGTAGGTAAGTGGGTTGAAAATGGAATGCAGAAGGAAAAGACTTCAGAAAGGAAATGTTTTGTACATTTAACACATTAATCACTACAATTTCGTCTGGGGAAAAACATCACAGAAAAGATTAACATGCAGTGAAAAGCTATGAATTTCTATGGACACTTACTGAAACCCAGAGCCACCATAGCTAATAACAGACTGAAGAAGCATAACACAAACAGTACTGTGACCGTTGTGATGTGTAGTGAAAAAGAATAAAGGGATAGGGGCATAGTTTCACAAAAAGCTGCTATGCATGCAGTCCAGGAGACCCCTAAGGAGTCTAGTTCAAATTCCCAAATGTCTCAAACCACTGCTGGGTTAAATGACTTGCTCAAAATCACATAGTAGCAAAATGAAGATGGAAAGATTCAAACCATGTACTCTTAGTACTGGAAGCAGAACTTTAGTCCTCTGCACTTAATGCTAGATATATCACAAGTTCAGTTAGTAGAACAGGAATAAGTTCCTGCATGTCTTAATTCACTGATGGTAGTAACCCACACAAGTGCAGTTCCCTGCTAAAGTGCACAGAATAGTTTTAAGTTTTATAGAGCCCAGCACACAAGTAATACTTGTGTCGCTATCAAGGAATCAGTCTTGCTGAGGCAAGACTGTGCTGTGCATTAACAAATCAGTTGATGAGCAGAACAGAGAGAAAAACATAACGCCAGAAGATAACTGTGCTGCAAAAATGTTTTCCAAAAGTAAGGAATAGAAAGTCGGTAATATCTGACTGTAGAATATTTTATTTATTTAACATTTGTTGACCAGGAAAGTCTGACTAGGACAGAGCCTATTTTCAGTGGAGATCTGGGAAGAAACACTCCAGATGCATCTCTTTGCAATGTGGGAGGAAACTGGAGTACCGGGAGAAAACTCACGCAAGTGCAGGGAAAACACTGTAGACACCGCACAGAAGGCACCCCAAATAAAAATTGAAACAGAGAACCTCTTGCTGTGAGGTTACAACGTTAACTGGTGCACCACTGAGCTGCCCTTTAATTATAAAACAAATGCAACCTACAAAGATTTTCCTACAATATTTACCCCCCCCCCCAAAAAAAAATAAATAAAAGTCTTTCCACTACAGACACAAAGGAAAATAATTATTTTCAAACTGCTTCCTTTCCAGGAGCAGCTGTCACTTACACATGAAACTGCAAGGATTTCTCAGCGCAGTGACAGTTTTGACACATAAGGAATAGTGTATGGGAGGGGGTTGTCAATTCATCTTGGACTACAGAAGGATACTTTTAATAAAGGCCTGCAAATTATCTACTTTTTTGGTCGCAGGTGTATAACCATCTTAGTATAGTGTAAATCTGAGACACACCTATAAATGAGTTTCATTCCAGGAAAACAAAGCAGTCCTGTTGCAGAAGGCATATAAAATGACAGTGGCGGACACTAATCCCATTATATGTCAATGGCATGGGAATACAACACTACTTCCTTGCGACCAGCATGACTCGTTTACAGCAGACTTGAAATGGGTTATGGGAAAGATAAAATGTTGAAGATAAACAAGATCACATTCATATATCAAACCCCACTACTGGTAGCCATTTTGTTGAAAAACATATTAAACATTCTACAAGAAATACTCAGTGACTTGGGGGTGTTAAAATAGCTCAGAAAACAAAGACGGAAAGAAAAATGTATATTTTTTTAGTTCTAAGGTGGAGTTTTCATTTAAATGCAGCATACACTGCTCCTCATACACTGTGCAGCAGAATGTGCAGTTTTGGATTCAGTACACCTCCTTTTCCTGCAAAGTCACAAAATTCCCACAAATAAAAACTGTAATGATTTCTTTCACTGCTAGGAAAATTGATTAACTGTGATCACTTAACAATATTGGCTAATCACTTTCCCATGCAGCCTGCCTCCTCCCAAAAAGGTCCATTCTGTGTACACCTCCAATATCTGATTGCAATGCAACTGAACTACTGGCCACATTAACAGATTTTGTGTTGCAAAACTCATATACACTATGCCTACAGACAAGCCATAACAACTTGCCCTTTATTTTCACATATCACCTGTCTTCTCCCGTTCAGTCACAGTGTGTGTGTGTGTGTTTTATATATATATATATATATATATATATATATATATATATATATATATATATATATATATATATACACACACACACACATTATGTATATATATATATATATATATATATATATATATATATATACACACAACACACATATATATATATATATATGTGTGTATATATATATATATATATATATATATATATGTATATATATATATATATATATATATATATATATATATATATATATGTATATATATATATATATATATATATATGTATATATATATATATATATATATATATATATATACATATACACACACACACACACACACACATATGCACGATGCCTTATAATGAACATGAAAGAAACAGTGGCCAAAACAATGTAGGTCAACTTGCACCTCTCAAACACACAAATTTCTCCAGCACCCAAAAAAACATATCAATGACAGTTTTTCAGTGATCATGTAAATCTTTTTCACAGCCTTACTGCTCCCTGACCCAAAATAGTATTTTTTTATGTTTTCCTCTGGCATCTCATTATGATGAAACTGAATTAAATAATTGCTACAACGTGCATTTCAATTTGCTGGTCTCAGACATTCATACGGTTTCTCTGAGAAGTTACAGCTATTATTATCTAACAGTACCCCTATGTTTTACCCTCCCCCCCAAGAAAATGGCAAATTTCCTTCTATAATTCAGGCATGTGACAAAAGGAAAGAAATAATGGCCAAAGTAATGTATCTTAACTCACTGTTATCATACATGTGCACTAACTCTCAACCAAACAAATCAGTGATTAAGAATAATTAGGTTATGTCCTTTTGTCTCTTCACAGTCTGCCTCCCCACCTCCCACACTTCTCTACCACATTCTAAAAAGATTGCCCTTCTGAAGTTAGAGTAATCAAAGTGAAAGAAATGTTGACCTCGATAATGTGCTGCAACTTGTTGCTTTAATACACATAGTGCCCGTTCCAACTGAAAACTGTTTAATAGCGAATCTAATTTGCAGTTTTCTTTCTACACACAGCCTGCTTCTCCACCCTCAACTCTTGCTTATTTGCCCATCAGATTTCTAACTAAAAAAGAAAATGTGCATGTCTGAGTGTTTGTTTGGGGGGGGGGGTTCATAGAAATGTATTTTAACTGGTACTCTTGCACACATCTTCAAAATGGGCTGCCAGGGAGTGAAGTGCATCTAACATTTATCAATAATTTTCCCTTTGCTTTCACAGTCTACTTCCTCACAATCCACCCCGACTTTTTAGCTCATAATCAGAGGTCTACTCTCAAAAAATACTAAAGTAAGGCATTTCAAATTTCTAACCTCACTCTAAGTTCACTAACAACATAGTGAAATGCTGTTATAACCATCTACAGATAATTGTATTCTGCTGAGCATTACTATGTAAAACATATCTGCAAGAGAAAATATGCTTGAGAATTAGAGCATTTCCTTCCACTGGTGTCTTTAGTCAAATGACAAGAGAAAGTCAGGATAAGTGCTGAAAATGGTTAATCTCAGCAACTGATTTCAAGTGCTTATCTCACATAGTAACAGAACACACATTACCAAGTTATGGTCTGTTACTGTTTGGGAGCTGGAGGGAGAATGAGAAGATATGCTAATTAGCAGCACCACATCTCACTTCTGGATAGATTTTTTTATTAATTTTTAATAGCAAGATGTAGATAAATTAATTTGTTAGTACATTTAATGTACTGATAAAATAACTACCTTAAATGGCATGAGTGGAAAATATTTTACACTATTTTTAACAACCCTAAACTAAAACAAAGATGTATTTAAACAGCTTTATCTTGATACTTACAGTTTTGGACAATACCAGTGATTCCAATAATTCCCATTGATAAGGGCAGATTACTTTGGTTTATTCTCTTCTACTATGCAAATGTAATGTAGTGCAACATCATCTAGCTTGTAAATGGGGATCATGCAATGGGACCTCCTACCAATCCTTGTGCCGAATAGCCTCCAACACTGTCAATCCTTATTGCACTGAAAAAAACCTCTAGGTTTCTAAGTTGGTTTGAATCTCAGAGTTTCGTGGTGCTGATTGACACTGTGTCTTAACCCAATGAAAACAATGCTGACAAAAGCTCTGGTTGGCTACCTGCAGAATGCATAGCACAGAGGGTTAAGATTTCAAAGGCAGCAAATGTCACGAGTTTTTCTGAGATGCAGCAAGACTAACACTCAATCATTGAGGGCAGAAAGTAAAACACTGATAGCATGGGGCCAAGTTTTCCCTCCTACATCTAATGCAAGATGCCCAAGTATGCATCTATAGGTGCAGAGAGTTACAAAGTCAGAGACATGTTGAAGAAAATAACCTCAAATTAGGTCATTCCCAAATGTTACCCACTATGAGGAGCATTCAAAGTAACATCATCCCTTCAACCAGAAAAATAGGTCCTGCGAATGATCCCCTCTACCTACTCCAGAAGATGCCTTGAGACCTACTGTGGCAGACACATAATGACTCAAAGAACCAAAGAGGCAGGGGACTATATATTGCCCTAGCCTTCAGATCTCCACCCAAAGCAGAAAGGCCATCTGCTGGGTCTGCGAAGAACTATAGTAAGTGTAATAAGTCTACCTCAGGTATCCATATAGAAAGGGAGCTGCTTCAGTCAGCCATGCCTGCAAAGTAGTCTTCTATTCTAACAACTCTACTTCAGGTATCCATTTAGAATGGAAGACTACTTTGCAAGCATGGCTGAATGAGGCAGCTACCCTCTAAGTGCTGAAAGCTCAAAATCAACATGATTTCATGCTGCAAGAACAATATCCTTAATGTCAGGCTGAAATAAGCAAAAATAACACATTTTTATAGTCTTCTCCATTAAGAGTTTAATAACATTTTAGATTAAGATTATAGGTCTGTAAGCTACTTGAGAATAGACTTCATAATTACGAGGGTAACTCAAAATGAGTTCTCAGTAGAGGAGCCGGCAGGTAAAGACAAGTTACCATCACTGTCAAGGACATGGACTTGGGGAGGTGCACATAAAAGCATAAAGAGCTGTGATCTCTCCAGTGCCTACAACCAGCATTAAGACCAGCTGTTACACTATACTCACTTCCCATCAGGCATATTTCATTTATTTTGTTACTTCATTTGTTGACTAGGAATATTCTGCTCCAGAGATACAATTTCATTTAGGTCCCATGAAGAAAAGCATCATGTTACGTTCAAAAATGTAAGCTAACACATTGATCATCAAAGAACATGTCCCAACTAACAGAAATTAAAACACTTAGTGCGTAGGTTAGCAGGGAAACTTCAGTCACTACAAAACAAAGAAATGACTTGACAAATGAGAGTTGGCTACTATTTCTAGTCAGTAACACATACACAAAAACTTAAAGTTAGCATATAACTTGATAATGAATTAGCAGGCAATATTCAGGCAAATGTAACAAGTGTTAATGTTGACAATCAATAGTGCCACAAAAATATTTCCAACAGTAAGAACATACAGTTGTGGAAGAACTTACCACAACAGTAGATGTCTGACTGATCACCATTACAGTATTAAAAAAGTATGGTGATATCCTGCCAAGGACAGCTGCACGTCCAGCATACCAAATCCTGGGGACCCTCCCTTAATGCCATACTACTTATGACCTCAGCCCAATGGAGGAAGTGGTACATAAGAGACGTATGGACACAAAATACTCTATAGATGTACTTGCCCCAAACAAACAGCTGAAGCAGAAGTGAGAACATAAGAACCCACCTTAGCCAAACTAAAAGCAAAGAGAAGGAGGGATGAATGTAATACTGCCAACAGTAACAACCCTTACATCTACTGTTATGTCCTTCCACAATCACTGCTGTGGAATTAATAACCTATGGGAGATTGCCAAAGCTGTCTAAGATTGGGGGTGGACCCAGAACAAGGCTATAGTCCAAAGGACCTAGCAAAACCAAATAAGCAAACGTTGCTCTATTCTTAGAAGAAATATCAATCTTGTAATGCTTTGTGAAAGTGTAAAAAGACAAAATAGCTATTTGAGCAATAGATTTAGAACCTAAATATTTTAAGAAATTCCCAGATCATCTATTGGAATTAACCTTAACTGGAGCCAGAAGCTGCCTACCATAACATAAATAACCTTTGAAATACAATTAGACACAATTTGGAAACAGAACCACCCAAATTTGTGTACTGGAAAGAGACAGAAATCTGATCTCATTTCCTGACAGACTTTCTATTTAGACAAAAGCACCTGAGCTGCAAATACACTTCCTAACAGCACAGGATTCTTTTCTCTGAATTATGAGGGGGAAGGAAAAAAGTTAGGCAAGTTAATAGCCTCCTTAACTACTTTTGGCATAAAAAAGAATTAGTTATGGGAATACAGGCACAAACAAAACGGTAAGAGTATTGAATTACATTAAGAAATGTAGAGTTCAAATAGCAATGCTACAAGAGATACATTTAGAAAGGAGTCAGCATTTGAATTTGATAAAAAAAAAGGATTTCAGGATGGATATTCAGCACAACATCATGGACAAAGGAAAAGGGGAGTATATGTACTAAATGCTAGAAGACCTCCAATGCAGAGAGACGAGAAAAAAAGGACAAATTGTAGATTTGGGGTAGTAAGGGAGGACGATTACAATGGCGTGTATTTATATTCCCTTAAAAATGCTAAAATGAAGCATAAGAAAATTTGGAGAGAAATAATCAGCTTCCAGCAGCAGGGATTATTATTTACAGGTCAGCCAAGAACCAAAATAATATCCACGTGTTAAAACACAACCACTAAGGGGTTATGTGATTAGCTGTTAATACCAGCCAAAAAATGGTATTAAGTTTCCAAGAAAAATATATTTTTATTAAAATTTATAGCACAAACCATTGACAGTTAAACACTCTTGTCCCTTAAAAGAAAAGTACAGTTGTGCACATTTACCATAAATGTAGCTGTCTGAGTGTATTCACTGTTGCAGTTATCACATTAGGGTTATCCCTGCCAGGGTAGCCCTCGGCTGGCCGGAATACCAGAGGCTTAGTATTTCTGTGTCAGTTACTGTCGCTTCAGGACTGACATCAGGTTGTCAGTAGTATAAAGTAAGGCAGCTGACGCCATTACATCAGTTTTTCTTGCCCTACCTATCAGAAGCCCCCACGTGGGAGCCAGGATATGGTGGGAGGACCCCACCAATAGAAAGTAAATACCAAAAAGTTCCCTGTAAGGAAAGAGAGAGAGAGAAGAGGGAGATGGAGTGAGGGAAATCAGGACTGCAACAGTGAATACACTCGAACATCTACATTTATGTTAAGTGTACACAACTGTACTACGTTCTTCGTGTTTCACTGTTGCAGTCATCACATTTGGGTTGATTCCCAAAGCTGAGGAAAAGAGTGGAGGCAGTCAAGGAGACTCGGGGGCTGGCTAGGATGCCCTGCAAGACTGCAGTGGCAAAGCCTGGCCTGGATTTGGAGAGGATAGGAAGGTGGTAATGAAAGTGTGAACAGATGTCCAGGTGGCAGCCTCTAGGATGTCCCTGGTGGGGACTCCTCTGAGGAAAGTTGTAGAGGTGGAGGTTGCTCTGGTAGAGTGAGTCCTGACCCCCTTAGGGGGATGTTTTCCATGTTGCTTGTAACAGAAATGGATGCAGTGTGCTATCCATTTGGAAATGGTCTGTTTGGAGATGGCTTTGCCCTCTGCCCCTGCAGCAAAGCTGACGAGTAATTGATCAGTCTTTCTGAATGATTTAGTCCTGTCTAGGTAGATTCGGAGCTGTTTGTGCATATCTACAGAGTGCGGGATCCTTTCCCCTTGTTTAGTGGGTTAGGGAAAAGGTGGGCAAATGAATGGACTGGTTGACAGCCACACTGGACACCACTTTGGGCATGAAGGATGGGTTAGTCCTGAGGAACACCCCATCAGGATGGAAGATGATGAAGGGCTCTACAGCCATGAGTGCTTGTAGCTTGGAGACTCTTCTGGCTGAAGTGATGGCCATAAGAAAAGCGGTCTTCCAGGAGAAAGATTTTAACTCTGCTGAAGATGCTGGCTCAAAGGGGGGCAGGGTGAGCTTTTCCACCACAAAGTTTAGGTCCCAAGCTGGGGTTGGTGCTCTTCTGGGTGGCCTCAAGTTGCTAGCCCCTCTTAGGAACTGCTTGATCAGAGGGTGTGAGAAAAGGGGGTGCTCAGTGTGGAAATGAGCAGAGATAGCAGAGGCATGAATTTTAATAGAGGAAAAGGAGAGACCAATGCGTATCAGGTCAGCTAGGTAATCCAGGATGAGAGGTAGGGAGGGTTGTGCCGTTATCGGCTCCCTTAGCCTGAATCCAGGTGCAGAACCTTTTCCATTTGTCAGCATAAAACTTTCTAGTGCTAGGGTGTCTAGCCTCACATATAACATCTAGAACCTGTTTATTGAGGTTGGCAGATTGATCAGTTGTCAGCGAATAAGCTAGGCTGCCAAATTGAGGGTCTGCAATTGGGGATGCATGAATTCTCCTTCCCTCTGGATCAGGAGGGTTGGGGTCTGTGGGAGATGCCATGGTGGCAGTGGGGACAGGCTGCGCAGCAGTGGGTACACCAGTGCTGTCGAGGCCAGTCTGGAGCAAACAGAATTGTCCTTGGTTTTTCCTCCCTTATTTTCAGCAGTACCCTAGTGATGAGAGGTAGTGTAGGAAATGCATAGACCGAGAGATTGACCCAGGGGAAGGATAGGGCATCCACTTTCCAAGCCATGTAGTGATGCTCCCTGGTGCAGAACTTGCTGAGCTGATGGTTGGTGTGGGTGACAAAGAGGTTGACCTTTGGGGTGCCCCATTTCTGAGTTATTAGGGCAAAGGTTCTTTGGTCTAGCTGCCACTCATGTGGGTCCAGAAGATTTCTGCTTAAGTGGTCTGCCAGAGAGTTGAGAGAGCCTGGCAGGAATTGTGCTAACAGGTGGAGTTGCATGGCAGAGGCTGTGTGCCAAAGGGTCATGGCCAGCCTGCATAGAGGGTAGGAGTCCCTCCCTGCTTGTTGATATACCACATCACAGCAGTGTTGTCTGTTTTGATCAGGAGAGCCCCTGGGGAAAGAAGGGGCTTGAAAGCTGTCAATGCGTGCTGGACAGCTAACATTTCTGTTTGATGTGCAGTTGGATTTGCTGTGGGCTCCATTGGCCCTGTATGTACCTGCCGTCCAGGTGTGCACCCCAGGCATAGTCTGATGCTTCTGTGGTGAGGGTCTGGGTGGCAGGGGGGGGGGTGGTGGTGGTGAGAAAGGTAGTCCCTTGTTGTGGGAGCATGCTGCTGCCCACCAAATAAAATCTTTCCTTAGGCAAGGTATCATTGGTACAAGAGTTTCCAGGTCTTGAGAGTGTTGACACCAAAGGCTTTTTAGGTACCATTGTAGTTTCCACATATGCAGTCTGGCATATGGAATGAGTAGAATGCAATATGCCATGAATCCCAGAGCTTGCAGGATTTTCCTTGCAGATAACTGGGGTCTGGTGGCTAGTTGACGGAAGTAGGCTGTCAGGTAAGTTTGCTTTTCTGGTTTGAGGAATGCCATCTGGGATGCTGTGTCCAGGCTTGCTCCCAGGAAAATAATTCTTTAGGTGAGTACTAGTTTGGATTTCTTTTCGTTGACATTGTACCTTAGGGAGGTCAGTAGGGACTTTACAAAGGCCAGGTGCTTGAGCAGCTTTTCCTGTCTGCATGAATTAGCCAGTCATCTAAATATGGGTAACTTTGGATATTCCTTTGTCTGTAAAAGGCAATGGCGGGAGCCAGACATTTTGTGAAAACTCTGGGAGCAGTAGATAAGCCAAAGGGAAGCCCAGAGAACTGAAAGTGCAGAGATCCTGCCCTGAAACATACATATTTCCTGCATGATTCCCTGATAGGAATGTGGAGGCAGGCCTCTTTTAGGTCTAGGGTGGCTAGCCAAGAATTCTTGGAGCTCATGGGTAGCAGTTGCTGGAGGGTGAGCATTTTGAATTTTGGTATCACCAGGAAGGTGTTTAGAATGGATAGATCAAGGATGGGGTACCAGAAAAAGTCTGGAGTAGAAACCTTGGCCTATCTGTTCTGCAGGAATGTGCTCTATTGCCCTAATACAGAGCAGGGAAAGGACTTGCTTTTTTGCCTCTGCCCACTGGTTTGGTGGTAGATCTGGGAACCCTTTTGGGGTTGGAAGAGTGTGTAAAGAAAATTTGTATCACTGGGACACTATGCTGAGGACCCAGTGGTCGTTGGTAATGGTGGCCCAGGTGCTTGCGTGGAAGGGGTTTTCCTCCTAGGGGCAAGTACAGGTGGACAGAGGGATGGGGTGGGGGAGGAGAGTCATTGTGAGTTCTTACCCTGAGGGGGTGTGTTTGAACTCTCTGGTTTTGAAGTGGAGGAACTCCACTGCTTTGATCTCTACATTCCCTGTGGCTGCTGTCAGGGGGGGGGTCTGCTTCGCCGAGGTCTGGGGTGGACTGACCTGGTGGGGGCAGGAAAGGACCAGTGCTTGGACAGGCAATGCCTACTGAACCAGGGTGATTGGATCTGTTGGAAATCCTTAACTGTTTGCATAGATTTAGCTTTTTCTTCCATCTATTTTTAAGACCTCCTCTGCCTTGGTGCCAAATAAGTTGTCTTTGTGCAAGGGTGTATCCAAAAATTTAGATTTGACATGATCTGGTAAGGGCTGTTCCTTAAGAGCCAAGCATGCCTTGTAAGGACAGAACCAGTTACTGCTGCCCTGTAAGAAGCTTCTAGGGCGTCAAAACCACAGTGTAAGGTGTGCTTAGTTACATGACTTGCAGAATGCATTAACTCTTGTAACTCTTTAGATTCTGCACAAGCAGGAAAGGAAGACACTTTTAATTTGAGGAGTTCCATGGTATGTTGCTGAGATTTTAGCATATGGAACTGACAATTTAGTGCTCTGATAGCAAGAGTAGCAGAGGTGTATACTTTTTTACCCCATCTGTCTAATGCTCAGGAATCCCTATCTGAGGGGGTGGAATTCTTAGCAGAGGTTGCTTTAATTCCTTTAGGGCCTTGAGAAATTATCTCAGGGTCAGCAGTAGGATTTTTAAGAAGAAATCTGTGCGAGTCAGGGACTCTAATACCCGTCAGGTTTTCTGGGAGCAGGAGGGAGGGTGTCAGAGTCAAACTGGATTCCAGGAAAACATCGTCCACAACATCTAGGACTGAGGGAATGGCCGGGTCTGTGCTGTGGAAGATCTAAGAATTCTTTGAGTCTCTTTTTAGACTGAGGGTAGTCCTGACATTCCCATTGGAAATGCTCCCTTTAGGTATGAAGGGTTTCCCCAAAGGAAAATTCCTCAGGTGGAGAGGCTGAAGGAATGGATTACTTTGCATCAGAAACCTCATAAGCAGAGAGGGGTTGCATGTCTTCATATTCAGATGCATCAGAGTCATCAGACTTCTGTTCAGATAAAACTACTGGGGGCAGATCTCTTTTCCTTTAGGAAGGGATAGCTTGGCTTCCCCTGATCAGCATGATAAGGTCTTCCGCCATTTTAAGCATTTGAGACTGAGGCAAGGAAGCAGGTGCCTGAGACTGGGTCGTCAGTTTCTTGGGTGTGGTTCATACTCTGGGCCTTAGAAAGTCGGTAGTTTTCAAAAGGAACGGTAGACGCAAGAGAAGTCATCGGTTTGTGTCGAGAATTGGTACAGTGAAGTACTTCCTTGGAAGCCGGTGCCTGCTCAGCGGCTCTGGACCCATCAGATACAACCGCAGGATCCTTAGTCGAAGAAGAGTTTTGCGGCATACCGTACTCCAAAAGGGTCTCGGTAGCGGCCTGTGAATTCACAGAAGCGGGCATCAGGGCTGCAAAACCACGTCACTGAGGACTGGAGAACTGACGACTAGCTTAATGGAAGCGTCACCGGCAGGTTTGGACCTGTGCGGTCTGTCTCTGTCTTTACCCTTACATTTTTTTGGAAGATCTGCTCACAGATGGCTTACCAAAGCCATATCAGAATTAGAGGACTGTAAGCAAAAATATCTAGCTACAATAAGGGCCCGATGACATATAGTTTTGGCGTTAAAGCACAAAAGTGACAGTGAGGGATGTCGTGGTCTGGGCCTAAGCAAGTGACACAGTCAGACTGAAAGTCTCGGTGTGGTATTTGCTTTCCACAGGTGAAACAATTGTTAACTTTTTCAGACATCGATTAGAGCAAGAAAAAAGGATCCCCAACAGGGAACTTAACTTTAGAAGACTTCAGCTTCAATTCGGAAGACGAAACTCGGGTAGCGGCTGACCGGCACACGTGCGAACTGCTTCGGGCTCCTCAGCAAGAAAGACTGATGTAATGGTGTCGGCTGCCTTACTTTATACTACTGATGACCTGACATCAGTCCTGAAGTGACAGCAACTGATGCCGAAATACTAAGCCTCTGGTATTCGGGCCGACCGAGGGCTACCCTGAAAGGGATAACCCAAATGTGATGACTGCAACAGTGAAACACAAAGAACATCAGCACTTCATCTGAACCAATCAATTACACAAGATCAAAGTCAAACCTCTACTTAAAACACTCCTTCCTTTAAAGTGAACCATGTTGAAAAAAACCTAGCTAAACAACTCACTTGTGGGTAATGGAACTTGATTTGCAACAGTGAGGATACATTTGGGAGACCTAGAAGGAAAAATATAACTAGAGTAGTTTTCTAAATAAATTTCTGAAAATATATAGTATGGAAGATGTGCATTCAGCAGTAGGAACTCTGAATTTACATATTATTACAGAAGCCACGGTGGTGCAGTGGTAGCTTTGTCGCCTCACAGCAAGAGGTTCTCCTGTTCAATTCTCGGCTGGAGCGTCTTCTGTGTGGAGTCTGCATGTCCGCCCCGCGGTCGAGTGACGTTCAAAAGACATGCGTGAATGGGCATGCCTTCATTGAAGGTTGGGCATCGAGCTGGCACCTGGGCACCATAAAAATCTACTGCCAATCATTAGCAGACCGGAGTTCTGCTGTGGTGACCCCTAACCGGGAAAAGCCGAAAGAAGAACAACATTACAGATTGTTCCCCAAGGTACAATAACTGGGCTACACTAGACAAATTATATTTTATAGGAAAATGTGCATTAATTGAGTTTCAACACACATCCAATAACTATTTCAAATCATGTGCCAATAACTAGGATACAAATGCAGGGTAATGAAGTGCAAACGAGACGCTGGTGCCTCCCCACCTACTTGTTAAAGAGAGAGGAATTTAAGCAATGGATATTGTAAATTATTTGAGAGTTACCAAAGTAGAAATGTCTTCAGAAGCTATAACTAGGGAGTGGGATAACATGAA
Organism: Protopterus annectens; assembly: GCF_019279795.1. Classification (NCBI taxonomy): domain Eukaryota; kingdom Metazoa; phylum Chordata; order Ceratodontiformes; family Protopteridae; genus Protopterus; species Protopterus annectens. The sequence continues at coordinate 864,031,989 of NC_056746.1, read as the reverse complement.
AGTGGAGTTTAAAAAGGTAGAAATAAAAAAAAAATAAGTGATATGGTTAGGAAGCAGCAAGAATTATTTAGAGGGGCTGCCAAAGGTTGAAGTATTGCTGAATAAAAAAAGAGGAGCAATTTCAAGAGTGCTAAAGAGAAAATAAGGGAGTATCAGGATAATATGCAAGACTACTGTTAAGCAGCTGTTTTTTTTAACAACTCAAGTACAAAAACTTTTAAGTGCAACGACTTAGGCAACAGAAAGTAGAAGGGATTATTGTCAAACTTAGGGAGCCTATAATAAGAAAAATAACCAGGGATCCTGTAGAAGTATTAAGAGATTTTGCACATTTTATGAATATTTTTAAAAAGCAGAGGAATCTGGAAATCTAAAAAAAAAGCACAAATGGAAATATTTATGGAAGACAATTATGCCAAGGTTAGAGGAAGATGAAGCTCAATAAAAAGAGTTATGTACTTACCATAAATTGGAATTTGTGCTATCCAGTGTTATTATTCATCACGAATGGGTCTCGGGTCAGACTATGGATCTGAGCCGGCAAAATAAGCGACAGCTCCTGAGCTCAAGCCCCTCCCCTCCCAGGAACCCATACTACCCATAATCCTCAGATCAAGTTTGCTAGATAAACATCAGGTCAGTGAAACTGTCCACAATAAGGAACAGCAGAACCAAACACACCATTACTCCATGAATCCCCTTGTCACCAGAAGGAGGGGAACGGATGATGGAAACATGATGAATAATGACACTGAATAGCACAGATTCCAAGTTATGGTAAGTACATAACTCTTTATCTGATACTATCCATGCCATTATTGATCACAGATGGGTCAGAGTTCCCAGCTATCCCTAACCCTGGGAGGTCTCAAGGAAGGACATGCCAAAGCACAGAAGAATGAAATGAAACTCTATCCCTAGACACCAAATCCAACTTGTAATGTGTTACAAAGGTATGGGGATTTGACCAAGTGGCAGGAGCACAAATGTGATCCAAGGAAGTCCGAGCCCAGAAGGCCGAAGACGTAGCCACTGACCTAGTGGAATGAGCTTTAACAGGGGGAGATCCATGGGATTGTTTTCATAATTGTGAGCTATACAACAAGCTATCCAACGTGAAATTGACAATTTGGAAATGGCCCTACTTTTCCGGGTCTGAGAGAAGGCTACAAAAAGCTGATCTGACTTTCGAAAACACTCAGTCCTCTTCAAATAGAAATGTAGCTGCCTATGTACATCCAGGCAATTTAGGTTTTACTCTCCTTTGCTGGAAAATTTGGAAAAAAAGATGGGAAGCTGAATTGACTGATTAAGGTTAGTTTCTGAGGCTACTTTGAGAATGAGTGAAGGACTGGTCCAGAGAGAAACCCTGTCCTTGAGAAAAATCAAGGAAGGAGGCTTAATGCAAAGAGCTTGCAATTTAGAAACCCTCTTGGCAGAGGTAATAGCCACCAAAAATGCCATCTTCCAAGACAGAAATTTAATATCACACTTCGCAGCAGGTTCGACGAGGGGTTGTGTCAGGCACTGCAGCACCAAAGAAAGATCCCAAGGAGGAGACGGATCTTTGAAGGGAGGTCTGACCAAGAACGCACCTTTAATAAAAGCCTTACAGAGCCTAGAATAAAATATGGGGCTATCACTTAGGTGAAAGTTAGAAATAGCTGCCAACTGAAGTTTAATTGTTGAGAAGCTCACTCCTTGCTGAAATAGAGATTAAAGGAACGACAAAATGTCTGGAACAGGAGCAAAAAAGGGATCAATGTCCCACTGACAAGCCCAAAGAGAGTCTCTTCCATTTGCTGACATAAACCTCTTTAGTAGAAGGTTTCTGATATGTCAAAATGATGTCCCTCACCAGAGAAGGCAGCTTAACCTGACTGACAATCATTGGAACTGGAGGTAGCAAGCTGTCAGCCTCAGGGATTGAATATTGGGAAGAGAAAGTCTCTAGGGATGGGAGGAAGAGATCCTGGGCTGGATCTAATATCCAGGGTGGATATTTCAGATGAGACCAGAAACAGGAGAACCACGTCTGACGAGGTCAGAAGGGGGGAATGAGGATGAGGTGAGCATTCAGGCAACAGGCTTTCTGTAAGACTTTGGGAATGACTGGCATTGGAGAATAGGCACAGAAAGGTCCTGGTGGCCAATCGTGAATCAGATCGTCCCTTGGTGACTCCCCCCATGGGGGGGGTCAGGGGAAAGTATTTGCTGCATTTGTGATTGATTGGGGATGCAAACAGACTGCAGCACGCAAGACCCCACCGGTTGAAAATCTGGCTTGCTACTTGACTGGTTCAGGGACCATTCTTGGGGACTCAGGATAAACCTGCTGAGTTTGTCTGTCAACATGTTGGAATCACTAGGGATATGCACTGCAAGAAGAAAGCGCCTGAAGGACATCGCTCATTCCCACACTCTCGCAGCCTCTCTGCACAGTGGGTAAGATCATGCCCCCCTGCTTGTTGATGTACCAGGCTACTGCCATGTTGTCTGAATTGCTACAGTCCCAAGAGGGAGATAGTCCTGGAAGGCTTGCAATGATAGGAGGGACCATGTGCCTTGGACTGTCCTTTCCCTGAAAATGCCCCCCACACCCCAACAGGGAGGCATCCGTGGTCACTGTGGCTTGGGGCTGTGGAAGACAAAGTTCTCTCTAGCAGAAGATCCTTGGACCAGAGCCACCATGCTAAGTGATGCTGGCAGACTCGATTTGTTCATCCTGCCATGAAGGTAGGGTGAAGATGAGCAGGCCACTGTACCACAAGGGCCCATTGAAGCACTCGCACATGGTACCTGGCGAGGGGAACCAGCTGAATAGCTGCAGCCATAGAACCAAGGGCTTGAAGTATTAGGTGGACAGGGACACTGTCGCGATCCAGGAGGAGGAGGACTCCCAGATCATGGCTTACCTGCGCGGAGAAAGAGCTGCAGTCTCCAACACTCTGTCTAGAAGAACCCCTATGAATTCCAGCCTCTGACACGGGACAAGGTGTGACTTGGGAAAGTTGACAGTAATGCCCAGATTTTGAATTAGGCTGTGTGTAATCTGTTGCTAGAGTGAGAAAATGCCTTGTGGGAGCCGTGAGGAGCCAGCTGTCCAGATACAGGAAGACCTGAAATCCCTGCAGCTGAAGATGGGCTGCTACCACTGCAATATATTTGGTGAACACCCAGGGGGGTCTGAGGTGAGACCAAAGGGCAGGGCTCTGAACTGAAAATGACTGGCCCCCAGATGGAAGCACAGGAATCTCCTGGAGCTCCTGTAGATTTTTATGTGATAGTACACATCCTTGAGATCTATCGAGCACATCCAACCATCCTTGCACAGAAGCAGAAGAATGGACTGAACAGTGACCATCTGGAACTTCAACTTTTTGACTGATAATTTCAACTTGCTGAGGTCCAGAATGGGAAGCAGGTCCCTTGTTTTTTGGGCACTAAAAAGAAGCAAGAGTAAGTAACATATCCTTGTTGTCCTCTTGGGACCTCCTGGATGGCTCTTTTTTGAAGAATGTCTTGAACCTCTGTGAGAGGTAACTCCCTTCGGCAGGGTGGGACATCTGCGAGTGACTTTTGGATGGGGGGAGTGATCAAAGGGTATAAAGTATCCCCTAGAGACAATGCTTAGCACCCAATGGTCTGAGGTAATAGCGGTCCAAGGAAATATGGCCCCCAACTGCCTCCAGGGCAGGACAGTGGGCAGTGTAGCAGGAGCACTGTTGTAGCTTCTCTGAGAAGGTTTTTTGGAAGCCCTGGTTTTGCAAACCTCCCCCTGGGATGGCGTCTGCCATCAAATCCCCTTCCCCGGCCAGAAGAGGAGGACTCCAGAAGAGCATCTTGGGAGGAAGACTGAGCCCTGTGAAACCATAGCTTCTTACTACTCCTCTGAGTCTTGGAGAAGGAACTTTGGGGAATAGAAAACTTGATCCCTACTATGGACAAGGTCTTTCCCTCCTGCTCACTGCGGGTCAGTGTTGCTTTGACCGAATGACCAAACAAAATAGATCAGTCAAATGGGGCATAAGTAAAGGATGCCTTGAAGTTGTCTGCAAACCCGCAAAGGCAAAGACAGGCATGATGCCTAATAGCAATGCCTGTACCCACTGCTCAAAAGGTGGCCTTGACCATATCTGAGATCAACTTCATCAAGTCATTAGCAAGGGATACGAGAGAGGAAAGCTTCAGAGAGACCCGTTTAAGAAGCAATAACTCAAAGGAAAGAGGAAAGCTCCGACACCATATCCCTTTGCAGCTGTGTGAAATGTGCCATACAATTAGTAGTCCTCAGTCTGAAAGTAGCCAAGACATACACCCACTTCCCAAAACGATCAATCGCCCGTGACTCACTGTTAGGGGGATGGACCAAACAGCTCTGTTCTGCAAGCTCTTTCTTGGTAGCTTTGGCAACCACAATAGCATCGACAGGGACACCCTTACTCCAAAAATGTTTGTCTTTCGGTGGACTTAGAAACTTGTCTGCTCTCTTGGAGACAGGTTCTACTGTGTCTGGCTCCTTCCATGCTCTGCTGACAATAAACTGGAGTAGCTCAACCACAGGGGGAGACACCCAGGAGGAAGATGAGCTTGCCCCGAATGCCTTTAAGAACACTGATTCCTCTGAGGACAGGGTGGGGGCAGACCAACCACCCCAATCTTTCAGGATCTCGAGTATGTCTCCAAGTGACACTCCCTCAGATAGAAGTTTGGGGACCTGTCCCCTTCCTCAAAATCCATGTCCTCGGTAAGGGACTCTCGAGGGGAGTCCAGGTGCCTCCTTTTACATGTCATCTTCTGAGGAGGCTCCTCCAGCGTGGGCTCTAGGGAGGACTCGGAGGTGGAGGGTACCCCCATGGGGGTAATGCCTTTCTGAATGTGATCCTGGCAGGGCTGACTCCGATCTGATGATGAAGACTCACCTCCCAAAATGTAACAAGGCAGAAGCTGCCGACCAACCATAGATGATCCTCTCTATCTCCAGGAAAGCTAACGAACTGGAAAAAGCCCCACACACATACCCACTGGTAAAGGCTGACTGGGGTGGAAGGGGCGACCTTGACACAGTACCGATGTCCCCGGACAATATTTGTCCCGAGCTATCAAAGGCAGATGCCCAGAAGGGAAGGGAATAGTCCAAAAACTCCAAACTGGATCCTCCCCCTCGGTGGCCCCCACAGATCTCTCGGGGCTGAGGCATAACCAGCCCCGAGGGCAAGGGAGCTGAACCAGCCAGGGACCCAGGCTGTGTGGGAGTAGGGACACTAACAGACACTGATAGCCTCTCCATAGGCAAGCCCTGACCCTGGGGAGCCATACTCGCATGAGTCAGATGGAAAGAGAGGAGTTCTGACGTAGATGAAGAGCCCAGCGGCAAGTGGCTAGGGGACAGAAGCAAGTCAAGTTCCATTTGGGCTTTGAGAAAGCTCATCTGGTCCATGTCAGATGGGAGCAAACTCCTGGTAGAACAGAAGGAAACCAAAGAATGGCCTAAATAGGTTGAGTGTCTGCATTCCCTAGAAGAGGACCTGCTGGACTGCCTCAGATCTGATACTCTGGAAGGGACCGGAAACAATAGGCTCATAGGACTGGTTGGATCAGAGGTGCCCTACGGACCCTGCAGATAGATCCAATGGGCAAATCGGATCTGAAGGGGTTTTGGACAGGATCAGATCAGAGGACCTCTGAGCCTCCGAGGATTCGGATCTGACCGGGAAGCTGAGGCTGGACTCTGATCTGGGGCACAGGGATTAGAGAGCCTTGGCCATTTAGAAGTGGAGTCCTGAGAAGAAGAGGGCTTCCTCTAGGGATCCGATGGGCATTTGGAGGGGGAGCCTAAGACCAGGGGACCCTCCTTTGCTAACATGTTTAGTAGAAGCTTATTTCTATGGTCTAGGAGAGCCCTGGGGTTGAATCACACACAGATATCACATTCAACCTCTAAATGGGACTTTCCTAGACAGTAGACACACACCTCATGAATGTTGGCAGGAGCTAAACTCCGACCACATGAGGAGCAGCACCTAAAACCAGAGGGTTTATCTGACACAATCACAGACAAAAAGTACAACCCCCCCCCCCCAACAAACACACACACTCACTCACTCAAAGAAAAGGAGAGAAAGTCACTAAAGAAGGGAAAACTGAGGGGAAAAAGCCTAACAGACCAAAGATCAGATAATGGAGAGCAGGGAACCTACCACTAAACTAAATGAACTAACTACACTGACAAGGAAAGAGGAGAAAAACCTCAAAAAATAACCCAAAAAGGCCACTTAACTGACTGAAGACCTCGAGCTGCAGAGAACACGTCCACTCACTGTTCGCGGCAAACAAGATCTGAGGATTATGGATAGCAGGGGTTCCTGGGAGGGGAGGAGGTCAAGCTCAGTAGTTGTCTCTTATTTTGCCAGCTTGGATCGGAGGTCAGATGCAAGACTCATCCATGATCACTAATGACATAGATAGCATCAGATCTAGCAATTAAGATAGGAGGACATGAGGTAAAAATGGGGTTGCATAATCAATTGACAGGAAAGTTTCCAGGAATGGATGGTATTCCTGCAGACGTTTGGAAACTCAAGTTTCAGGTGTTGCCACACTGATAGATATGATCACTGTGGCTTTATGGAGGGGGAGGCAAACTTTGATACTAATAGAACAATGATGAACCAGAGAGAAGAATGTAAGACAATATCACTGTTGTTGTTGTTGGGTCTTGATGCAGAGAAAGCATTTGACAGAATAAGCTGGAATTTTATGAATAGGGCAACAGAAGCATTTGCATTCCCTCATAGCAGGTTATATGAAGGATCAGTGGCATGAATGAAAGGGAAAAATTCCTCTTCAAGATGTGTTTGAACAGAGGAACCAGGTAGGGGGTCTTCTCTTCTCTTTGCTATTTGTTTTACAGTTAGAGCCACTGATAAAGAAAATAATGGACTCAGAAATGCAAAGATATAACTGGTATGTTAATCAAGAAAAGTTGGCTTTATTTGCAGATATTAATTTGTATTGGATAAATCCATAAAAATGGCATTTTGGTGCTGTGAAACATTTTTTTAAACAAGAAATCCCTTTATTAAATTATCATACATGACACAGACAATCTTACATCTACATGAAAATAAACTATACCAACACAATCTCAATTGCAAACATTATACATTACAAACCATGCTGACACAATAGTAGTTGCAAACCTTATTCATCACTTATCCAGTCATTGTCAGAGAACCATTACATAGCTCATTCAATTCCTGCCTTCTTTTATACCTCGTTCCTCCTCTGCATGTATTGATCCCACGCTTCCCATGTTTTCTTACGTAATTTGCTCCTACCCTTTTTTAAAGATCCCAATTACAGTTTTATTTCTGTTACTGTCTGCGCTACTTTTACTAAAGTTGGTTTAGACTTTGATTTCCATTTTCTAGCAATTGCTTTTTTGGCAGCCATCATAATTAGACTCAGCAAGGCCTTACTATGTCTAGGCAATTCCAAATCTGTATCATAGCTCATAAAAATTAACTTCCTTAGTTACACCAATTTGCTCACCTAACATCTCTGACAGAGCAGTCTGTAGGGAATCTTTAAATTCACACACTTGCTGTCGACCTGAGAAAAAAATTCTTTGGAGTCTACTTGGGGTATAAAAATACCCATGTAAACACACCAAGCAAAGATGCTAAATCTTTTAGACTTTTTTGCACATTTGGGAGACTTGCATTTACACCCCCCCCCCATTGTTTGTTTGGGAATTGCTTTTCCAATCTGTATTCCCAATCCTTTCTAACATCCCCTGATTCTTACAGTTATCTTGTAATATTTTATATGCTCTACTAATTATAGGTTCATAGGTTCATACTAGGCTATCTGCCCTGAGGCAATTATAAGCCTAGCCCGATTCTGTATGGCTTACGCCACCCCTTGATTTGAGTATACTGTGCCCTTTTTAAGGTTTAGTTTACTGTGCCTCTGTCTAATAGTGACACAGGAGTAATCACTGGGACAAACCTACGATCCCCCATCCACCCATCGAGATTCTTCTTGAAGAGATTCAGTGAGGTGCTCTGCCTTACATGAAATGGAATTCTATTCCAGAGCGAAGGGAGCCTCTGGGTTATGAACCTGTCCCTCCAGCAAGTTCTATTTATTTCTGTCCTGAGGTTCAAGTCCCTCGAGCGTGTGGCTCTAAGGGATTTAGATTTACTGAGGTGGAGCATGTCCATTAATTCTGGATTTGACATAGCTTTGTATGTCAGGCATAGATCGCCTCGAAGTAGGCGGTATGCAACTGAGTAGAGCTGGAGTTTTTTTTAACCGAGCAGTATATGGCATCTGTTTGAGACCCTTGATCCTCTTGGTGAGATACTTTTGGGGTCTTTCTAATTGCTGCAGGTGTCGGGTAAGGTACATCCCAAAAGGGCATTGTATTCTATGATGGGCCTGATGAGGGATGAATAAAGGCACGATTACCTCTCTTGATCTAGATGTGAAACCCTTCGTGATGAGGTGGGCTATGTAGAAGGTCTTTCTAACCACTTTGGCAATGTGGTTTTCAAAGGAGAGATTGCTATCAACTTGGGTCCCCAGGTCCCTAATAACTTTCTCTGTACTTAATGGGTTTCCGCCTATGTGGTAATTTGTGGGCACATTGTTTTTGCCAAAGGGTATGACTATACATTTTTTGGCATTTACCTTTAAACCATGGCGCTGGCACCAGTTATCTGTCTCTGTGAGACCTTTTTGAAGGATGTTTGTGTCAGCTGGAGAGTTGATTATGGCGCCCAGTTTGCAGTCGTCTGCGAACTTGGTGAGCCATAGTCCTCCCACGTTTGCCTGTACCTCGGAAAAGTATATACCAAACAAGAGTGGTCCCAGGACAGAACCCTGTGGGATGCTACTTGTGACCGGTTTCGAGTCTAACATGGCTCCAGCAACTCTCATTCTGTGGGTTCTGTCTGAGCCAGTTTGCGACCCATCTTGTGACATAGGGGTTTATATTTAAGCTGGATAGCTTATCTATGATGCCTGAGTGGGGTATTGTGTCAAATGCCTTTGCAAGGTCCAGATAGGCTGTGTGGACTACCTTCCCTTCATCTATGGCTTTGGTGACTGTTTCGAAGAAGTCAACCAGGTTCAAAAGGCAGGATCTGCCCTTAACAAAGCCGAACTGGGTAGGATCTAGTGTCTGTAGGTCCCCAATGTCTTTGTTTATGAGCTCCATGATGATCCTCTCCATAGCCTTGCAGACTAAGCTAGTCAGGCTTATGGGGCGATAGTTTCCAGGGTCCTAGAGGCTCCACCTTTGTGGAGTGGGACCACTGTTGCTGTACGCCATTCTGTGGGCACATATCCTGTAGTGAGGCTGAGATTGTATAGCTGTTTTATTTGAGGGATTAGTTCCTCTTGGAGTTCATGTAGTACGCAACCTGGGATGCCATCTGGTCCCATGGAAGCAGTGTTTTTTGCTTTGGAGAGGGCAGCCTTCACCTGAGCATCAGAGATGTTTGGGAGGCAGCCCTCTGCTGGGATAGATACTTGCTCTTTTGGGGGGGGGGGGGGGTGGAGAAGTTTGCACTGAACCTGTCTGCCAGGATACTGGCTCCAATATCCAGTTACTCCAAGTAAGCCCAATCTGCCCTATTCTAATGGAAGAATACGCTTATCCTACTTGACTCTTGCCATTTTCCCTCACAGATAAAATCTTTTAGCTCTTTATTATGCTGTGAAACATTGTGAGACAGTTTTAGGGCTTTTGGGGATATAAACTCAGTTAAGACAAAACAAAGGGTACAGCTGCAAATATAATACCCAAGCATGAATTGGTTCAAAAATGCCCATATTTATGGGGAAAAAACAAACTAGTAGCTGCAGCCCTAGAAGGGCATCTACAGCATGGTACTTAACTTAATAGAATGTCAAGTTACTCGAGAGTCAGAATTAAGTAAAGAGCAAGCAAAACAGCTTCTTAATTGACTTACCTAAAAAACGGGTTCCCAAACTGTGCGCTGTGGCGCCCTGGGGAGCTGCGGCTTCCTTACAGGGAAGCCATGAAGCATAGCAGCTGATTGCAGGTAAGTGAATGCCTGTATGAGTGTGTGTCTTTCTGCATGTGTGAGTGAATGCATGCATGAAAACAAGAGAGTCTGTGTGTGAGAGAGAGATCGGGAGAGTGAGAGCGATGTGCGAGTGAATGCAGAAATTAATGAAAAAGTGGCTGTGTGTGCGTGAGATCAGGAGAGAGAGTGATGTGTGAGTGAATGCAGTAATGAATGAAGAAGTGGCTGTGTGTGTGTGTGTGTGTGTGTGTGTGTGTGTGTGTGTGTGTGTGTGTGTGTGTGTGTGTGTGTGTGTGAATGCAGGTATGAATGAGGAAGTGGCTGTGTGTGTGTGTGTGAGATCGGGAGACTGAGATCAATGTGTGAATGAATGCATGCATGAATGAGGAAGTGACTGTGTGTATGTGTGTGATCAGAAGAGTGAGAGGGATGTGTGAGTGAATGCAGGTATGAATGAGGAAGTGGCTGTGTGTGTGTGAATGAATGCAGGTATGAATGAGGAAGTGGCTGTGTGTGTGAATGAATGCAGGTATGAATGAGGAAGTGGCTGTGTGTGTGAATGAATGTAGGTATGAATGAGGAAGTGTGTGTGTGTGTGTGTGTGTGTGTGTGTGAGAGAGATCGGAAGAGTGAGAGGGATGCGCGAGTGAATGCAGGTATGAATGAGGAAGTGGCTGTGTGTGTGAATGAATGCAGGTATGAATGAGGAAGTGACTGTGTGTGTATGTGATTCACACCTCTCAACTGTACAGATTTTCGCAGAATGTCCAGATTTTTGCCTCATATTTTTGGTGTGTTCCTCCTAAAATCTGTACTTTTCTGGCAAATAGTTGAGGATCGAAGTCATTAAATAATGACAAACATTTGAGTTTAAGACTCCAAATCCTTCAGAGAATTCATGCTAATGCAGAACCTATTATTCTATCAACTTTCTAAGTTTGTAAGAGCAATATTTAAAATCTGTCCCTATTTGTCCCCCCATCATTTTAGGCTTTGTCCAGATGTTTTGCTCTAAAACTCTGGACAAAAACTAAAATAATGGGGGGACAAAAAGGGACAGATTTAAAATATTGCTCTTACAAACTTAGAAAGTTGATAGAATAATAGGTTTTGCATTAGCATGAATTCTCTGAAGGATTTGGAGTCTTAAACTCAAATGTTTGTCATTATTTAATTACTTCGATCCTCAACTATTTGCCAGAAAAGTACAGATTTTAGGAGAAACACACCAAAAATATGAGGCAAAAATCTGGACATTCTGCGAAAATCTGTACAGTTGAGAGGTGTGAATCACATACACACACACAGTCACTTCCTCATTCATACCTGCATTCATTCACACACACAGCCACTTCCTCATTCATACCTGCATTCACTCACGCATCCCCTCTCACTCTTCCGATCTCTCACACACACACACACACTTCCTCATTCATACCTACATTCATTCACACACACAGCCACTTCCTCATTCATACCTGCATTCATTCACACACACAGCCACTTCCTCATTCATACCTGCATTCATTCACACACACACAGCCACTTCCTCATTCATACCTGCATTCATTCACACACACACAGCCACTTCCTCATTCATACCTGCATTCACTCGCACATCTCTCTCACTCTTCTGATTACACACATACACACAGTCACTTCCTCATTCATACCTGCATTCATTCACACATTGATCTCAGTCTCCCAATCTCACACACACACACAGCCACTTCCTCATTCATACCTGCATTCATTCACACACACACACACACACACACACACACACACACACACACACACACACACACACACACACACACACACACACACAGCCACTTCTTCATTCATTTCTGCATTTACTCACACTCGCCACGAACTAATAAGCTTAACTGCAGAATAAACCGCAAACTGTCCTCGGTTTATTTTGCAGCTAAGCTTATTAGTTCGCAGCGCCCCTGTGAGGAAGCCGTGGCTCTCCAGAGTGCCACAGTGCACACTTTGGGAACCCCTGAAATATGCACTTTATGTGTGCCGCGGGGGGGGGGGGGCAGCCTTGGGAAAACTTGGATTCAGCAAGGGAGCCAAGAATCAAAAAAGTTTGGGAACCACTGACCTAACCATATGAGACTCAGGATAAAGAGAAGCAGTAGAGAAGATATCTAACAAACCTTCTTAATTAGGGGTAAATGGCCAAAAGGTTAGGCACACTCATTTCTAGCAGAGCATAATATATCTTTTTTATATCAGGCAATTGAGAACATTCCCACAGAAAATGCTGCATATTCTTGTCAATGATGTCCCCAAAGAAGAGCTCCTCTATAGGGGAATCGGGAAATAAAAGGATCTTTTTCATCTGAAGAATAACAGGAGAATGAATTCGGAAAGAATAAGCCAAAGAATCATTGTCACTTGAATCAGCGTTCTCTTCATCCTCAGATTCCTCCCTATGCCTTTTAAGGAGAGAAGCAGTGGTAGAGAGGTAGCAGTAGAAAGAAAATAAGAAAATGGTTTTAGAGGAATGATGGTCTTTGAGAGACCCTGTGTGTAAAACCCTGCCAATCCTACTGAGGATCTCTCACAGATGGCAGAGAAACTGTTTAATTTTCTCTTTTTTAGATCCAATGTCTAGCCTTATTAAATGAGGAGGCTGTGAGCCATGATGCCCTTTGGATAGTTGGGAAGTTCTTCCCTAACTATGATTTGAAGTATACTGTCCGATACCACAAATACAAGTGGTTTCCCCTTCTCAGTCAAAGCAGACAACTGGTCAGAAGTGACAGATGTGCACAACAGCTGCTCCAATAAGTTTGTGATAGCTGGGGCAGCAGCAGAAGCAGAAGCAGTCAGATCTGTCAGATGGTTAGAGGTCTCATCAAGAGATATAACGGCGACACCTGGGTCTGAGTCCACAGTAGAAGTCTCCAATTTAAGCTTCTTCGGTATCAAAGGGATGTCATCTGTTAAGGACTCTGACACCATCTTGACCTGACCAAGCTTCTGCTTCTCAAGATAAATTTTCAAAGATTAGAGATGACTACAAAGTCTTGGAAACAAATGCCTAACAGATACAGCAATCCCTATAACAGTGCTCAGCATCCAGACAAAGCAATCACACTTCCCTCTGTTTGAGGACAAGCACAAAACTTGAGAAATGCAAAAAAATAGAAAGAGGAAGGTACCCAGTGGTGATACTTATCCAGCCAATAGGAAAGGAAGAAGCACCAATCGTACGGGTGACAAACCAGTGCTGAAGAGTTTGTTCAGGTCTTGACTGATGGCAAGAAAGTTGAGGTATTTTGCATCCATACATCCCTTGTGCATCACTGCCCTCAACCTGCTGAGGTCATATATCACATGTATGGCATTAAGGGAGAGTACCTAGGTTTTGGCAAGCTGGTCAGATACACAGCTATAATGATATCCCCATATGGAAAAGTGATTATAAAAGGACATCTACAAGTAAAGCAGTTCAGAATGTTATCGCACAATGGCCAGCGCAATGTGCAGAGAAATAGCCCTTTATGCAATTTAAATACATAGCTTTGCATGCTGCATCAAACCAAAAGGGGAAAGTTTATTCCACAGCTTGCTTATATGGATGTCATGTTTGACCTTACTGTTTTTTAGATTAGGAATATGAAGAAAGTTTTCACAGCAGGATTTGAGAGCATAATGAGGGGTGTGTGTCAAGTAAGGAAATGAAATAAAGGGAATCAGATGGGTGGGAAAGTGATTACTGCTCCAGTAGCCTAAGCTATATGGGTTGCATACTGCTAAGGATTTAACAGCTGGCCAGCTTCCAAAGATTCAGGGCATTTTCCATGCACCCAAGCAGTTAGTTTAAGCTGAGCTGACTAGGTTTGGGCACTTAGCCCTTCAGAACATTAATGCCAACAGAGAAAGGGAGGTAGGCTAAAATCAGGAGAAAGACAATGCTTGGAAAATATCAGTCCACAACATGGCATAAAAAACAAACAAAAATAAGGAGGATGGAAGGAGGGGAGCAGCTACTGCAGCAGTGATTGCTTTAACATCAACTGTTATGGCATGTTTACTCACACAACTCTACTACATTCTTCTTATGGATCACTGCTGCAGTAGCCCAAGGTATATTGGCAGATTATCGTAGCTGAACATGATTGTGAGGAGGAAGTATGAAGGTCCTGAAGCCCATGGAGAATGGTCCCAGCAAAGCCTGTCCTAGACTAGAGAAGGAATCCAGTTTAGTTTATAGTGCTTTGTGCACAGAAGCTTAAGTGGCTGCTTCTACAATACTTCTAGAATACAGACCTAGGCAAAAAGCCACAGATGAAGCCAAGGATCTGATAGAATGAGGCTTGACGCAGCCTAAATTTTATTGTGGTAGGTATAACAAAAAGTAATAGCATGACACAAGCATTTGTAAACTGTCTGCTTTGACAAGGGTTATTCTCTTTCTTCTTACCTTATGAAGCAATCAGAAGTTCTAAAAGATTTTGTTCTGTCAAGACAGAATCAGAGTTGTCTGTAAATATCCAAGGTATGAAGTATCTTTCTTCCCTCATTTTCAGGTTTTGGGAAGAAGACAGGGAGATGGATAGCTCAGCTTAAGGTACATTTAGATATTACTTTAGACATAAATGAAGAAAACATTCTAGACTTCACTCAATGTATTCAATGCATATCCTTTTTCTACATGTCAAATTATATCTAGGTCAATGACTGATTTATTCTTGTTATGGAACTTTTCTTCCCAGCCCTACATTGAAAAGAGGCTATGCCCAGTCAGACCATGCCAGTAAACAAACACAAACAAACTAACCCTACATTTGGGGAAAACGAGACATGGTTGACCCACCATAAGAGCTTGCAACTCGGGCACTCTTCTTGCAGAGGTCAGAGCAAATAAGACTGTGTTCCACGTCAAGGCTCTCAGAAGGCAACCTGATAGGAATTCTGAAGAGTCTAAGGTGTGTACGTACAGTCACAAATTGTGCTGGAGATGGGAGGGAATAGGAGACTGGAATTTGGAAAAATATGGCATCTCCAGCAAAAATGTCTCCCTATTCACAAACCACAAATACTACAAAGTTTAAAGTCAGGAGGATGTAGATGTTGGGAATATACACATTAAAGATATCAATGGATTTTTATCATGTGGAGAGTAGCAAAACGTATCATGATAATCAGGGCTGCCATGAGACCCAGAATTCTGAAGAAATCCCTAGCTGAAACAGTAATTTAAGTGGAAAACTCAGGAATAGCTCTAGATACAAATATACTTTTCCCATGGAAAAAAAAAACTCTTTGAAGGTAGGTGTACCAGACACTCCAACAAAGTTGGAATCCCAGTCAACTTAGAAGATCCCTTACTCAAGTGAGAGATTCCAGGTTCCTTGAGAAATGCTCAGCAAAGATAGGCAAATTGCCTAAACAAGGAAAAATTGAACACCTTGAGATCTACATTATGCTATCACAGGAGATAAACACTTTGTAAATACAGTGGATGGACCAAACTGTAATGCTGAGAAACTGATATGATCCAGAGACACAAAACCTCTAGCAATGTCTGAGATGTAGATCTAGGAATGTGATGATATGCATGTTTAAAATCTAAGGTTATCAGAACACTCAAATAGAAAATAAAGGAAACAAAATGAAAACCTGAAACATTTAGAAATTGGAATCAGATGCATTTTTACTAAAAACCTTTTCCTAAAAGAGGGAGAGCTTTTAACACCCCCCTGAGAGAGCCAATTCTTCATGATGGTATTAAAGAGAAGAGTAGCGTCTGGTAAGAAAGGGGGAATCCTTTAACAAAAAAAATGAGACCCCCACTACCAAAAGTATTCATAAATTTAGGGTATTTCAGGGAGGAAGGTGAAATCTAAGTCATACAGACTTGTAAGACTGTCCTACCTCTGGGCATAACTCTCAACATCTTCCATATCCGAAATAAAGAATTCTATCTCTCAAAATGTGGCATACCTAACAGCAGCTTACTTACTTCAGCTAAGAAGCTCACAAGATTGTTAAAATGTGATATTTTGTATTTATAAAAAGTTCTTTTAATGAATTAGTACTATTCTGCATTATTTATAGTGACTATTACTTACAAAAATTCTTAACATCGAATGTGAGTCAAACCCTTTTAATGTGGAACTATGAGGAATATGGACTTTTTAAGACTTAAAATGAGAAATGATCGTCATAATTATGTACCCTTGAGATGCATGCTTCTGGAGGTTCCACTGGTTTTTGAAAACTCCCTGCCACAACTTTTTAAATGTTTGTTTACAGGTAGCTTGCAGGGGTAGTTTAATTTGGTTCATAAAATAAGGTAGTGGGAGACATTTAATCCCTTTGCAAACTTGGAGAAGGAAAACTGAAAAAACAGATTCCATGTAACAGCCCACCTCCCTTTACACTTGACAAGGACCTCTTCAGCAGATGGTCCAAAACTAACTCTCTCTCTATCCAAAGGAGAATTCGGAATTCCTTCTTCCCTTTAGTGTTTACACACTGTTACAGAATACTGCCTGTTGCCTTCCATAATTAAGCTAAATACAAGACTTACTGTCTGAAATACCCTCCCCTTTTGACTAACAAAAACAAAAAAAGCCTGTAATGCTGTTCATACATCCTCAGTCACGCATGTACATTTTTATCAGTGATTTCAGGCTGTACCACTGTGATGTTGTTTAGGGCCACTGGATTTTTGGATTTCTGTTCTACTTGTTAGTGTCCATTCTCTTATAACAGCACTGACACAGGAGCGTCCGACTACAGGACCCATGGTGACAACTTTAAACAATATTACAGGACCAGCTGTCCCTTTTCTCCTTCAGGAAACTGGTTATGGTCTTTCTGATGCTCTCTCAGCCAAACTTAATTTGTTCCCCTCCTCTACGCAAACTTTTTTTTTTTTGGCACAGACACCAAGATCATAGCTGAAACCACAAATGCGAAGACTCCAAAAGACAGAATGGCACAGAAATTAGAGTATAATGCTGAAGACTCAGTGCTGAGGGCCCACCCATTTCAATTTTACCTTCACAAAAGCCCGAATCATCCTATCTCAATAAAACTGAAGAGCTACAGAAGGAATTCATGGAGAAGGTAGTGGGATAGCAGGAAGAAGAAACGTTGGAAGTATTTCTCTGAGGAACTATTACTCACTTTCTCTGGGACAATGGTCTCAAACCAGTATAGTCTTGACACAGGATAGGCCTGGCACTGGGGACTGGAATGGCACCAAAGAAATCAGTGCCAAATGTGCCTGCCAGGGGTCAGATTGATGAGTTTTGGAGAAGGAGAATGTCTCAATTTTTAGACCTTCCTCTGTTTTCCTCTTCCTACTTCATGTTTTCCAATTCATTTCTCTCACTTTTTCAAACTCAGAAAATGCAGAAAGCAAACATTTTAAAATCAATTTGTTTTACCTCTCCTGATGGGAACTAGGGCCAAAACCCCTACAGATTTCTTAACCAGCCTACAAATGTTCCAGCCCTGGGTATCTCACACACAGGTTTTGAGTACCCTCAGGTGGGATGTTATGACTGCAGTAGCCACATTTATTAAAGCCATTTTCCACCAAGTCAAGGAAAGGAAACTCCACCATAACAGAAACAAAATCAAAAACAATTACAAATGCACTCTTTAATCACCACTACAACTCTTTCAGAAGGTTACAAGCACACAAGTAAATATTGCCCTGAAGCAAAAATCTAAGTGAAAGACGTCATCAAAAGATGCGACAAGGCATCCACTCCTATCACATGAGCAAAGATCCTTTAAGGAATAGAAAACGGACAGAATGACTAAACCTGGAAGAAGTAATAAATGGTTAAAAATAAACATATCTTGAGAGCACTAGCTTACTGATCTTAGCTGCTTGAGTGGCAAACTAAATCAGAGAGAGGGGCATGATGGAAACAGGGAAGGAGTTTCAGCTTGAGTGCATTGTAAAGCAATAATTTGATGGCTTGGTTCCACCTGACAACAAATTCCAGTAATTCAAGGCAGATGGAATGATATAGAGATCCTAATGGATGCTGGTGATTTCAACATTTTGAGTCTCTAATGAAATATGGAAGCTATGTACTTACAATTACTCCAGATCCCTTTCATCTTAGTCCATCCAATAAAATTGTTGGGTACCCTGTTACCTGTCAGATCTGATCCAGCCATCTGTTAGTGCTTCTAGCCTAGAGATCCTTCATATTTTTCCTCTCATAACCCCCCTGCACTCGGACCATCTTGCACTGAAGTTGCTGATCAGGAATTATTATTGAATAACTAGAAATATAAAGAGAAAAGCTGGAAGGAGATGTCTCCATAGGAGTCTGTAGATCACCTGAAAGGAGAACTGTCATAGCAAAAGGCCTAGAATGAAAAGGATCCATTGTTACATTAAGTACATAACTTTTATATCCTATTTCCTCTCTCTGTCTAGTACAGCTGTTGGAACAGAATCGGAAGTCACCCATTTTCTAAGTATGATATCCAATTTGTAATGCATGGCAAAGGTATGCAACACAGACCAGCTTCCAAAAATCTCATCCACTGATGAATTCCTGAAAAAGGCTGTGGACAATGTAGTGGATCTGGCAGAATGAGCTTTTGGTTTGGCATGTAAGGCTTTATTTTTATTAGCACAACAAAGAAAATGGATCTGGATAAAAACTGTTTTGAGAGTCTCTCCAACTTTTTAAATTTCTAGTCTCCCACCAGGACACAAGTGCTCCTCAGCAATTACATTCTGCTTGCCGAGCACACTCAAGCAAATCTGCAGTCTGCGGCTACCACTCCACCCATACAGTATAAGAAGGAATCAGTACTGCAAACTAAATAAGGATATACATTTTGAGCCTCAAGAGCAGAAGCACACTCAAGCAAATCTGCAGTCTGCGGCTACCACTCCACCCACACAGTATAAGAAGGAATCAGTACTGCAAACTAAACAAGGATATACATTTTGAGCCTCAAGAGCAGGAGCACACTCAAGAAAATCTGCAGTCTGCGGCTACCACTCCACCCATACGGTATAAGAAGGAATCAGTACTGCAAACTAAACAAGGATATACATTTTGAGCCTCAAGAGCAGGGTCAGTCCACCCAGGCATTCTACTTGTATGTTTTATGAGAGTGAAGCTATTACATTAGCAGTATTTCTTGGTAGTTCTCAGCTTGCTAATAAAACTGACTGTTGTAGCCTTATGTCCCGCCCCCCCCCCGCTAGTACAGTAATCTTAACTGTCCAATAGACAGTATACATTTGATTCACATCCCTGTGACTAAATTAACCATCAATCAGCCCTCTCAGTGCTTTCTGCCTTGGTTTGTATCACTTGGAGGCCCACCTGTTTATTTGCATCTCTGTACATTCCCCTTCATTGCTAATGTTTCTCCCTACTCTAATCTGTGCACAAACTGGTTACTAATCAGAAAGTCAATGTGAAGACACACTCCCAACCTTAATAAACTTTGCTGTCTCTTCTCTCCTTCACTTTACAGGTAGTTTGAATTACTTACCCTCTCTGAGGCCTGCACTGATTTCCACTGATTGCCTCTCTGGTTTCTTTGCATTCCACCTGGTTTACACCCCTTGTGCTATCTCCCTCCCCCAATACAAAGTCTATATTAGACTCCTGCTGAGCATGGAGCCATCTTTAAATTTCTGGTCTCCCACCAGGACACAAGTGCTCCTCAGCAATTATATTCTGCTTGCCAGTAAGCCATTAGACCTCAGGAATTTGTTTTAAAAGTGTTCAGATTTGTAAAGTAATACTTTCTTTTTGCTGTATTTGGATCTATACAATTAGTATTCATTTTTCTGATTCCTGACTACTGATCTGCTTATTTATTTATTTAACTGGTTGATTCTATCATTCAGGAATTGTGTTTTTACTGACACTACCACTGCAGCTATGTTGTCTCTATGCTACTAAAACTGCTGTTATAACTGTAATGTACATCTAATTGACCTAGTCCTGGAGTTATAACAGTATTTACTGACTTAGCACTACAGTTGTGTCTGCTACTGCTTCAGCTGTGCTGTTGTGTTCATTATCATTTTTCTTGTATGCACAGGATAATTGGCTATTAATGTATTGTGCATGATTTATTAACCTGTTTCCAAACTAAGTTATGGCACTGTGATGTGGTTACTGTTGAAGCGCTCTCAAATTGTTGCAGTAGCATCTATTCTCCTGCTTTATCCACACTATCCTCAGATTTGTATCTTTTACACCCTCCTATCTCCCAATTACTTCCTTTGACCTGTCTGTCTCCTACTAGCTTCATCCTCGCTTTTTTTTCTCTCTCTTCAGAGCACACTCAAGCAAATCTGCAGTCTGCGGCTACCACTCCACCCATACAGTATAAGAAGGAATCAATACTGCAAACTAAACAAGGATATACATTTTGAGCCTCAAGAGCAGGGTCAGTCCACCCAGGCATTCTACTTGTATGTTTTATGAGAGTGAAGCTATTACATTAACAGTATTTCTTAGTAGTTCTCAGCTTGCTAATAAAACTGATTGTTGTAGCCTTGTGTCCCCCCCCCCCCCAACTAGTACAGTAATCCTAACTGTCCAATAGACAGTATACATTTAATTCACATCCTTGTGACTAAATTAACCATCAAGCAGCCCTCTCAGTGCTTTCTGCCTTAATTTGTATCACTTGGAGGCCCACCTGTTTATTTGCATCTCTATACATTCCCCTTCATTGCTAATGTATCTCCCTACTCTAATCTGTGCAAAAACTGGTTACTAATCAGCAAGTCAATGTGAAGACACACTCCCAACCTTAATAAACTTTGCTGTCTCTTCTCTCCTTCACTTTACAGGTAGTTTGAATTATTACTTACCCCCTCTGAGGCCTTCACTGACTTCCACTGACTGCCTCTCTGGTTTCTTTGCATTCCACCTGGTTTACACCCCTTGTGCTATCTCCCTCCCCCAATACAAAGTCTATATTAGAATCCTGCTGAGCATGGAGCCATCTTTAAATTTCTAGTCTCCCACCAGGACACAAGTGCTCCTCAGCAATTACATTCTGCTTGCCGGTATGCCATTAGATCTCAGGAATTTGTTTTAAAAGTGTTCAGATTTGTAAAGTAATACTTACGTTTTCTTTTGTCTTGGTTGTCTCTGCCCCGCTCCATTCACCTTCGCTAATGCTCAGGCTCTCTCCACTCCCCTACCCTGCCCCCTATTCCCTCCTGCCTCCACTACCTCTTCATTTATAGTAATCACAGCCACGCCCACAGTTCACCCTCACATCACCTCCACCAATCACAGCTCCTCAAGTCATATCACATTATACCACAACAACTTGCTCCACACAAAATACTCCCAATCACTCTCATTCCCACTAGGCATTTTTTACATCACCCACACTACTTCCCCATCCACATATAGTGCAACCCTATAATTCCTATTCAGACCCCCCACCTAGAAACAACTTAAACTTTATACCCATGACTATCACACAACTAAGTCTAGTCGGTCTTCTCATAATTCTTTACAACACCTCAAGTAATCACTCTAGCAATATCCCTAAACTTAGTAGCACAACACTGCATTATGCACTCTCGTATACAGACACCACACATTATAATAATATCTGCCCACAGTTATTCAATAACTACATAATGGACCAATTCAGGACTAAACACATATGCTCTCATTCCTACTCCAAAAAAAAAACACAATACTTTCTCACACTCCTCACCAAACTCCAACATCTGTATAACCATTTTAACTCCAGGCTCACCATAAGTGGGGATATCCACCCCAACCCAGGCCCAAATCTATTCTGTCCAACTCAAACTGCTCCAACACAAATATCAGAACATAACATCCCCACTTTCTTTATCCCTGGGCAAATCAACAACAGCAGCAAAACCAACCATCTTTTAATGCAAAATATTAATATTAGAAGTATCAAAAATAAAATACCTGAACTCCAGGCCACAATAGCACACTACTCCCCAGACATATAGTTGCTTTAACAGAAACCTGGCTAAATAAAAACATAGCTACCTCAGATGTTCTCCCTACCAGCTACAATATCATTAGACAAGACAGACCACTTCATAAAGGGGGTGGAACTGCCTTACTGTACAAGTCAAACTTAACTGTCCACCAATTACCGAATGCCTACCCCTCCCCCAATAATTGGGACATACTTATCTCACAACTGCAACTTCACCCCAAAAAGGTCATCACCACAACTGTGATCTATATTCCACCTGGTAATACACCTGCTAGCCTTGAAGACTTCTTATCCTGGTGTTCTTCCACATACTCACAAGAAACCCTTATTCTGATTCTGAGGGACTTCAACCTAGATTGGTTCACCTGTATATCAGAACCACCAAGTAATCTAATAAATCTCCATGGCTACCAGCAGATAGTCCAAATTCCAACTAGATGTGATAAAAACTCTAAAAGGGAATCCATCCTTGACTGGGTCCTAACTAACAACCCCACATTGTACCCTCACACTGGCAGTCTCTCAGACACCTTAAGTGACCACAACATAATATACTTTATACGTAGTAGAACAAGCATATGCAAAACCACTAACTATATATCCACTAGAAACACAAAAGAAATCTCTCCCGAGGTCCTCAACACTTTACTCTGTAACTGTGACTGGACCCCCCCCCCCCCTAAAAACCCTCCCACTTCACCAGGCTGTAGCATATTTCAAAAAAACATTTCTACAACACCTAGACACTGTCGCTCCATTGGGCAAAATCAAGGTTAGAACCTCTACAAACCCCTGGCTCAGTAAAGAAACCAAGCAAATCCTCAAGTCCATAGACACTGCCTGGCTTTACTATCAAAAAAACAAAGAAACACAAAGCCTAACTAAGTACTAAGAACTGCGCAACCATGCAAAAAAATGCATTAGGCTGGACAAAACATCCTACTACACAACATTACAAACTAAATACCAACACAACCCGCAAAAATTTTGGAAAAATGTAAACTAGCTACTAAAATCCACCCAAAAGGCTACCCCCAAACCAACCACCCCTGACACTAAAGTTCCCATCGAAACACAATTCAACTCCCACTTTGCTAACTCAATTCTATCCTTAGTATCATAGGACAGTTCCCTTCCTCACTATCCCCTCCAACACAAATAACACTAATACAAGCTTTACCCTCAAAACAGTTTCCACCACTTCAATCAAAAGCATGCTCTCCAAACTAAAAACCTCATCAACAGCAGCCGACCTACTCCCCAGCTATTTCTTGAAACTCACAGCAGATGCTATTGCTATCCCAGTCTCCACTCTCATAAACAGATCAATTGTTGAAAACTATGTGCCCAAACTCTGGAAAATATCCTATGTTACACCCATACATAAAGGCAGGACCTCCACTGAACTTAATAACTATAGACCCATTGCTTTACTCTCCCCCCTGGCCAAAATCCTAGAAAAATGCATCCATACCCAGATGCTAAACTATCTCCTAGACAGCAACATACTGTCACCTACTCAGCATGGTTTCAGACCTGCCCATAGTACCACTACAGCCCTCCTCTGCTTCACAGACACAGTAAACCGTCTCAAAAATGAAGGCCTACAAGCGTCAACTCTTTTTTTGGATATGTCCAAAGCATTTGACACAGTCTCACACCAAATCCTGCTAAACAAACTAAACCAATATCATCTATCAAATTCCACTCTTACCTGGTTCCAAAGCTACTTAACTGACAGGTACCAAGCTGTTAAATGGGAAAATTCTCTCTCCTCAGCTGCCCATAACTATAGGAGTCCCACAGGGTTCTATCTTAGGACCACTACTATTCACAGTCTTCACAAATGACCTCCATACCTCCACACAGCATGCATCTATAATTCAGTATGCAGATGACACTACCTTAATCTGTGCTGCACAAAACATTCCCACCCTCCTGCAAACAACTCAACTAGCATTCTCTGACATTGAAAACTACCTTACCAAAGCCCAACTTATCCTCAATCCAAAGAAAACTCATCTTGTGATTATAACCAGTTCTAACAAAAACACTAGCAGTCAATTCACTATCTACTCCACTAATGCTACTCCAATTGCTCCAGTGGCACAGGCTAAGCTATTGGGAATAACCATAGACTCCCACCTAAAATTTGATAGTCATCTCAACTTAACTATTAAAAAAGTACATGCCAAACTGGGGTCGCTCTACCGTATCAAACCATTTCTTACCAACAACACAAGATCAGCCATTGCTCGCTCCCAACTTCTATCCACCCTACTCTATGCGTCTCCCATTCTGACTAATCTCAACAAAACTGAACTAAGCAAAATGGAAGCCTGCTATAACAGAATTGCCTGCTTTGCTGCAAATTGTTCATATAGAACTCATCACTGTACTGCTTTGAGACAGCTCCACTGGCTTGAACTGCCCAACCTCAATCAGCTCTGCCTCTGTCATTCTATCTATTACCTCCTCAATAAGTGTCCTGCCCTCAAAAACCTAGTACATCACTCAGCCAAAAGGCCTCTTAGATCATCAAGCAAACTACTACTAGAAGTCACCAACAGCTACAATAGCTTTGGAGATGCACTATATAGTAGTTCAGTGGCTAAAAAATGGAACTCTGTCCCTACAAGCATACAAAACACATCATCCAAAGCCTCCTTTACAGACCTCATCAGGCAACACCTCAAGAAAAGTTGTCAGTGCCATGATTGCTCCCCATGCTAGTGAAAGCGGATAACACATACATACAAAATCTAGAGCACTTGATAATAGTTTTCAATCTTACTCTCAAACACTGGCTAATCTACAATGTATGTACTGTACCCTGTGTACTATGTATGTATTCTACCTATGTTCCAAATTTCAGCTGTACACCGCAAATCTATTGATTACCTTTATTTTTAAAATTAATATTTTTTTGTTTGTTCTCTCCACTGTAACTGTTTATGTGCCGCATACCACTGTAAAAACATGTCCCCTGTAATTGTGTGTATACTGATCATGTCTAAATAACTAAACGTGTCTGTAATTTTTCTTTGTGGAGCTTTTCTCCCCGGGCCTCTGCTGAAAAAGGGCCTTTTCGGCTCAGTCAGACACCCCCGGTTAACAAATGTAAAATAAATAAAATAAATAAATAAATTTCAAATCTATAGATGGACTGGCTCAAAAGCAGGCTCTGTTTGGGCTTCTAGGACAATATTGAGGACTGATGGAGGAGTATAGTTTTTTTATGGGGGGGGACAAAGAAATAAATCTCTGAGAAAAGCTTTGCAAAGTTTTTGTGAAGCAAAAAAATGCTTTTTAAAACCTGAGTGGAAGTTAGAAATCGACGCCAATTTACCTTAATCGAATAGCTAGAAATTGCCATGGAGATAAAAGAAAATGCACGACTTCTGGAGTGTAGGCAGCAAAATGGGGTCTAAACCTCATTCCACAGCCACAGAGGAAAAAACATTTCTATTTACTGTTGCATAGCTTTTGTATACACTGTTTTGGGGATGCAGACAATATGTGAACCACTGTTGTGGACAATGCAGGAACAAAGCTGAGATGTACTTAATGGCTGTTGTGAGACGAACACATCATGTTAAAAACCAAATTCTTTAATACGAACAATAAAAAGTGGCATAAAACAAAGGACTAGGGTGGATAAGCGCTATCGGTAAAAACCTTCTTCAGATCCTCACCCATTAACCAACAATTGTTCTTATAAAAGTAGTAGTAGTAGCCAATCATCAAAAATCAGGAACAAGCTGGACCAATGAGCTTCTCAAACTGAATCAACAATTTAGCATATTAAGATGACCAATATAAGAGACTATCAAACAATTTCCTCCAAACAGGAGCATGTCAGTCTCAAATTCATTCAGAATCACAGTAGAAGCAATCAACAAAAAACAGGAACAATCTGGTCCAATGAACTAGTCATACTGAACCAGCTATTTAGCATACCAAAGGGACCAATCATCTTTAATCAGGAAGCTTTTTCGCCAATAGGAACCAAGTCATGACTATTCATAGTCAGGAAGCTTGTCTTCCAATAGAAATTAGACCCTGACTATTCATATTCATGTGAGGAAAAGAGCCAGTGAAAACACACAGTAGAAGCAAGAGGAAACTAAGGAGCAGCATACAATGTTCATGCTGACTTAGATGCAAACCTTCCTGAATGATAGCACGACTTTTCTTTTCTATCAGTAAAGTGGCTCTTGTTTCTTAACAGAACTCTGTTTTTCTGATCAAGTGACTGTGCACAGTGAGTTGCAACCAGCCGATCAAGAAACATATCTTCAAATATAAATAAGGCAATATCGATTAGTAACTGCAAGACCGAAGTAACCAATCAACTGTGGTCAAAAACACCTTCTCCTTATATGGAGGGAAAGAAAGTAAGACAACAGAATTCATAGCCTGAATATACTCAAGTCCGTAATGCAATCAGCATGTTACATTAGATCAATTGCGTTTCTTGACAAGGTCTCTTACTTTTAAAATGGGCTTAAGGGGGATAACACCATTAAGACCAGGTGGGCGATCGGCTCTGAGTTCTATAATCCATTTAGTTTCTTGTAGTTCAGTGTTGTTACATATATCACCCCTTCTCAAATTCTCTCTTAGCATACTTATGGCCATAAGCAGTCTTACTTTCTTTCCCTCCATATAAGGAGAAGGTGTTTTTGACCACAGTTGATTGGTTACTTTGGTCTTGGAATTACTAATAGATATTGCCTTATTTACATTTGAAGATATTTTTCTTGACCGGCTGGTTGCAACTATCACTCTGCACAGTCACTTGATCAGAAAAACAAAGAGTTCTGCTAAGAAGCAGAGCCACTTTACTGATAGAAAATAAAAATCATATTATCATTCAGGAAGGTCTACATCTAAGTCAGCATGGGCATTGTATTCTGCTCCTTTCCTTTTGCTTCTACTGGGTGTTTTCCTGGCTCTTTTCCTCACATGAATATGAATAGTCAAGGTCTAATTTCTATTGGGAGACAAGCTTCCTGACTATGAATAGTCATGAGCTGGTTCCTACTGGTGAAAAAGCTTCCTGATTAAAGACGACTGGTCCCTTTGTTATGCTAAATAGCTGGTTCAGTATGACTAATTCATTGGACCAGCTTGTTCCTGCTTTTTGTTGATTGGTTCTACTGTGATTCTGAATTAATTTGAGACTAGCATGCTCCTGATTGGAAGAAATAGTTTCTGATAGTCTCTCATTGGTCATCTAGATATGCTAAATGGTCGATTCAGTTTGAGAAGCTCATTGGTCCAGCTTGATCCTGATTCTTGATGACTGATTACTACTACTACTATTATAAGAACAATTGTTGGTTAATGGGTGAGGATCTGAAGAAGGTTTTTACCAAAAGCGCTTTTCCACCCTAGACCTTTGTTTTATGCTACTTTTTATTTTTTGCATTAAAGAATTTGGTTTTTAATGTGACGTGTTAGTCTCACGACAGCCTTGGTGGTACGTCTCATCTTTGTTCCTGCATTTTCTTTACTAGTTGAGACTACCTTTGGTAACGTAGCATTTTTTTTATGTACTGCTGTGGACAAGGAAGGATTCTTGGCTATTAATGGAATTGTTGAAACCCATGTGGTTAGTCTGAGGTTATGATGGTCCAAGTAAGGTTGATCATATGGGTGAGGTAGGAGATGGAGTCATGAACTGAGAAGCCAAAAGGACTTCAAGTAAGGCCTGAGCAAAGGAAATCAGATATGTCTAGGCCAAAGTGGAGCAATGAGAATTACTGTGGATTCTCTAGTTGATGCTTTCTGTGGAAATTCTGAAATTAGAGGGATAAGAGTGTAGGCATATGGAAGGCAGAGGGCCCCACTAACAGACTAGAATACCCATAGTGACTATTCCTCTGAGGGGAATGAAGACAAAGTAGCTTCCACATTTGGTATTGGAAGGGGATGTAAAAAGGTTGCAACAAGGCTGGCCCCAGTGACTGAAAATTTGTTGTGCTACTGACAGAATTAAGACCAATCATGAGATATCAAGAAAGACCAGCCGAGTGTGCTAGACAGTTTTTTCCCCAGAAGATGCCCTGCAATAAAAAAAGTGATGCAAGTCTACTGCACTTTGCCAAACCCCTATGGCCTAGACACAGTAATGGTAGGATTTGGTGTAACCCTGCTTGCTGATGTACCTATGTGACAGATAAGTCTGATTTAATAGCTATCACCCTATTAGGGAGAGATGCCTGATGCAATGATGTCACAGATGTAGTGGGAGAGGAGTGTGTCGATGTCAAAGCCAGTGGTGGAGAGAGCTTTCACCTGCCTAAAGACTTTGGGGTCCAAAGAAGGGCCAGCTTCTTTTGGCTTCCTCTTTCTAGACTATCTTTTCCCTTCTCAATTTGTTTATTTTTTCTCACTTCTTCACATAAGATGGAGAATCTGAAGTTGGGGTGGGGAGCCTTTAATGATCAGCTTGTCTGGCCGATCAGCTAAAGTCCTGGGTCTGAAACTCTTGCAGGTACTGCAGTCAGCATCTAGATGATCTGGTTCCAGGCACACCACTCACAAGTCACAAGTGTCCTGGGGAGGAATTTTACAACTGCATTTTGTACATTTATTAAAGCTCTTACCCATAACAGAAGTAGAAACAAGCACATAACAGATTACCAGGAAATTACACAATTCTAATGATAGTAACTTTGAATACTAGGAAAAACAGCAACCAACAACTAAATGTAGAAACACAGAGGACTTTTTTCTTTTTTTAGTAACAAGTACAAAAGAGCGTGACATTAGGCCCAAAACTAAAAGGTCACAAAGGAGAGAAGGTAAACTTAGAAAGTTTAAACAATATTGCATCAAGTGAAAACATCAAGGGAAAAAAAACTTAACAGTAGTAAAACTCTGAATATACAAATAAAGTTCTGAAAATTATCAAAAAGATAAGATGAAACACTTAAATGGCACTGAGATTATCCATTCACAATGATGGCTAACAAGATCTGAGATAGTCTTAGTGCTAGGGGATTATGGGAAGAAAAATCTAAAGGAGCTTGAGACTAGGACCACTTGCAGTTAGCCAGACTGGATCCAACAAGCAGCTCAGTATTCAACAGATGGTCAAATGAAATAGAATTACTCTTTCATATGAAGATTTGTTCAGGTGGATACCTATGCTACCAGTTATCTTTAGCACACTCTTGACCACATATTCTTTTTGGATGTAATAATCCTTAACTTGCTGGTTAAACAAGTCTACTGGTCTGATCACTTCTTTGCCTGTTATGGTCTCTTAACCTCATGTTCTCCCCCATCCCAATATAAGCTGATGGTGTATGACTTTGTATAAGGTTTCAGCATCTTTATTTTTGTAAGAACCTCACCAGAATTGCATTTGAATGGTAGTGCTGGGAGTTCAGACAAGTTAGTTCATGACTATAACAAGTTATTGATTGCTACTCTAGACTTGCTGACTCCTAACTTGTGTGTGCTCCCTCCAAAGCACACAAGCCATGGGGCTTCACTCTGAGATGCAAGGAATCTTCAAGTTGGAGACGTGGGTTTCTGGAATGATAGATCTGAACTAAGACAGCATTATGCTCACTAGAGGTCTGAGATCTCCTGTAAAATGACAGCTTTTCTGCACAGGGATAGCATTGCAGTGGCAAACTGGTCATATTCCTTCAGGTCATGGTCCAGCCTCATCCTGACAGGTTGGATCCCTTTTCCTTTGTCACTGATATCCCACTAAATGTCCATGTGCAGCCTGGCTTGTTTTCACATCAGGGTGGTTTTTCACTGACAAGCGACTGCCATCATTATGTCAGCACTAACTCTTGTACTGCCTCCTGTACCTCCTTAAGCCAATTTGCTCTTCTCATCCCATTAAATGGTCCAGCTAAATCCTGCCATCCCTTTATGGGAAGAGTGGCCTTGGAATCTTCATCCCTTAAAAATCAGACTCCCTTACTCTACTTTTTGCTGTCCAGAGGAGTAGCTAAATCATACTGTAGCCACGCAGCTGGGCCCTCCCTCTCCAGGAAGAGAATTAACTCTTTGGTCTACATCCTTTGGGATTGCCACTTCCAACAAATGAACATGGAGATGAGAGCTGAGGGGATGGTATGAAATGTATAGCTAGGATAGAGGTTTTAAGGGATTTTCCATCCCTGTATCCTCACTGGGAGGATTAGGCACGACTGTGACACGCATCTTCTCCCATGGCACCAACTCATGCTCTTCCTCCCCAGCCAATACTGGAATGGTAGACTACTAGTAATGAGAGCCATGTTTAAGTCTCCATTACGGCATTTCCCAACTGCCATCAGAAATCCTAGTCCCTCCCCCAATATGGGTGAAGTACTGTAAGCCTCTCACCCCCTCCCCCAGCTTCTCCAGTGTCCATGCCACTAATCAAATTCAGTTTGGCTGAGTATTCCTTTTGACACAGAAGACAGAAGCTGATACTTTATTTTTTATTTATTTAATTTATTTTACATTTGTTAACCAGCATGGTCTGACTGGGCACAGGTCCATTTTCAGCAGAGGCCCAGTGAGAAAAGCTCCACAGTAAGTACAATTTTATACAGTATGTTAAAATACAGTATACAGAGAATTTTCAAACAATATGTTAAAATACAGTACACAGCGGAAGACGTAAGACCTATACATACAGGAAAAAATAGTTACACATGGTTAACAGAATAAGAATATAAATTCAGTCAGCATTAGAAGACCTAGACTGTAATATATATTAGTGTAGGTGTATTAGGAAGTGAGGTATATAGGTGGAATAATTTGAGGACTTATGTAATACATGGGCCTAACTACTTATTCTTTAAGTGTGTTCCAAGTGAGTTTTTACAGTGAAAAGAGGTAGGGACAGAAATCAGTTAAGCAGAGATCACTTCTAAGTAGATAAGATACAAGTTTCATCCACTTTTTGTAGTGTACTGAATTCCTTATAATAACCTCATATCAGATTTAAGTACTATTTAACTAACAGCCTAGAACCATGTTCTCCATGATTGTTGATATTCACCTGAATGTTCTGTGTTAATTTGTTCACTTGATTTTGCCATCCACCTTGATGTCTGGATTTGTTTGATCTATTTTAAAGGAGCTTTTGCCTACTGCTGTCCTCATAAATTCATATCTGGTGCATAAGGGATCAACCTACCAAACAGTGTGTACATGTAAGCCAAAAGTTGAAAATACACTTTCAAAAGAATTCTCAAGAATAATAGGTGAAAGAAATAGCTTTCTATCCATATTATCATGTAATGTAAATGGTCTTATGGGTTTAGATAAAAAGTAATGAGAATTGAATTATATTAAGAAATATAGGTCATAAACAGCAACGTTCCAGGAAAAATATTAGGATAGAAATTAGCATGTGAATTTGACAAAGGATTTCAGGGTGGACATTCATAGGTTCATAGGTGTGTACTAGGCTAATGGCCCTGGAGCCTTTACAAGCCTGGCCCAAAATAATTGCCCAGGCACAGTGCCACCCGATGTTAGTTCACAGTGCCTCTATCCAGTAGGGCAACTGGAGTGATTCCTGGGGTGAATTTTGTTACCCATCCTCTTCTTCTTCTTTCAGCTTTTCCCGGTTAGGGGTCGCCACAGCGGATCATCTGTCCGCTCATGACTGGCAGTGGAGTTTTACAGTGTCGAGTTGCCAGCCCGGCGCCCAACCTTCCACAGAAGGCACACACATATACACACTCACACCTAGGGCCAATTTAAAGTGTCCACTCCACCTACTGTTACCCATCCACTCATCAAAATTTCTCTTAAAGAGGGCCAGCAAGGTGCTCTAATTGACATGAATGGGAAGCTTTTTACAGAGTAAGGGCAATCTTTGGGAGATGAACCTGTCCCTCCAGTATGTTCTGTTAATTGTGGTAATGAGGTTGTGATCTCTGGAGTCTGTAGTGTGGGGGGATTGGGGTTTCTTTAGGTGTAACATTTCACGTAGGGCTGGGTCAGACATGGCTTTGTAAGTCAAACAGAGATCACTTCTAAGTAGATAAAGAGACTGAGAAAAGCTGAAGTTTCTGGAGTCTGTCCATGTAGGACATGTGTCTAAGGCCTAGGATCGTTTTTGTGAGGTGCTTTTGTGGCCTCTCCAGCTGTTGTAGGTGTCTGGTCAGGTACATGCCAAACGGGGCATTATATTCAATGATGGTCTAATGAGGGATGAGTAAAGAGGGATGATTACCTCTTTCTTCCTGAATGTGAAACCTTTGGTTATAAGATGTGCTACATAGGAGGACTTTCTGACCACAGTGGCAATGTGGTGGTCAAAGGTGAGGTGGCTATCGACCTGGGTGCCCAGATCTCTAATGCCCCCTTCAGTGTTCAGTGGGCTCCCATCAACATGGTAATTCGTGGGAACTGAGTTTTTTCCAAAGGAGATGACACATTTTTTGGCGTTAACTGTCAGGTCATGGTTCCGACACCAGTCATTGGTCTCAGACAGGCCCTTTTGTAGGATGTCTACATCACTTGGGGAGTTGATAATGACTCCTAGCTTGCAGTCATCAGTGAACTTGGTAAGCCAGAGTCGTCCTGTGTTGGCCTGGACTTCTGAGAAGTAGATGCCAAACAGAAGAGGGCCCATGACCAAGCCCTGTGGGGCTCCACTCATGACTGGTCGACAGAAACCACATCTTTCACTCTGTGGGCCCTGTCTGAGAGCCAATTTGCAGCCCACCCAGTGATGGAAGGATTGATGCCTAGTTTGGTGAGTTTATCAATGATACCCGAGTGGGGAATGGTATCAAAAGCCTTGGCCAGGTCGAGGTAGGCTGTATGCACTGCCTTACCTTCATCCACAGCCTTGGTGACTGCCTCGAAGAAGTCAACCACATTTGGCAGGCAGGATCTCCCCTTGACAAAGGCAAACTGTGTGCGGTCAAGAGTTTGGAGATTGATCTTTGTTAAGTAGGTCCATGACGATGCACTCTATATTTTTGCATACCCAACTTGCCAGGCTAATGGGGTGATAGTTTCCACGGTCTGTAGTTGTTTCCCCTTTTATGGAGTGGGATGACTGTAGCATTTGTTAGGGACATAGCTTGAGGTAAGGCTGTGACTGAACAGGGCACACAGATGTGATGCCAGTTCTTTTTGTAGCTCATGTAGGATGCAACCAGGGATATTTTATCAGGTCCCATGGATGCTGTATTCTTGGCTTTGGACAATGCAGTTTAACCTGTGCTGCAGAAATGGTGGGTACCAGGCTTTCTTCTGGTATTGTGATAGGGCCCTTGGGGGGGTAGGGGTAAAGTTGGCACTGAATCTGTTGGCCAGTATGCTGGCTATATCTGTTGGCTCAGTACAGGAGGTGCCACTGCGCAATAACTCATAGCAAATCTGGGTATTGCCTTTGAGGTTTATGCCACAGAAGGCTTTGTGGTTGTTTTTGGTGTCAGCTGCAAGTCTGCCTTCATAGCTGGCTTTAGAGGATTTGATAAGAGATCAGCTTTTTGTTGAGACTGATAAGGGAGATTTAATAGTCTTGTGACTTCATTTTTTTCTGCAACAGTTTCTTCCTTCTGTTGCAGAGTTTATTGATGGCTGGGGATGACCAGATTGGCTTCCTTTTCTTGGAGGAGAGCGTCTTAGTTCTATATGATATGGCAAGGTCCATGCATTTGTGTACGTGCTCATACAGTGCACTGGTGTATGATCTGGCAGTGATGCAGCTATCTTCCATTGGCATGGGTGCTGAGAAGTTAGCCACCTCTGTTTTTAGGAGCTCAAAGTTAGCTTTAGAGACATTTTTCAGGGTGTTCACCTTAGCGGGGGGGGTGTAGGTGAGATGTAGATTTCCATGGTGATCAGTTTGTGGTCGGATTTAACCAGGGAAGAATTGACTATAGGTGTGGAGCAAGTTTTTCCCATGTTGGTGATAACCAGGTCGAGGATATTGCTTCCTCTAGTGGGGGTCAGAATGAGCTGGTCCAGGACACTGGAATTGGTAAATTCAAAAAAGTGTTGGGCCTATACATTGTACTTGAATAGTTTTCCCAGTTGATGGAAGGGCAGTTGAAGTTGCACAGTATGAGAGTATTGGGTTGGACCTTGATAGATTCCAGGGTGCTTAGGAACTTGGAGTAAGAGTCTAGGGACATGTTTGGGGCTCTGTAGCAGGCTATGACTTTTATCACCATCTAATCCAGTGTTAGTTGTACCTGAAGCATCTCGGATGCATTATGCTGGACTACCAGTCTAGAGATGTGCGTATCCTTTAAGAATATGGAGACACCACCACCTTTGGAGCTTCCGGACGTATTCTGGGGCTGAAAAGTATGGAATGAGTTGTAGCATAGCCTGGGAGAGCAGGGATGCTTTCTGCCTCTTTAAAGGACTCTGTTACAACACAGATGTCAACATTCTCCATTTTGAAGATAACTTTGTGCGAGTACATCTTGAGATTTAGACTTCTAGCATTGAGCAGCTTGACCCTCAGATTGCATTTGTTTATAGCAGTTACGGTGGAATTTTCATCTTTAGAACACTGCCTAAAAAAGGCACTATAGGGGTGGCAAGAGCCCTGGCCAGTACCCAGAACCCCAGGGGTGACAGATGCAGGCCATCTCTGGCAAAACATTGAGGTCTGTCGATCATGTTGTCCCAGGCAGATAGATACAGGATCCCCTTAGAATGACACCAGAAACTTAGCCAATTGTTGAAGTGAATCATTTTCTGCTCGTACTGTGGTATCATTCTGGGTGAAGTGGTAGTGTAAAAACAGGAATGCAGGCAAGAGGGCTTGAGGCATGCACACAGTAGTAGTTTCCAAAGTTTATTCTTCAGACTTTGCTTCAAACAAATGATAAAAACAATAAAATTCAGTAACCATAAAGTGGTCTGATGAAGTCTCACTAAGGGGTGAGACGAAAAGCGCTTTATGGTTACTGTTTATTGTTTTTATCGTTTTTATCTTGCCTGCATTCCTGTTTTTGCAGTTACCTGTTTCAGTATTCCAAGTCTGTGAAGTGGTAGTGTATGTTGCATGCTGTTCAGAATGTCCAACATTTTATGTTGGAACAATTGAGTGGAAACTATCCCAGATGATTTATGAGCATATTTATGACATCTCCCACAGTAAGGATACAAAAGCACTATTTAAGCACATTAGTAAATTTCCTACCCACAGCTTTAAATTTCTGGTAATGTAGCAGGTCATTAAAGATCCCTTGGGAGGACTGTGGAAACTAGTCTTAGAAAATAGAGAGACCTGGTGGCAAATATATCTGAATGCTGGATTCCCCCCGGGGCTAAATGAAATGATTTCCATCAATAGCCTCCTCAAATTAAAAACATATGATAGTTAGTTTATAACATTTGTATTAACATGTAAATATGTATATATATATATATATATATATATATATATATGTATTTTTTTTTTTAAACAAAAGTAAGAAATATGGTTTAGAATTAATTAATTGTTTTTTGCCATTTATGATTTTCAATTTTTTGTTATGGATCTGTTATTGGCTGCTGCTTTGTGTGATGTTATGTAATTTCAATATACAAGTGTTGTTTAATGTATGGAGGTTCATCTGAAGAAGTTTGGTAATTTAATCAGATGAAAGCGCTAATAAATTGTAAAATTCACTTTTGCCTTTTTATTTGCTGACAACCAGTTGGTTTTTATTTGGTATCATTCTGGGTGATGGTAGAATACTGCTCAGGGCTAGGGTCATACCTGCCTGGGCCACATAATCCGAGAGTTCGATCACATCTCTTTTCATGTAGATCAGGGAGGTATGTCTCAAGTCATTCACACCCACATGGATAATGATTGAGTCATATTTGTACTTGTTGTGGAATGACCTGAGTGCATGTCTTATGTGGCGGATCCTGGCACCTGATAGACAACTGGCTGTCACCTTCTCCTTGTTCAGCCTAGTGAGTGGGACATCAGTGTGCCTCACAATTGAGTCTCCTATGATTAGTACCATTGGGCAAAGTGTTTTGCCTTAAGGGCTTAGGTTGAGGGGCACACTGTGGTGGTGAGCTGTGTGTTAGGTGGTTGATACCTTGGGCCAGCAGGATATCAAGACCAAAAGGAAAAAGGGAGCAATACTGATTACTATAGGAACTCCAGTAGTAATGGGGGGGGGGACAATAGTAAATTTGTGGTAAAGGGCTATTAGCAGGGAAGCACTTGTATTACAACAAAAGCTGCTAATATGGAGCTTCAGAAATTTTTTTGAGAAATAATCGTCCCTCAGCAGAGAATATTTATGGGCAGGGACTGAAACTTAACTTGCGATAAAAGGATTGTATCAGGGGACCTATAAGAGAAAATACAGTAAAAGGAGGAAGCCTTCCGAAGAAATATATCTGAATATCTCATATGGAAAATGTGAATTCAGTAGGAGGAACTCAGTATTTATATATTTCCCCAAGGTACAATAACTGGGCCAGACTGAATAGAAGTTGTGTTTCACAGGAACATGTGCATTTAATTGAAAGCCTCAACACTTCCCAACAATTTTAGATTACAAATGATAAAAACTAAGAAAGTAGTAGCCTAATGAAGTAAAAATGGGACACTGTCACTTTCCAAGTTACCTGTTAAAAAGAGAGGAATTGAAGGAATAGGTAGTGACTTGAGAGTTAATAGGGACTATCAAAGTTTCTTCAGAAGGGATGGCTTGTGAGTGGGATACAGTGAAAATGGAGTTAAAACACGGTTTAAATGTATAAATAAGTAAAGCATATGGGAAAGAAGTAAAAGGAATTATTTAAAAGGTATGACAAAAGTTCAAGTATTGCAGAATAAGGGGAATCCTCTGCAGCTGTTCTTGTGCTGTGAATACTAAACGGAAAATAAGGGTGTATTTGGAAAATATGCATGAATTTAGAAAGGTTGCTGTTAAGTAGCTATTCCTGATAATTCCAGACCATAAAAGCTTAGTACAATGTCTTGGGCAACAAAGCAGAAAGGGCTGCTGCCAAATTTAGGGAACTCATGACAAAAAAATAACCAGAGATCCTAAACAGCTATTGAGATATTTCAGAAATTTTATGAAAATTTGTATGTAACAGAGACAAGTGGAAATCAAGAGAGGGTAGAGATGGGAATTATGTGTACTAATCTATGCCAACATTAAAGGAAGCCAACACTTGATTAATGGCTAAGAGAAGATACAAGAAAAATGGAAAGGTATGCTCAACATGGTAGTTTCCAGGGGCAGATGTTATTCTTGTGAAGAGTGGAAGGAAGAAAGTGATAAAGGCCTGGAGGTTTTATTTAACTATATTTTAAAATGGGGGTTGGGGGGCAGCTTCTTTGAAGAAGGATATGGTGGCTTTATTTCCCAAAAAGTATAGAGAGTCTTTAGACCTAGCTTCATATAAATTTTAACTATAATGATTAACTGTTTATATCTATACTAAACAAAGGAACGGGAAAGGTGTTGTCAAAACTGACAGTTATGGATCAATGTGATTTTGTAGAGAAGAGGCAAACAACTGACATTAACAAAACAACAATGACCCAGATGGAAACAGAAATTAAAATGCTGCTATTGTTGGTGGGTCTTAATGTAGAGAAAGCATTCAACAGAATCAACTACGATTTCATGAGTACAGCAATGACAGCATTTGCATTCTCTAATGCAATAACAGGGTTAATTATGATATGTAAAGGGTCAGAGGCAAGAACTAAAATGGAAGGGTTCCACTCCAAGTTGTGTTTGAACAGAGGAACAAAGCAGGGGTGCCCTCTTTATCCATTTATTTGCTTTATATTTTGTGCAAATGGCAGAGAAAATATCAGACTCTCAAATTCAAAGATATAAATGGTATTGTAATCAAGAAATATTAGCTTTATTTGCAGAGGATATTTTGCACTTGAAAAATTAAGAAAGGACATTTCAGAGTAGTCTTTCTGGGATACAGACATAATGAAGACATAAAGACTATAGCCCAGGTCACAATACCAACTCTGCCCTTCTCTCCTTCTTACATTCTGTCAATTTAGCCCGTGACTCTGGTAATATGGTATCCTGTATTCTGCTGGACTTATCTAAAGCTTTTGATACCATCTCCCATACTCACTTACTAAACCATCTCTCTAATCTCAACCTCTCCCAAAAAATTTTTTCATGGTTCTCCAGCTATCTTTCTGACAGGTCCCAAGCCGTAAAATGGGGCCAGGCCACCTCCAATTTCCTTCCTACACCCACTGGAGTACCCTAAGGTTCCATACTTGGCCCATTGCTATTCAATATCTTTATTAATGACTTCCACAAAGCCATACCCAATACCAAAATTGTGCAATACGCTGACGATTCCACTTTGATCTGCTGCGCCACTAACCAAACAGAGATCCAATTTCTGACACAAACTGCCTTCTCAACCACTGAAAACTGGATGCTCCAAAATCACCTCTCACTAAATGCCAACAAAACTAAGATCCTTCTATTCTCTCCCTCAAAATCCTCCCCTCTTGATAAAAACTCACTTCAAATTACTAGCCTTAACAACTCCACTATTGAGATCGTACCCTCCGCCAAACTTCCTGGTGTCACCATTGATGATCACTTAAAATTTAACACTCATATCCAACTAGACATCAAGAAAGCACACATAAAACAAGGCCTACTTTACAGAAACAACCACTTCCTCTCTCCTACCACCAGACTAACTCTCGCCACAAACTATCTCCTTCCCTCTCTACTGTATGGCGCTCCTCTGCTCACTAATTTATCTTCCACACTTACTTCCAAACTGGAAGTATGTTACAACAAAATCACCAGATTTGTCACCAATGCCAAATCCTCCTCTCATCACTGCACCTTGCTTCACTCATTAAACTGGCTTGAACTCCCCAATCAACTTGACTTTCTCCAAATCACCACAGCCCACAAATTATTGTTCCAACCCACTAACTGCCCTGCACTATCCAATATACTACAACCATATAACCCCCTCAGATCCCTTAGATCTACCCACCAAAACATGATTACCGTTCAAAAACCCAAGTGCCCAGCTGGTCAGCTTCTGTTATCCTTTTCCCTAGCTAAAAAATGGAATGCTCTGCCCTCCACACTGAGGACCTGTGACAACCTTAATAACTTTAAAACTCAACTTCATTCATACCTCTATCTAAACAGGAAATGCAACTGTACTCTTCAGCCCATACCTCTCAAGCTCTCCTCCCCCCGTTTACTCCTGGATAACCTTTTTACCTTCCTAACCTCGCTCTCAAATATAGATTGTATATGCAACTAAACAGTAAAATCTAGCTATTATGCTATATGCCTGTCTTTTTCTCCTGAACAAAACTGTAATTGTTTGTTTTTTTTCCTTTTTGAATGCAACCTGTTGCTTGTAATGCAAACTGTCTTTGAAACTATTCATGTAAGTAAACTTTGTGTTGTGGAGTGTTTCTCCCCGGGCCTCCACTGAAAATGGGCCCCCCAAGCCCAGTAGACCTCCCCGGTCATCAAACTGGAATAAATAATAATAATATATAGCAGTAAACTATATACCCACACATCAATTGGTTAAGCAATATCCAAATTTATGTGGACATAGGATGCTGTATGTAGGCATATGGATTAAAAAAGATTTGGTTATGGCAACTAAGGACATGTGGGAAAACACTAAACCAAAGATAACATAAAAATAAAGAAAATAGTAACTCTTGATTATGGATTTGGATATGAAGATCAAGACATAAGCAGTGAAAATGTTTTAGGCCCTTTAGTTTTATACACAAAAGTCAGGCAAATTTTGTGTCAAACAGAGGAGAAATTGTTGATTAATAAAAGTTTGAAAGAATTTATTGGGAGGGAGCAAGAGTTAAGTGGGATAAGTTTATTCTCCTCATAGAAAGTACAGTTGTGCAAGATGTTACCATAACAGTAGATGTCCCTCTATTCACTGTTGCATTATTCCTAACTGAAGGTATCTCTTCCCAAGGATAGCTCAACATCTGGACAGCATACCAAAGCCTTTATTACTGACAGGCACTGTTCTAAGTATGCTCCCCATGCAAGGTGTACGGCATAAGGGCGACATACAGATGCACAGAACTGAAAAATCCACAGGAAGAAAAGAATATCTATAGGGACAATGAAGAACATGTACATCCAAGGAGGAGAAAAGGGAGCAGAGTCCCTCAGCCAAGACAGCTAGAAAGAACAGGCAAGTACAGAGGGGGCAGGATGGAGGGAGCGAATACTGCAACAGTGAAGAGAAGGACATCTACTGTTATGGTAAGATCTTACATAACTGTACTGAGTGGCAGGCAACTTGAGAGCTGGAACTCAACAGGGAAAGGACAGATGCCTTCCCATCAGAGTCAGGAAGATCAGAAATAACCTGAGAAAGGAGGAACAAAACATACCTAGTCATATGAGTCTGGTAGTTAATGGCCCTACAAGATAAAAGTGGCATCAGTATAAACTTTCATGCCCAGTTTCTCTATGGCCCTACTAACCACATCAGAAGGAAGTAACTTGGTAGACGTCAACAACTTGGAGGGTTTATCCGAAGTGACAGATACTACAGAAAGATCAGTAGAAAGGCATTTATACAAAAATATACATTCATCAGGCACCTTGTAAAATCTGTC
Source organism: Protopterus annectens (assembly GCF_019279795.1). Classification (NCBI taxonomy): domain Eukaryota; kingdom Metazoa; phylum Chordata; order Ceratodontiformes; family Protopteridae; genus Protopterus; species Protopterus annectens. Next base: position 863,991,348 of record NC_056746.1, on the reverse strand, counting down.
AGGTTTCTTGGGAGCAGGGGGCTGCAAATCAGCAGCCAAAGAACCTACTGAAAAGGTACCCAGGAGGGCAGTCAAAACAGGGAGAACAGTAGAAGGTTTGGGAGACTCCATCTGAAGGAGCTCAAAATACATTTTCTGGACATCAGAAACCTGACAGAATTACATCATATGGGTAACAGTGTCCCCAAAGATAGCTCCTGTAAAGGATAATCTGGACTAAGAGAATCTTCCTCCTCTGAACCATAATCCAAGGGAGAAGAGATGTGAACAATAGGCTAAGGATTCTTTCCCAGAGTCCTGATCTTCAGAGAAATCCAGTTCCCAAGGTCTTTTAACAAGAGTGGAAGACTGGGAAGGAAGAGACAGAGACACAGATACCCCTTGAGGAGGCGTTAAAGACATTAAAGCATTAAACAACCACCGAGTAAAATTCTGCCATTAATACTGGGGAGCTTTAGCTGCTAGTGAAATATGCTTGGTTTTGTTTCTTTTTCTGCTTGATGTCGCAAAAAACACCCTAGGTGGGTCTGACCCTTGGTGACACTCAATAAGCACAGTAGGGATCTTCTCCCTCACTAACATATGTGGAATCCCCCTTGGTCCCTCAGATGTAATCAGCTGAGGTCCCCCCCCCTCAACCTCTGAAGCAGATGTGTGCAAAGCCTGCAAAGACATGCTAGAGGCTGAATCCACACTGGCCTCCAGTGGGGATCATGACAGAGGAATCCAAAGCAACCACTGGACGATCTCTGGGCTTTCACCAGCCAAAAAAAGAGATGCCCCGGGAGGCTGGACAGCAGCTATATCAGACTGAAGTTTTTTGGCCTTTTTCTTGGCAAATGGCTGACCCTTGGGATGGGAAGACTCCATCATAGCACCTTGAGCCAACAACCTATGACTTTGGTTTTCAAGTAAATATATGAGGAGAGACAACTACATGGGGTCATAGGGAAGAAAGCATGACAGAACACTGTGTATGGACATGGGAAGCACCCAAACAAAACAGGCACTGGTTGTGATGATCTTTATGGGGAATCTGACTCCCAAAGTTGCATTTTCCCTTTCTGTATGACATGAAACCAATCAATACTAAGAAAGCAAAAAATCTGTCATCCAGAAGCAAAATATAACCAAAAACAACAGCAACAACTGGAACCAAGGAAGAAATGAATATACTTTTAGCGTACAAACAAATTTATTACACTTTCGTCATGCAACTTCCTCAGAATACACACTAACAAGCATAAAATCAGTTTAAATACATGTCACTGACCAATAAAAATACATTAATTAACCTGATACAAACCTGTTTGAAATAACATTATCTACAATATTAAAACCAACTTATCTGATAATATCTGACACGGGATAACCTATAATTCATCTATTTAAACGCACTCTATGACTTTTTAAAAAAACATTTAACATTGATAACATTAAGTCCAGTTTTTTTTATCCAATTCTAATCTGATTTGCCAGTTTCCCTTTGTTCAAGATAGGTCTTGTAATCCCCCACCCCTCAAATCTAAGTCCTTGTTCTAAAACAGAAAAGAGAAATTTGTTATAAGTACATGTTTGTGTATGTCTAAAAAGAGCATTTTTTATCTTTCTTTTTAATACTATAAAAATGTTCTCTTATTCTAACATATAATTCTCTAGTGGTCATCCCTATGTAAAATGCTATGCATCCACTGCATACCCTATATAATACACAATCAATACTAAAAAAACAAATAAGGAGATGCCACAAAAGGGCACTCATCTGAAAAAAAATGGCTTGATAAACCAGCACAGATGTTCAATGATGGTGTTTAGACTGGCAGCAAAGTAGTTTTGCGTGTGTGTGTCCATACATCACCTTTATGCCCTAATGCCTTGCTTGGGGAGCATACATCTGATTTACAGTGCCTGTCAGTATTAAAGGCTTTGGTACACTGGCCAGATGTTTGGCTATCTTGGCAAGAAATCCCTTCAGTTAGGAACATCGCAACAGTGATATGAAAGGACATCATGGTGTTTTAGGATTACTTGATTTGAAAGGATGCATTAGAGCTACTCAGTTAAGGTTCATATACACAACAAAAGCAGAACGTTGCAAATCACATGGAAAGAGATGAACAAACAAGAGGGGTTAAGAAATAAGGACAGTGGGATTTTGGATGAAAGTAGCAGAAAGAATTCCACAAACTAAGACAAGAGAATAGAGAAAGTAGGTTTTGCCAGTAGGTATGACTGCAAGGAGTATAAAAAAAATAGGTAAGAGGGGTCTGAAATGTATTGTAGAAAATTAGCAAAGGAGCCAACATATTGGGAGCAAATAACTAGAGACAGCAACATAATAAAGTAGAAGGAGACCAAACAGTAGTCTGGACTGCAGTTTAGAGACAGTCGTCTTCCCTTCCATGGATCAAAGTATAGCCAAAGAAAAAGGGATAGGAGAGTGCTAAGTGAAAGACCAGCTCCGACAGAATTTTTAGTGGAGTCTTGAATAGAAACTACTGTTAAAGGGATAATTGGTAGAGCATATAAAATACTTCATGGTAACTACAACAATCAAACAGAGGAGGTTAGAAAAGATTCTGAATCGAAACTGGAAAAGCAATTAATCTGAAAGCAACAGTGGGATAATTATCTGACTGGCTCCTAACTATGCAACAAGGTTTAGAAGGTTAATGATTTTCACTTGGAAGTGCATGCATAGGTATTTTTAAACACAAAGCAGACTTGAGATTTATTCCTCAGGTAAACAGCAAATTTTGGTGTTATGATAGGAAAGAGACAGGTAACTGGGAATGTGACTTTTCCAGAGTGTAACAAGTTGGCAGAGTTTAATAATTCTCTACAGAGTACTCTGTCAGAAATGTTGAAGCAACATATGGTTGTAACTAAGGAAATTATTCTACTGAGCTGGGATACAAGATTCAAACAGTCTAAATATATTATGGCCTTACAAAGTTTAATGTTATTGGCTGACAAACTGTAATTGAAGTATTGAATATTGGAAAGGAGTTTAAAGAACTGGATGTATGATCTTTATAAAAGCGAAGCTACACTTTACCTAGAAATAAATGAAATTTATGAACACATGCAGAATGATGTTCAGGTGGAGAATGAGGTTTAAGGGAATGCAGGACTTCAGCAATTAATATGAAGTTATAGTGAATGCAAACTATTGCAAACACAAACTGCATGAAAATGCAAATATGGTTTGCTTTCTTTTGCATTACCATACGTCTGTCACCTTTTAAAATATATTTATTAAAGATGTTTAAAAAGAGGGATGACGCTGATAACCTCCCCTTGCTCCTATACATTCAAGCTTTTTCTTTGATACTCTCATGACATCCTGATATCCTCTTCTGGATCTCACCCAATGGCTGTACTACTAGCACTTAATTGGCCCACTCATTTCAGGGTAATGGAAGATGGGCATTCCCAGGCACTCCAAGAGCCTTATGACCTATTGTTCTTGTCCAGGAACCCCAATCATGTTCCACAAGGTGCCGAGTGATAGACAGTATGCCAACTTGCTGGTCCAGAGAGGGAGGCGACAGCCTACCCACTCCCACATGGGAGCACCCCTTTCCCATTCAGCTAATCTATAGAGTTACACAATAGCAGTCTCCCAAAGGAACTATGCCTCAGCACCTTGAATTTCCTTTGGCAACTTTGTACAGAATGTAGGGTCAGCAGCCTAAAAGTCCACTACAAGGTGGCAATAAAACAGAAAGTCTCTCGATGTTCCATCAGTTCTTAAAGCTTCTCTGGTAAATATCAACTTATCTGCTGCATGTGGTCCTCTGCCTGGTCTTGTACATTACTTTCAGATCACACTTATGTAACTTGGAAGTGTCCTACTCAAAGTCTTTATGAATGTGCTCTGCAGGGATTGTTGGTCTCTCTGCACATAGATTTTCTTACCAAAGATATAATTCATGGATTTCGTCACAGCCATATGCTATTGATAATGCTTCCCTTTACATCTTGGCATCTTTCTCTTGTGCATCTGTAAATGCCCTTCAAACCACCAGCTTTACTTAATGGGTAAAACTGCCTGCTGCATAAATCAGGCCCACAGCAGCAGCAAGCCCACCTATTTGCTAGTTGCAAACACAAGCAGAAGTATCAGTTTCCTACTGTTGGATGTGAAAGTGAGCAATAGCCACTCAATCTCACCTTCACCACCTGGCACCCAAGCTGTTACTGAAATTCAGATCATTCATGTTACAGTCGAGGCCTAATTCCACTATGTCATGGAGCTAGAATAATTATGCTATATTAAGCCATTCAGCAGCTGCTGCTCTCCTCCTCCTCTTATGTTTATATCTGACCCTATAACACAACCAGCTGTATTTGCAGCAACTTCTGAGCTTTACATTTCTTGTGGAATAGCTTTTCCAAACACTTTTCATGCTGATGAAATACCAAAAGGAAACCTAAAAATCTGCATTGATCTAGTGGTGGCATATTAACATCATTTAGCTTGAAGTTTTATCTACCTTTATCTGCCACAAACTCTGGTTAGCATCTACAAATGAAAATAACTCAGTATGTGGTATTCTTCTGATATCCTCTGTAAGCAATAAATAAACATGCCCTTTACAGCATTTTATTTGGTTCACCACACTTACAAATATTGTTTTGCTTTAGGACTGCCATATTATCTCTGTAGAACTGTAGACCAAGTAGCTGTTGTGCAGAAATCAATAGACAGTCAGCTTGTAAATGCTATAACACAGCCACTGCTCTGTTTGAATGGTTTTTGGTTTAGATTGCAAAACCAAGCCTTTTTTCATAAACACAAAAGAGATATCAGTCTGAAAGCCATTTGGACAATGTATCTTTGGAAACCGACTTGCGGATTTTCTGGTCTGAGAAAGCAAAAACAATTGGTCTGATTTCCCGAACATACTTGTGAAGGTAGAATGGTAAAATCGCAACTGATGATGCACGTCCAAGCATATGTAGCATGTATTCACCTTTATTAGAAAATTTTGGAAAGAAAACTGGTAAATGAACAGATTGGTTCAAGGAAGATTCAGATGCCACATTTGGTAGAAAAGAAGCATTGGTTCTTAAAGAAACTCTACCCTTTTGAAAGACTAGATAGGGTAGTTTAGAAGAAATGGTTTGTAATTCAGAAATTCTTCTGGCTGAAGTTACTGCTACTCGAAAGACAGATTTCCAAGTGAGAGATCTGATGTTTAGTGATGCTTTGGGTTTCAAAGGTGACTGAATCAATGCCTGCAAAATAATGGTAATGTTCCAGGGAGGTACTGGGTCTCATAGGTGGCCTAAGAAGAAAAGTTCCTTTTAAGAAGGCTTTTGATATTTTTAAGGAGGCTAGGAATTTTCCAAGCCTACACAGAAACTGGAAATGGCTGCTAACTGTACCTTGATAGTGGAATAACTGGAACCAGCATGAAACAATTCTAAATAAAACTGTAGAGGAGTAGAAACTACAGCTGAGAATGGGTCTAGACCTTTAGAAAATGCCTAGACAGAAAATGTCTTCCACTTGCTACAATAAATCACGGTAGTACAATTTTTTTCTGGGAAGCAGTGAGAATGCATACTACTGAAAGGGAAAGCCTGGCATCTCTTGCTAATGCTAAAATTGGAGGAACCATGTGATTAGCATCATGGATTTCTGATCTGTAGGAGGCAATCTGGATGGGTGATAAACGAGATATTGAAAGTGGTCCAGCATCCAGTGTGGATGAACTAATAGAGACCAATAAAGAAAACCATGGTTGTCCAGGCCAAAAGAGGGCTATGAGATTTACTCGGGCTTTGCACATCCTTGCTTTCTGTATGAATTTGTTCATCAATGGAAAGGGAGGGAAGGCACAGATGGGATCCCGTGGCCAGTGATGGACAAAAACATCCCTCAGTGACTGTCACTGTGGAGGAACTTGGGCAAAATAATCCCTGCACTTGTTGTTGAGATGGAAGGCAAACAAAATCACAGCAAGGGTGTCCCAGTGACTGAATATCCCTGCAGCCACTGTTGAGTTCAGGGACCACTTGGTTGCATCAAAATACATCTGCTCAACTTGTCCACCAATAGTGGAATTCCCTGGGATGTGCAATGCTATGAGAAAACATTAAGAATGCATCGCCTATTGCCATACCCTCATGGCTTCTTGACATAATAGGTAGGAACAAGTTCCTCCCTGTTTGTTTAGATACCAGAATATCAATATATTTCCTGCCTGAACAGGTATCCCACCTCTGGGGAGAGCATCCTGGAAGGCCTGCAACACTTGGACCCACTCATCTCCAGAATACTGATGTGGAATTTTGCCTCTGTCTGTGACCAAGAGCCTCAGACAGTGCTTCCTCTGAAGTGCCCACCACCATCCTCTCCCCAAGTGGGAGGCACCCATCATCACTACTACTGCCACAGGGGGATTCCTCATGAAAGGAAGCCCTTGTGCCAATGATGGGCATGTTATCCACCAAGATACATGGTTTCTGCAAGATGGAGTGATTAATATTGAATGAAGAGGATTGTGAGTCTGTGACCACTGCATTGCCAAAGTGTACTGAAAAACTCTCATGGGATATCTTGCAAGTGAACCAACAGACTGGTCAAAGCCATTAATCCTACCATCTCCCCCTAGTCTGGCTGGGGGAGAATAATGTCTCATGAGAGTTGGAAGCTGTTTGTTGGATGGAAATCACCCTGAGAAAAGGAAGGCTAACTATTTGAGAAACTGTATCCAGGTGGCATCCAATAAGTTCTATAGTTTAAGTTGAAGTGAGATTACTTTTTTCATGTTGATGGCAATGCCCAGTTCCTGAAGCAACCAGAGCAAGAAGTATCTGTGTTGACACAATGTTAGATAGGAGGTAGCTATTAGGAGCCAATCATCCAAATATGGGAATACCTTGATCCCTAGCAGATAGAGCCATGCTGCTACTACTGCTATTATCTTGGTGAACATCCCAGGGCTGTGATGAAACCAAAGCGCAATGCCCTTAACTGATGATGACTGGCTCCCAGCCTGAAATGGAGAAATATACTTAAACAGCTCTCTATCTTTATGTGATAGTGTGTGTCCTTGAGACCTATCAAACACATCAAGGCATCCTTCCTCCTCAGAAGAGGCAAAATGGACTGAATTATGACCATTCAGAATTTTGCCTGTTTCATGAATTTATTTATATGACTCAGAACCAAACTAGGGCTGAGGTCCACTGTTTTCTTTGAAACGAAAAAGAACCTTGAATAAACTCTGGATCCTTGCTGGTCTTTTGGGGACTGGTTGGATGACTCCTTCTATGGTAACTTTGAAATTTCTGCTTCTACTAGTTTCTGCTGATTGGGTGGAAAATCAGGAACCAAGCTCTTCTGTTTTGGAAATAATGTCTAGCACCCAGGACTCTGTTATACTTTGTCAGGCTAGAGAGTACAGAGACAACTGCACACTGACTGCCTCCAGAGAGCAGCAGTTGGGGAATCTCTCAGAGGAAATGGAAAGGTTTCTCAAAAAAGGGCCCTCTGAAATCCTGATTTTACAATCTGATTCGGCCCCTGAGGCAACGTGCGATCTGATGTCTTCCTCCACCCCCAGAAGGAGGCCCATCACTAGAATTTTTTTGGTAAGATCCCTTTGACTTCCTGAGCCACATCTTGCCAGACCTCTGATTGCTAGAAAAGGATCTCTGAGGAGTGGATTCCAAAAGTAGAAAGGGTCTTACTATCTTGCTGGCTTCTAGTAAGAGTTTCCTTGACCTTAGGACTAAACAAAGTAGATCCATCATAAGGGGCATTAACAAAGCAAATCTTGAAATTTTCCACAAAGATGCATCCAAGCATGCCTGTGTACTGTAATGCAGATGCCTACTGCCCTAGCTGTGCCCTCAGCTGTAACAGGAAATCAGTTGCAGGGCCACATTAGAGAAGGACTGACATCCTGATGGCTGAGATTCCACTGTTTTTCTGGATATCTGTTGGCAGGACCCCTGAGAGAGATTTGGAGATCTCTCTGGTAAAACCTCTCTGAAATCAAGTCACATGTGCTAAATAGTTCAGTGTTCATAATGCAAAAGACCCATAAGCATACTTCTGTTTCTCAAAATGATCCAACACCTCTGACTTCTTATTAGGATGATGGCCCCTTGCTCCAATGCTTTCTGTATGAAGGTGCTGACAAGATTTTGTCAGGCTTCTTGGTGGTGGCTGCCACCTCATCAGGATCCTTCCATGCCCATTGTGCCATGAGGCTGACTAAGGGGTCAAATGGAGGTATCATCCAAGATATTGACAGGCCACAACCAAAGGCCTCCTGGACCACAGATTCTTCTTGATGGATGTACGGTGGGCTACCTTCTCTTCCATTCCATCAATTCCAAGATTTCACTGAAGGTGACATCTTCAGGAGGGAATCAGGGGATCCTTCTCCTCTGCCAAAGTCTGTGCCCTCAAAGACATACTATGGAGAGGAGTCAATGTGCTTCCACTTATACATCTGCTTTCAGTGAACAATGCCAGAAGGTTCAAAGTCAGACTGGCAGCTTATCAGATAAGCCTCCTGAGGTCTTGGTTTTGAATGTCCCTGTCTAACAGAATGAGGGATACAGCCAAGTTCGGTGCGGAGTTCAGGTGGCACAGGTCTTGATAAAGGCATCTCACCCCATGGCGTTGAAAGGATTCAAAAGCCAATGGTGCTATTGGTTCCAAAAGAATCCTCTGATGATGATATTGGTAAAGACCCTTTGGAACCAATAGGCCTGGACTCCAAAGCTGATCTTGGAGCCAAGCTACTGAAAGCTGAGGCACTAAGAGGTAGGGACGGCTCTGAGAGTCTTGGTGTCAACCCCTCCTCCCACTCCCTGGTACTGAAGACCCAGTGTCAAATGTGTCAGGGCTGACAAAAGGGTGGAATCCAAGTCAGATTTGAAGTGGAGAAAACCAATGGCTCTGACATGGATACCTCAGGGCAGATTGGCACCAAGCCAGCTGGACCCAATGGTTGGGTAGTGGTTTTCTGCTTGAGCAGTGGAACCAGGCAGGGGTGCACCTTCTTTCCCCTTTATTATTTGCATTATATTTAGAACCACTGGCAAAGAAAATAAGGGACTCAGAAATTCAAGGATATAATCAGTATGGCAGTCAAGAAAAGCTGGCTTTATTTGCAGAGGATATTGTTTCATACATGACAAAACAAGAGAGAACCATTACACATTGTGAAGCATTTTGAGACAGTTTCAGATCTTTTTAAGATACAAATTTTATGAAGCTAAAATAAAGACAATGGTAGTAAATTATTTACCCAAGCACAAATTGGTTCAGGAATATCCATATTTATGGGGACATGATAAAATCAAATATTTAGGAGTATGGATTAAAAGGATTCTGATGTGGGAGCTAAGGATATGTGGGAAGAGAATACACAAAAGATAATACAAAAACTGAGAAAATGGTACCTCCTTTATATGGATATGGATAATAAAATACAAGCAGTTAAAATGTTTTAATCCCTTTAGTCTTAGACAGGTCAGGTATATTTTCATCAACCAGAGGAGAAGTTGTGGATTGCAATTTATAAAGAGTTGAAGGACTTTATCTGGGAGGGGAAGACAGCAAGAGTCAAGTGTGATAAGCTGATTCTTCCAGTAGAATAGGGAGGACTGGGTTTACCCAAATTGAAAGGGCATTTCAGAACTACACAGTTAAGACTCCTATAAATAGCACAAGTAGAAAACTATATTCTATATTTCAAAGTGGAAAAGGATGATGATGATGAAACAGGGGAGAAGCTCAAGAAACAAGAAGAGTGGGATTTTAGATGCAGGCCTTTAAGGAGAATAATAATCATACAGAATATTATATCCACAAAGTAGCAGAAAGTATTCCAAGAACTAAGCCAACATGGGATTTGAGAAAGGAGATTATGCCAATATGGATGACTGCAATTGGAGATAAAGAGAATAGGCAAGAGAGAGCTGGAATTTACTGGACAAAACTGGCAAAGGAACCAAGGTACTGGGAGCAAATAACTGCAGAGGTAAAGATGATAGAATAGGAAGACACTAAGAATTTATTGGGACTGCAGGTTAGAGACCGTCTTCCCTATCATGGATTGATATCAGAGTACAGGCAAACAGAAAGAAATAGTGGGATCCTAAATGAAATACCAGCACTGGTATAGTTTTTAGCACAATCTAGAACAGCAACTGCCATTAAATAAAAGGAGTAATTAGTACAGCATTTAAAATATTGCATAATAACTATAAGAATCAATCAAAGGAGACCCTGCTTGATGCACTGTTGGAGATGCCGGGTGGACAGACTGGTCTGACAAGGGAGATGATTTTTCTCAGCTTTGGCACAGAATCAGAATTGCCTATGCATGGAAAGGCTTTGCTGTATCTAAAAATGATGGCTGCCAAAAAAAGCATTTACTAGAAAATGGAAATCAAAAGCTAAACTAACTATACTAGAACTAGTGAATATAGTAACAGAAAACAACTGGAATTGAGATCTTTAGAAACTGGCAGGAGCAAACTACGAAGAAAAAAGGAAATTGTGGGAAGAATACATACAAGGAAGGAATGCAGTTTAAAAGGCAGAAGGACTTAAATAAAGATGTGTAACGTTTGACTGAAAAAGATTGTGCAGATTATAAGTGATGTATAATGTTTGCAAATAGGGGTGTGTCAGTATGGTTTATGATGTAAAATGCTTGCAACTAGGATTGTGTTGGTGTGGTTTGTTTTCATTTGTATAAATGTATAACTGCCTATGTAGAAAGTGATGTTTTAATAAAGTTGTTTCTTGTTATTAAAAAAAGCCAGGAATTGAATCATTTTTGCAATGTTGCTTAGGTTGCATGATATGTGAAGTAAAATGTTGTTTGTTGTGTTAATTATAGTAGGATTACTTTTATATGAATGTGAATTTGCCTGTGTCACAAGTGATAATTCAATAAAGGTGTTTATGAAAGGGGAAAAAAAAGAAGAGGAGGGGGAGTGGTTGGTACAGTATTCTGTATGTTCAATGCTGATGGTATCTGAGCTGAATCTTACCTCTAAGGAACCTCTTCATCACTCTGTTGATGTCCTAGGTTGCAAAAGCCAAGAATGAGATGAGGAAGGTCTCCCGTCCTGCCATATAGGTGAATGTAGCCTGGGGCTTACCAGTTCTGGTGAAAACCAAAGCCAATCAATAGGCAAACAGATCCAAACAACTGATGGATCAAAGTGCCAAGGAACCTTAGGATTGGGTCCTGGAGTAGGATCTGGACCTGGTGTCCTTTTCCTTGACTTTTCTGGCTTGCCTTTATCTCTTTGTTTCTCTTTATCTATTTTTTCTTTCAATTTAAACTTTTCTGTCTCTTTAGTTTTCTTCTCCTTGCTGGGTGGCGAAGATGAAGTAGAGGGGGTTGGCTCAGTATGACGAATCCCCTTAACTATCAAGTTTTCTTTCCTCTGCTGTAGTGCAAATGTTAAAGGAAGTGCAGGCTCTTGAAATGGGGTTTCCAGATGTTCTGCCCCTAGGCAATAAACATAGTTTGTGATGAGGATCCTGCGGGAGCAGATTGTGCCCACACTCGATACATTTTTTAAAACCCAGTCTCTCTGACATATTGGCCCTTAAATAATATGAACTATCAGTCTAATAAATAACCTGCCCTCAAAGGCAAAAATCTCAGACTACACCAATAAATACTTTAAACACTATGGATACAGTAAAGTCCCCATTATCCCGAACTCAAGCAACCGGCACACCCAAGCAACCAGCATTTTTGACTGGATCATATGTTGGTATATGAGCCAATCAAAAATGGCAAAGCGGAGCCACTTCTGTTCAACAAGGAACAGCTCAGTGTTCTGCATTGAACAGAAAAGGTTCTGCTTTGCAATTTCTGACTGGCTCATATGCCAGTATATCAGCCAATCAAAAATCGCAAAACATCTCTCAAGCAACCAGAAACTACACTTAACCGGCGTCTACCAATCCTCATAGGTGCTGGTTAAGTGAGAGTTTACTGGTTAAAAAAACAGCACTGCACACTAATTAAACATTAGAACTACAACTCTATCAAAAACTGCAAACACACACTAATTTTACTATATCTACTAACTATCCTACAGGACCTAAGGAAAACACTATTCTATAGGGGTGGAGTGACAATAAGACAAAGTCTTTGGATGTAAAATAAAATTCTAAGAGCCCCTGAAGACGTGAATAAAATCTTCCACAGCAAACGAGACCTAAGGTTATTAGGTGGAGCATAAGGAGTTATTAGTGGGGGAGGAGCCAGAGCCCTGAAGCAAGATTTTTCTAGTCAGTGCTGAGGTCAGATTCAGTCAGATCTGACAAGCCACAGCTGAATCAGATGAAAATAGACAACACCAAATTTCAGCATAAATTTCAGCCAGAAATAATGCCATTAAACCCCACAGAACAGAAAAGCAAAGCAAATGAAGAATGACAAATTAAACTCTTGGTAAATATTAGATGTTAAACGTTTCCAACATGACTACTGACAGCTGTCTCTTCATTTTAAGAAGCACAGTCTCAAAGAATCCATGTTGTAATCTCAAAGACTAAAACTTAAAATAACTGTAATTTAGAAAATTAGAAATTTAATGTATTTTACCATCTTTCCTGAGGTACAGAGACCTTTTGAAGTAATAAAAGTAGTAGATGGTGTGGTAAAACATACTTTTTTTCAGAAGCCCACCATTTTGATAATGGGGGTTAAAAGTTTTTGCACATTCACAGACCCATCTCAAAAACAGCTGTAGCACCCAAATGCTTTGCAATGTAGTGAATAGTCTTAAAATATCACTGTCGGGCATAAAATGCCAGATTTAAAATATTAGATATGAATAAAATAAGACTTTTTCCTATCTTCAGAAAAATCAGAATTTCAACAGCATTTTCTCAGAAGCTCTGAATTATATAAACAAGAGGTATATTCTGTCTCTAGTGATTTGTCTACAAGACTTGTTAGACCCTCCCTCTGATTAGATTTTAACATGTGTTAAGCAACAAAAGACAGCTTAGCTATGCAGTGGAAGTAGGACTTGCTATTTACAAAATCTAGGCTGAAAGACAGACTACCTTAACGGCTTCTACCCAAATATAAAATCAGAAAAAACAAAGTAATACAATGTAGGATTAAATTTTAACACTAGATACTAAACATTTACTTCACCATATTACAGCTGAATGATATAAGTTTTAGTTTCTTACCTAGCAGTTTCTTCCAGGATTTGATGAGAGACTTTGCTAAATTGATCACTTCATCGTCAGAGCTCTGCTTCCTTACAGCATTGACAGACATCCCAATTCGGGTAGACTAAAATAAAAATTTACAAACATTAAAGGCAATGCCCTTAACTCTGATACAGCTCAATCAATCAAAATGCAATGCTCTACTTCTTCACTAATAGATTAACCATAAGTAGTAAGATGTACTGAAATTTGCATTAGAACATGCCTTGATGAATATACATTTTATAAGCTCATGCTTGATGCATAGTTGTTATTTACAGTATCAGATCATGATTGCAGAATACAACATAGTCACTCACACTTTATAAGTTCATGCTGCAATGAAAAAAAAAAAACAGAATTGTGAAGAAGTCTAACCAAATAACCACAGATGATCCATTATTTCACAATAATGCTTTCCCTGGAAGACAAACTAGACTACTCACTTAATACTTCTACTTAAAAACAAAATGGATTCAAATGTACGTAAATAAATTTACATTATTTTTAAATTTATATATTATATTTTTATAAATAACTATATTACATATATACACACACAAACACACATACACATATATGTGGTTCCCCTTGAAATCATCAACTTAACAGAACGTTGACTCACGTAACAAGATGACAACAGCGAAGGTTTAAAACAGTAAACTGCAGTGCGATCTTGGATTTGGTAAATTTAGGTGGGGGGGGGGGTGCAGGGAGAACAGCCCCCCCCCCACTTTGGTGTGTTTAATTTGTTTATGATCTTGTGTTCTTTAGTGGTGACCAAGTGGTTAGTTTCCCAGAGGCGAATTTGAGGTTCTGAGAGTTCCCTGTTTTACACCTTCTTTGTTGTTGTCTTGCTGTTATGTGAATTGACGTTCTGTTAAGTTGATGATTTAAAGAACCATATTTTTTATATATATAGCTATATATACACACATACATATACACATACACACACTTATACGTATGTAAAAAAATGACGCTTAAGAGAAAAAATCCACAGTAATCCAAAAACTGGATCAACCAAAGCAATGCATTTATGAAAAAAAAATCCTAAAAAAATACAAAGAAAATGAGCATCTTTTATTCTGAAGGCTTTCATCGCAAACACCACCAGAACTTAAAATGGTTTTCCATAAAACTGCATCCTTTCCACAAAAAACATATTACTAGCAATAAAACTTTATCAAATGACTTAGTAAGCAACTCTTTCCTATCTTAAGATGACACATCATTTCCTGTACCTGTGCATAAAGCATTTAAATATAATGAAAGCCTCCAGCTAAAGAAATGGTACTTACGAACCACACTGTTAGCACACACATTCTAAAATCTTGGTTCTTTCAAAAAAAAAAAAACATTTTAAAACTAATAACAATAAACAGCCCACAGCTCTCAATATTACAGTAGACTTCCTGTTTTAAAATGTAACAAAATTTACTGTGGAGAGTACAGTGGTGTAGAATTGTAGCGGTTTCCTTACAGCACTCTGTTCTCCAATTCAGTTCTGAGAGTTGCCTTCTGTGTGGAGTCTGCACATACTCAGCACCAGCATGGGTTTACTGCATATCCCAAACAAATGCAAGCGAGTAAGTGATCCTCCAAATTGTCTGACAGTGTGCACGTTTTGTACGCGTCAATGTCCCGTGTTGGGCTCTGTCACCTTAATAACCCTGAAATGGATTACGTGGGTAAACAGAAAAATAAGTAAAAAAATTCATTCTCATTTCAACAGTTGTTTCAACTACTTTGGAACTTTGAAAAAGACCCAACAAACAAAATATTTTACTGTAACTGCTTTTAACAGACTGCACACTGGAGAGAAAACTCAGTTTGAGGAATGGTCCTCTTCATTATAAGTGAACTTAATGGAGTCAAAAATTAAATTATACATAGGAATGCTAAAAAAAATAATGTGTAACATATGTATTTTACTTTTTGCATCATGGTTCCCCAGTTCATACATATGTGGTGTAGATACTGTGCCAGCCTATATAAAGTAGGTAGTAACTAGGAAAAGAGCACTTACTTTGTCAAATCAACTGCATTCATTCTTAAATACTTGTTCTAACTTAAGATATCTGATTAGCTTCCTGTACAAGTAACCCATATAATGCTAAAGCTGCCTTGTTAAACACCACTTAAGGACTGATCTTGGACAGCAGCATTTAACAGTGGGTGGTCTGCAGCCTGACGGCAAAACAATTCAGTTACTAATCTACTTGGAAATGATTTGATCAGCAACTTTAAGCCTCCATGTAGGCTACTGGCCTCAAACATGAAAACAAAGAAATAAGATGACTGGTTTAAGAACAAATTTGACATCACTTGATAAAGAAAGTGTGAACTGGTTCTAATGATCCTTTAGAAAGGCCAAATAGCATTACTGACCAAAGGGCCTAGAGTTCCAAGATCCACCAAGACAATGTTACAGCAAACAAATGCATCTTCAACAGATGAACATCACAGCTGCAGAAACTGTATACTGGAATGAAAAACAGCATGTCATGCAACAACCTTCAACAGACAGATGAAGATCTTTACTTAGCTGCTTGACCCAGCCAGTACTAGGGCACAGGCTGGCTATATAAAAAGTATTATGAGAGGAATTACCTAAGACAGGGTATTTTAATGTGAAATAACAAAACCAAATCACTTGATGTATCCAAGAAAAAATAAAATCTGCAAGTTGACTGAAGCAAAATGGGATAAACCTTTTCATAGACCGGGAGAACCCCTTCCATGCTGTGGAAAGTGCCTTAAGAGTAGAAGAATTTTTTGGCCGCTTCCATCAACTGCAAACCTACCACTGGAAGGTCAGGAGCAGGAGATATGAACCTGCACCCTATCCATACGTGGCATTGGCCATCAAACTATCTACAACAGACTTTGATGGTTTTGTGCCAAAACAAACTACTTGTTGCCGGGGATTTAACAGCCTAAAACAACATACAACAAAGCTTGAGCTATGACTTTTCTCCTGAATTTTGTGATCAAGAGTACAATCAAAAGCAATAGCTGGGAAGATGTGCAGGAATATTTCAAGCAAGATAAGGAAATGTATTCTCTAAAATGAGAACAAAAGTGAGAAGACAGTTAGTTTTTGGCAAAGTGGTCATTCCTCTTGGATTACTCAACTCTAGGAGACTTTTACTACATATTCTTTAATCCTTAGCTTTAGATGACTGGAGCTGCAAATCAAGAAGCCCTCAGTACAATCACTTGTCCTGTGATTTAAATGCCTATAAGGAGAACACCACTGACTGTCTAATACTACACACATACCACCCTCAATGCATGGCAGGTGTGAATCTGTGGTTGCTTATATACCAGATGTCTGATCTGAGCATGAAGACTTCTGCTTTCAGCTCCTCTTCCCAAGCCTTATGGCAAGAAACACTGCTTCAGTTGGTTGACATGGAAACTCTTAATTTGAGAACTTTACACCCCCCCCCCCCATCCATTTCATCCAGAACATCCATGTCAGAACCCATGACACTGAGGTGAATAAAGGGAAGAGCCACACAGTGTGTGACAAATTACTCAGTTTTATAAAGCTTGACAAGGGTCTGAAACAAAGGTGGCTCTGCAGCTACTAACAGCTCATTCCATTGCAATGTCAGCATTCAGGTGTGAGAAATGACATATGAAGGTAACAGCCACTACCAGACACAAATGAAGTAGCACAGTCAGAGTACGGAACTCTCCTGCATTCTTACCCAGAGGATCGGTCAGACCCTCCAGTATCTTCTCTGCAATATGGAACATCAGAATCTGTCCCACTAAAAATAAATCCACTTTGTAAGGATCACGAAGTACTTTTCTCAGTCCATGGATGCAACTTCTGCAACCACACAGCAGATTCCAAGCAAGGGCATTACTGCAGACTCTCTTGCCAACATCAGCAGTAAATCAACATCCATGCAAGTATTTGTGGTTGTGTTGATTGTCCTGAAAGGACACTATCACAATGAGTAGCAGCCTGGTATGCATTCTGGCAGCACAGAAGAAAGCCACAGCCATTAGTAATGGTAAAAATGCCCATTCACAGCAAATTGATAAAACAGCACATGCTGACTACATAAGATGATGTGTTAAAAAGAACCCATATTGTCCAACTGCCTCCAGGAGCTCTGCTTCAGTAATGGCATATCATTTTGTAGAGGTACCAAATGTAACCTGACACACAGCACATGCTAAAAAGATAATAAACTAAGCAAACCCTCCTGGCTAGAGCCAAAGCCTGGAAAAAATGAAAAAATGTAGAACTCAAGCAAATGAAACAAATTATAAACAAATTTGAAATGCTGCAAAAAAGGTATAACTGATAAGAAAACCTATTTCTCCTCACAACTATCCTCCCAAAGTAATAATCCCAAAAAATTCAAGAAATCTGTATCCTCCCTGCTTAATCCAGGTAACATTCAAAATCCATCACCCTCTCCCGACAAAGAACCTCACCAGATAGCATAAATATTTACCACCCATTTCACTGACATGATTCAAAGACCAGTCAAAGATTCATCTACAAAAAGCAACCCTAACTCTCAAAATACCACACAAATAAACCCCATGACTACCTCTATACACACTACGGTTTCCTCTAATAATAATCCACCCACTCCTCCTTGATCTCTACAACCAGTACCTACATCCCTAATTCTAAAATTGCGAACCAAACTAAAGCCCTGCTCCCTCTCCGCTGATAACTTACCACCTGAATACTTACAACTTAATGTCAAAGCTATAGCTTACCCATTAATTATTCTTATTAATCATTCTATCTCTGAATCTTATGTTCCCTAACTTTGGAAAAAGTCCATTACAACTCCATTACATAAAGGTGCTATTGTACATGATCTCTCAAACTACCAGCCAATCTCCATTCTCACCCCACTATCAAAAATCCTAGAAAAATGCATACAAACCCAACTACTAAATCACCTCATTAACAACAACCTCCTTACTCCCAACTCAACATGGATTCCACCCTGGACATTACACAACCACATCTTTACTCTCCCTTCACTGATACCGTGAATAAAGCTCTTCATGCAGGCTTATCTACTTCAGTGCTCCTGTTAGACCTATCAAAGGCTTTCAACACAGTATCACACCCTAAGTTATTACATTATTTAGAAAAAACTTGGATGCACTCTAAGCATATTAACCTGGTTTTCTTCCTTCCTAAATGATAGATAAAAATTACTTAGATGGCAAAATCAACAACCTGAGTATCTGGCAAATAACACAAGTGTCCCACAAGGGTCCATTTTAGGACCACTACTTTTTGATATATTAATGATCTTAATAAAGCCTCCCAACAAAGCATATTAATTCAATATGCAGATGATTTAACTATCATCTCTTCCTCCAACAATTTCACTAACCTCCAGATCATCACCCAAGATGCATTCACTTCCATAGAAACCTGGCTAAATGATGATCAATTAATGCTGAACCCCCAAAAAACTAAACTGTTACTATTTTTGCCAAAACCTCCAGCTGCAGAATTCAAGATTTTTTCGCATAATAATACAAATATAAAACAAGTGCTATCTGCAAAACTTTTAGGAATCACTACTGATAAACTCTCTTTTGAACAACACATTCTGAATACAGTAAAGAAAACCCATTTCACACTTTGCAAACTATAACGACAAACTTTACCTAGATAAAACTAAAACACTTTGCTTATCCCATCCCTCTTGTATGGAAGCCCCATTTTCACCAACCTCCATACATCCCTCAGTAATAAGCTGCAATTGTGCTACTACAAGACAGCAACATTCGCCTCTAACATGCCCAACCATTCACACCACTGCAAAGCTATCAAACCTGTCCTGGCTTGAACTTCACCACTATCTCTATTATACTCAGTTGACACTTGCTCATAAGCTAATTTTCAAACCTGATAGCTGTCCTGCACTCCAGTCTATCTTACACACATACACCCCAACTAGAACCCTCCAGTCTTCTGAAGTCACTTTTAAATGTAACTAAACCAAACAAAAGAGCAGGACAATGCCTTTATTCCTACAATATTGCCAAACTATGGAATAGCCTTCAGTCATATAGTACCCAACCAACTCCCTAATAGCCTTTAAAGCTGCACTAAAAACCCACTACTTAAATAATCCAAGCTGTACCTGTGAAATACAGTGTAAGCCCCCTTAACCTCACACACTTTACTCAGATTTTACTCTCTAACCCTCTGTTTAATTTTTTTCTTCCTTCTCTACATGACTGTTTCTACTACTGATATGTGCAACTTACTAAGGTTTATGATTACTTTTTTGTGGGCTGAAAGTGTATGTATCCACTCAGTCTGACAATATGTATTAACTTGTATACTATTTACTCCCCACTCTATGCTTATGTATGTATATCTCTTTCACTGTGTATTTGTTCTGTACAATATTTGATTAACTGTGGAACTTTTCTCCCTGGGCCTCCAATGAAAATGGGTTTCTGACCCAGTGGACCTTCCCGATCAATCAATCAATCAATCAATCAAATCAATCAATAAACCTTTGATCTAAAATACTGATAAACAGAATGGGCAGTATATTGAGTACAAACAGATCTTAATTAGATGGTGTGAGGCTTGGAATCAAGGTTAAACAGGCATGGAGAATTTGTAGGAAATTTACAGGGTTTTGGTATTAAGAGAGATTTTGTTAGACAGAAGTCAGTTCAGTTTGGAAGTCAAAAAGTACAGCCCAGCCCAGTTTGTTACTGACATTCAGGAGGCAAGTTCGAACGAATACACAGGAAGTCACTGCAGTGCAGTCCACAGAATATCGGTACAGAGAGCACAGGAAGTCACTGCAGTGCAGTCCACAGAATATCGGTACAGAGAGCACAGAAGTCAGGTCAAATATCCAGCTTTCCAGAAACTGAGGGAACTGGCACAGTTAGTATTAATTCTGTCATTCAGGAGAAAAGGAACATTTCTGAGCACAGAAACTACGGACAGTATGCGTGCAGAAGCTGCAAACATTACAATTCAGTCTATTATACTTCACTTTATCAGCACTGTTATTTGAAACAATAAGATTTAATTTGGATATCGTTGACACCTACCATCCTCTGTACGCTACTAATAAACCATCGTTATCAGACTTGAGTACAGACTTTACTCTGAAAGGTACAAGAAGATTAAGCACCAGAGACTGGCAGTCGTTTAGCACAGGTCTGGGTAATTAAAAGATAAATACATTCATCTCACTTCTGGTCATTACAGCTTCATTTCAGTTTTTACACATAGTATAGTCTGTAAAAGTTTTATAAAATTCGTGTTTCATGTTATTATGTACCGCCACTTGAAAGAGGAGGTGAAGAGTTATTTTTTGATTATAAAGAATTGCACTGGCAAATTTTATTAGATGCCCATTCTCCACCAGGGATCAGCTTTAGTAATAATTTTAAATGTCATTTAAATAAAAAAGTTTAGCTTTATAGTACGCTTATTTCAGTGGGCAATTCAGGTCATGTGATGATGTCAAAAGTTTCTATGAATGCTATATATGGTTGATGAATATGTAACAGTCTGAAGTCATCTCAGTTGTAAATGAATGTAGAGACAAAAGAACTTGCCATTAAAGTTTATTAGCTGGTTTACCTTTCATAATTTTTCCACATTCGGTACTGGATTTTGTTCTAAAACAGATAATCTATCTTTGGAGATCTACCAGTTACTCTAATGCCTGATGTACAAGAAAAGGCTGTAACCTGAACAGATGAGACAAGCTGCTGAGGGGAACCAGTATTCTAATGCAGCAGAAAACCAGCCTCTTCACTGCATTGTCTAAAGCGCTGGACTCATCAGGAGAAAATATGGAATGGTGTTATGTGGGACCTATGTTTGAATGAGATCAGATTAGCATCCATCCTAGGGTGCTTATACAGAACCTCACTTCACCCAGCAGGGGGCCTGTACAGAGCATCTGCTTTCTTGTATTTTCACACGTGCAAACAGAAACGAGTTTGGCGGAGAACCACAAACTCCTTTGCCTTTCTTATTCAGGTACTATTTATGTATTTCTATGTGGACAAGGTAGAGTCACAGAACACTTCATAAAAAAAAAAAAAAACAGTTTAAGAATCTACCTAAATGAGAGATACTTTAGGAACAAAGATATGACCCATACAACCAGACTTCAGTCAGTGGCTTGGGAACATACTGCAGCTCGCATGGATAGGGGAAGAAATGAAAGGTCTGCTGCCACTTGATTCTTTTAGATGAAGTTTGTGTCTGGGAGCATATATGCAAAAGTTCCTGTTCTACTGAAACAGCCATGTCCTGGTTTACTCTGCTTGAAGAGGAGACAGTCTATTGCCAGTCCCAAATGCCCATCTTCCACATGGATGCCTACTGGGCACAAGCAATGAGTTTTGGGCTTATAAGGGAATGGAAAAAAGTCACAATCTACTGCAAATTACTGGTCTCACTTCAACAGGAATTAATGGGCCACAGGGATCTATCCTAAAGGGGTAAGCTCAGAAGGTGTCAGTAGTGAGGTTTGATGGTCAGTAATAGACAGTCACTCGCAGAAAAAGAGACAGTGATATTGTCCATATCAGTCTTGATAACGGCTTCCAGATTCTCAGTCTCCTTAGAGGAAGACCAAGATGGAGAATAAAGTAAGAGCCCACTCAATCTAGCTTTTAAATGGCCAGGTCTACCCTTGCTAGGTGTGTTAGAATTCAACTGCTAGATACTGGGCAAAACAGACCAAGCAAAAGCCAAGACAGTCTACGACAGGATAAGCCAACACAGGACCTGGCAGGCAGTTACATGAAAGAGCACTCCCACATCCAGGAGGATGCATCCTAAAATACACAAAATAGCTGTCAAACATCCAATGCCTGGGGCTGCTATCTGGATCCTACAATTATGGAAATAATGTAAGGGAACCTCCCCTGAACCTGGAAGTTAAGTCCTGTTGGACTTGCAGGCAAGCCTGTAAGACAACTATATGGCTGTAACAGACTAAAGAACAGACACACACACACACACACACCACAAGAACAATAAGGCCACTCTACTGAAGCATTCTGTCCAGGACTACGTTCCGAAAACTCGATTGTAAAGGAAATGGTACAGCAGCCCCGTACAAGTCCCTATGCTGATGAAAGGAGTTAACTTCAAATGCTCATTTGTCTGACCCAACAAGAGTAAAGAGGAGCTAGCATCACACTGGGTCATCTGCAGAGAACATAGAAAGAAGGATGTGTCTAATATTTGGACACAGAGTCCCACAGCCTCTTATGGTGCTCCACTGGAATCATGTCATGAACTCTCTTAGCCTCTTCTACTGAGTTCCGTCGATCATGTCCATCTTCTGAGAGCTGGTATGCATTACATTTCTCCTTTCTTTGTTGGTTGATCAGTTTGATGGATCAACACCTACAGCAATAGAAATGTCTGATGTCATGCTACTGTCATATGCAGATTGTACAGTACTACTGTAGCCCACAGTTCATATTCTGGTGACAGCATGAATGGAAGACTTCAGCAAAAGAACATTTCCATAACAAATACTAGGATCAAGACTTAAACTGTGCTGGCAACAGAAAAGAGAAGGATAGGTGTTGGGCTATGCAGGAGCAAAGCACACTCCGTAGGCAAATGGAGGATGTGATGGTATAAACAAGTAGAAATCTCCCAAGTATTAGGGCAAGAGAAAAATTTTACTGAAGTGGGGAATACATCAGATGAACTTTAGCCAACCTCTGCAGAAGACTTTAAATGTCTGACATTTTGATTTAATGAAATATTACACATGACTTCTGACAAAAGGTAGGTAGAGGGCATTAAATTAATAGAAAACCTAGGATGAAGATAACAGTCTGCATCTCAAATACTTTCTAATGAGGCAACCACCAATAACAGGTATTTTAAAGGAACATGTACAGCATTCAAACATCATATTTTGAGAGGATTTACATGCAAAAAAGAAGACATAAATAACGTCTTTTCCTTATGTGAAAAAATGTAAGGTAGAAACTGAGAAAGATGGTCAACCACTCAAGGAATGTCCAAGGGTAGTGCAGAGATGTTCTCCTGACAGGAACAGTATTTTGTAGTAATACAATAAGACATTATGGCTGGCGGTCTCCTAGCTGCTTGAAGAATCCATTGAGCTTCCACAGAAAATGAGGGATAGTTAGGAAATAGAACTGTACCATTCTGTAAGAGGAAAACTGTCCAGCGAGGGGTGAAGTATCCATCCCTGCTCTGAAAAACACCTATGAGCAAGCAATACCAAGAACTGGGAAGCACTCTCTAAGTGAAAGGGTCATGGCTGCTTTGGCCAAAAGGAAGCTACCAAAATGAAACTGTTGAAAAAATATAGGTGTAAGGGGAGTGCAGTATGGGACTTTAGCTTATCCTAAAACTAAGAATCCACACCAGCTACATTTTCAGTACAAATAATATTTATAAGTTATTTAGCATGCAGCTGAAGAACTTGAAAATTGGCAGTAATGCAAAAGGGCAGAGTGCTACACTTTAGTTAAACATCTTTAGAGACTTTAGAACCAATCTCTGACTAGACTTTGGGTAATCAATTCAAATAGATAGTTTCACAGGTATCTTGTCAAACAAGTCTGTGTCCAATACTTAGCAACCTACAATTATTTTAAATTATATAATTGAACAAGTCTCAAGGATAGGAGGAAATAGCTACTCAAATATGTGCAAGTATCAGTTTAAGCAAGCCATACAAGTTTAATAAGCAAGTTGTATTGCAGCAAGTTTAGGAAAGGATTAAGCAGGAGCATTAGATCATAGTCAACTTGGCTTGATGGCTAATTCTTCTGTAACTAACAATGTCATTTCAAATTGCTCTAATCAATGGGCAAATGACTTTGCTACACTGTGATATCATTGAGTGACACTCATTCTAATTTGGCATCAATACCTGCAGAAAAACTTCAAATAATTTTTAATAAATGACACAATTTAGAAACGTTTAACATATTCCAGAAACAGTTTTGTACCAACAGTCTTAATCTGAAGAAATCCCATCTCTCAAAGCAAAAATGACAGGTTTGGAATTGGAATGGTCCAATACCAAGGATGAATCCAATTAAATAAAAAGACTTGCACAGCATTTGAGAGTAAATAGTGGGGAGAACCAATGTTACCTTGGCAAATGGAGCCAGCTTGGGTGTTTCTCCTTGTGCCTTGAGTAGTATTTTTAGAAGAAGAGGGCATAGGAGGAAAGGCACAGAGGAACTTTTCTGTCCACTGTAAAGAGAAGGCATCTGTCCTCCAGGCTGTGGGGCAAGAGTCCCTGGTGCAGAATAGCTGGAGCTAATGGTTGCTTGGTGAAGCAAACAGATCACTCTGAGGCATATCCCATTGCAGTATGATACTGTGTAAGACCTCTCTGTTCAGAGTCCACTCGTGAGGGTCCTCCAGGGAGTTTCTTTAACAGTCTGCTAGAGCACTGTTCTGAGAAGGGATGTATGTGACTGAGCAATATGCTCATTTTTGTTGCCAAATTTCATGCCTACTGTGCCAACCTGCATAGTTGGTAAGACCTGGTGCCTCCCTGTTTGTTTGCATACCACATGACTGAGTTGTCTGTGAATACATGGAGCAGTCCCGGTTTCCAAAAGTCAGCAAACGTTTGCAGAAGAGTCCTCATTTCTTTTAGGTTGGTGTGTTCCTTCAGGAAGTGGATCTTACACTTCCACTGCACTCAGTATGATCCTGTCCATGCCTCGTTCAAGGCATCCATGTAAATATGTTAAAGAGGAAGAGGTGGTGAGAAAGGCAACTCTAGGCTGAGGATGACATGTCCCTTCCACCAGGGTAGCTCTTTCTTGAAACAAGGGAGGTGGTGGGATCAGACATTTCAATGGGTGGCAGTGCTGGGACCACATGGATTTCAAATACCACTGCATTTTCCTCCACTGAAGCCTGGCCAGGGGGAGCATAGGAATGGGGGCTGCCATGAATTGTAATGCCTTTAAAATCTCCCTTGTGCAATGGGTTGCAAGTGAGAGGTATTGGCAGTAACTGGACAGAATGAGAACCTTTTGTTGGGAAAGGAAGGAATGCATTTTGTGTGTGTCCAGTCTGCATCCAGGAAACAGAAGGTTCTGTGTAGGGCCAAATGTGTGATTTTTTTTGTAGTTTATTGTGAAACCCAGACCTGTCAGAACGTGAAAGGTGAACTGAAGACACTGCAGAAGGATGTCTGGAGAAAGAATCTAGATCAGAAGTTGTCCAGGGAGGGGAAAATTTGAATTCCTAGAGTACAAAAGAAAGCTCCTACTGGTGTTAGGCACTTTTTGAACACTCTTGGAGCTATGGAAAGACCAAAAGCAGAGCAGTAAACTGAAAATGTGAGGAGGCAGAGAGAAACTTGAGGAATCGCCCACAGGGAGGACAGATAGTTACATGCAGGCAGGCATTCTTCAGATCTAATGACACTAAGAACCCTGTGGTAGTATGAAAGTAAGAAAGGTCTGAAGGGACAGCATTTTCAAACAGAGTACCTTCAGGAAAGTGTTCAGGGTACAGAGTTCTAGGATGGGTCTCCACTGCCTTTATTTTCTTCGGACTAGATAAAATCCTGGAATAAAACCTCTTTTATAAGAATTCTTTTGGGACTTGCTCAATGGTACCCTGATTCAAGATGGCTTGAATAATGATGGGCAGGAAGGAAATTTGATTTTGAGGAGGTAGAGGCATGCCTTTCAGACTGGAAATGTTTTCTCTGTCCCTGATGATGGAGAGGATCCAGATGTCTGTGGCAATATTTTCCCAACTGGCCAGGGACAGCAACCGTCTTTGGGAAAGAGAGGCAGTGAGGCTGGGTGCAGGGAGAGGGGTGCTGCAGAGGTAGACACATACTTTTGCCCCCAAAGGGTAGCCTCCCAACTGGAGTTTTCCTGTGTGTGTGTGTTTTTCCAGAGTATCTTTTCCTCCGGGTTTAACTTTGTTTCTGAACTACCCTAGGGTCCATTCTAATGAATGATGTTGACTTGGCTGGGTAGTTAATGTGGTCTCTAGGGACCAATAAGAGTATAATCTGCCTGCAGACTTTCATGGTTTTACCTTGGCCAGTCTTGAACAGACTAGCCGCTTGATAGTCAAACAGTAAGTCTGCCTGCAGACTTTCATGGTTTTACCTTGGCCAGTCTTAAACAGACTAGCCGCTTGATAGTCAAACAGTAAGTCTAGTCCAAAAGCGAATCTAGAATTTCAGATTTGAAATCCTCCGCATAGGGTGATTGCAAAGCCATGCACATCTGCAGATAAGAGATACAGTGGCAGCTGCCCTAGAGGAAGCATTGACAGCATCATAACTGCACTTAATGCTGTGTTTGAAAATCTGAGTGGCCTGTGAAAGAAAGCTCTGCATCTGCTGCTTAGAGTATGCTGCACAAAAGATTCAAGATAAGTTTGTTCAAGGAGGGAGGAACAGAGATCAAATACTTAGTTATTTAAGTCTGGTAATTAACTGCCCTAAAAGAAAGTGTAGCAGAGGTGTAAACCTGCTTTCTCCATCTATCCATAGTCCTACTATCTCTGTCAGTAGGAGGGCATCAGCAATGAGCAGCAGTTTCAATGGCTTATTGGAAGAGAGATAAACTGCGGAACAGTCTGACACTGGGCTTTATATTGATATTTTAGGTCATCAGTGACCTTGCAACCCCTCTCTCTCATCTCTTGGATGCTGGAGGTTGGGAGTCAGGCGCAGAAGAAGTGGACTGAAAAGTGTCCTGGAAAGCCTTAAGGACAGGAAGGAGTGGAGAAAGGGCAGGGGTACTTAACTCCAAGTGGGAAATAATACCTCTTCTGGACATCAGAGATCGGAATAGATTGCCAATCAAAATGTTTCATCATGTTCTGTGTAGTATCACCAAAGGGAGCTTCCTCAATAGGTGAATCAGGTGAGAGAGTATACTCTGTCAGAGGAAATTTGCCATGGAAAATGCATCAGATAGGAATAGTCCAGATAATGGTCTGAGAGTCATCATCCTGCTCCTGCTTATCATCAGAGGGTGAAACCAGGGTGTTTTTTAAGGGAGTAGCCTGTTGATGGGGAACACCCAAAGGAAGGAGGTTTCAAGGACATGATTGCTTTGAACAACCCCTATGAAAAGTCCATCCACTCTTTCTCCCAAGTTACTGAAGGATGAGTCCAGGAGGTTCGGAGCCCTGTATCACCTCTATTAGAGAGCCTTGCATCTCTTTCCTAATTATAATCTGCAGGACGCCGTGTGGTACTACTGAAATGAACAGAAGCAGTTTCTCATACGTACCAGCAGTCTGCAAGATCTCAAGAGCCATACTGGCTTCCAAAGGGGGTCTTAATAGCAGGCAACTGAGCAGAAGTCTGACACATCCCAGGTTGCAACCTCAGCAGGTGTGGCAGAGTTAGAAATGTTGGGCTGCTGATCAGTTCAAGGCCTCTTTAGCTTTTTCTTTGGCCGAAGAGAGATGTCAGAGGATGTGGAGTCCGCCATCTTGAATCAGGCATCTAAGATGCCAGATCTGGAGGAAAGCTGAGAACAGAAAGCCCAGACCCAATAGTTTTTGGAATGAACTGATAAACAAAACAGTATTTGTGATAGTTTTCAGGATGCAGGCAAAAAAAGATACTTAGTATGCAAGTCATTGTATTAAATCTGCAAACTGCACTCAGACTTATCCCTCTTTGCTGACATCTAAGACTGTCAAACAGAAAATAAGGTAGAAAAGATTGTTCCCCAATGGGGCACTTAACTGGATGAAAAACACAGCAAAGGCACCAACAATCAAACAGTGAACAGTCCAACGGATGCATGACCTGCGTTCAGCTGGCAGCAAGAAAGTCTGAGGTCTATACTCGTATATCCATATTTACACCCAAACACATGAGCTGAGGTCATGCATCAGATGGATAACCTAGGAAAAGTAAAGCTTTGGTACCAGGGCCAGATATGTGCATTGATAACCAATTTGTCAGGAATATTGCAATAGTGATTTTAGTTACATCACTAGAAAGTGGAGGGTTTTAATGACAGAGACGGTGCCTGGGCATTGATAACCAATTTGTCAGGAATATTGCAATAGTGATTTTAGTTACGACATCAGTAGAAAGTGGAGGGTTTTAATGACAGAGATTGTGCTCGGAACAAGGAAAGTAGTTAATACAGTACTTTGGGGAACAGTTCTGGGTCCAGCACTCCTCACTTTTTGTTCACTTCAGACATACCTGAAGGAAAAGGAAACAGGATCAGCTTCACCAATAATTTAAAGATAAGTGCAGCAGTGCAATGAGCAGGAAAACAATTCAATAAAACATTTATAAAGGCTAAGCTGACAAAAAGATTACAGTCAAGTACTGTTCTTCAGTTAGAGCAACCCCATTATGAAGTTACCAATTGAACAGAGGCCAAAGAAGGGCCTTATTCAATGCTTCTTTGTCCTTTAGTCACACCATAGGATCTTGTCTAATTTCTTTGGATAAGCTTAGTCAGAGCAGTCTCTTTCTTAATGACCCATCAACAACCAGAGTCATTTTGCTATTATCAGGAGGGATGAGACAAGACATAAGTGGGGAGACTCAGATTGAAGAACCTCTTGCAGAATTTCTTTATCCAGGCATACTCTCTCTCGAGTTCAAATTTGGGAGTCATCTGGAGGGGATTAGGGAGATCCTTCTTATATCTAAATAATGTCTCTAGGAAAGGAAACAGACAGGATCCATCATTTAAGTGTCTTCTGTCTCTCTCTCTCCCTTCTAGGGACACACCAAACAGAGTAATCTAAATGAACAGACGAGGACTCTATCCTGAAACATTCTAGGATCTGCTGAAGTTCTTCTAGGAAAAATAATGGAATGCCAAAGGACCCCAAGTGAGAGATGTATTTGGGTGTACTTATATACA
>NC_056746.1:863905879-863961714 GCF_019279795.1 Protopterus annectens | reverse complement strand
GCTATCAACCTGTTTCCTTTAAGCATGCTTAATACATTGTTATTAATGTGATAATTAGTGGGAATGACATTTTCTGCAAAGAGGATAATGATGCATTTCTTGGCATTCAGTTTGAGCCCATGCTTCTGGCACCAGTCATTAGTTTGGGTAAGGCCCTCTTGGAGGATGTTCACATCACTAAGGGAAATTAAGACAGCACCCAGCTTGCAGTCATCTGCAAACCTGGTTAGCCACAAACTGCTGGTTTTGGCTTGCACCTCAGAAAAGTACATCCCAATCAGTATAGGCCCCAAGACCGATCCTCGGGGTACATTGCTAGTTACTGGTCTACTACTAGAGGTGGCTTCCCCTACTTTGACTGGGTTCTATCAGTGAGGCAGTTAGCTACCCATCTGGTAACATACAGGTTGATGCCTAGCTGGGAGAGTTTATCTGTTATGCCTGAGGAATAGTGTCAAAGGCTTTGTTGAGGTCAAGGTAGATGCTGTGCACCGTCTTCCCCTCGTCTATGTCTTTGGTGACTGTTTCAAAGAAGTTGACCAAGTTTAACAGGCATGATCTCCCTTTGACAAAAACAAACTGTGTGGGGTGAAGCTTTTGGAAGTTGCCAATGTCCTTGTTTATAAGGTCCATGATGATGCGTTCCATGGCCTTGCAGATCAGGCTAGTTAGGCTGATGGGCTTTTAATTGCCTGGGTCAGTGGAAGCCCCAACTTTGTGTAGAGGGATGACAGTGGCTGTCCTCCATTCAGCTGGGATGAAGCTGATGCTCAGGCTTTGGTTGAATAGGGTGTCTAATGGAGCTGAGAGCTCATGCCTGAATTCATGCAAGATGCAGCCAGGGATGTTATTGGGTCCTATGGAGACTGTATTTTTTGCCTTTGAGAGGGCAGGTGCTGGGGATGTCCTGGTTTTCTGATGAAGGGACAGGGGGGTGAAGTTTTCACTGAACCTGTCTGCCAGCAGGTTAGTTATATCTGTGGCATTTGTGTACTATGTGCAATGTCGTTATATATGTTTTTTTCTAAAATGTTCTGGATCTTGTCTCACATTGTTTGTCTGTCCAGTTTTATTAGTTTGGTCTTCAAAGTTCTAGCTATGGTTTGCTCTCACTTCATTTCTTTTTATCTTTATCTATCGTCATGCTTGAATTCCACTTCTGCATTTTGCCAAACTGTTTGACATTCCTTCAAAAAGTGATATAATACTTTATTCTATTTTCCATTTTCTGTTTGTGTCTTGTACCATGGAGGTCAGGTTGTGACTGAAAAGAGTCTGTCAGCCAATCCACTTTCTTGGTTACCAAACTGAAATTAATAGGTAAGCAAGCACAAAGCTGAATAATGGGTATAAATTAAATGATTTCATGCAGAGATTAAGTTTGTCAGGGTACCTTAGAGAGTACAGTACAAACCTATTTGTTTTACTTTTTTATTAAAATACACAAATGTTTGCTTACAGGTACCATGTAATCTGTGTACATTGTTGCTACTCTTACATTACATAAAACACAGTAGGCGTGTATTCAGAAATTAAAAATAGCACACTGTGTAATGCTAAACTTTGCAGTAAGTGCTATCATGCAGGCATATCTTTCAACCTGTTAGAGCAAAAATCTGGACAAAGCCATAAATAATGGAGGGCCAAAGGCCCCAAAAATAGGGACATTTTTTAAATATTGCTTTTACAAACTTAAATTGATAGAATAACAGGTTTTGCATTAGCATGGTTCTCCTGCAGGGTATAAAGTCTGAAACCGAAGTGTCTGTGATTATTTTCTGACTACAGTCCTCAATGATTTGCCAGAAAAGCACAATTTTGTGAAACAGACCAAAAATAAGAGGCAAAAATCTGTATAGTTCAGAGGAATGCATGCAGCGCATATCCAGTTCGGAGATATCTGTAGTATAATCACGAGTGTGAATTTGTGAGGTCATTAATATATACTTTCGTAAGTACATTATTTTTGGGTGAAAATGAAAATATTTTATTTTGGTATGTGTGACTATGGATGCTAGTATCAGCCATGTCTCTTAATTATAAGATGTACTGCAGTGGTGGTGCTGCGGTAGCATTGTCGCCTCACAGTTTGACATTGCCCGTTCGATTCTCCGAGCGTCTTCTGTGTGGTGAAATGCGTGAATGGGCATTCCTGTGTTGAAGGTTGTGCGTTAGGCCCAGCAAGCCAGCACGTAAAATTCTACTGCCAATCATTAGCGGACCGGAGTTCCGCTGCGGCAACCCCTAACCGGGAAAAGCTGAAAGACATAAAAAAAATACCTATGTGAATAAATTGCCTATGTGCATGCATATACATAGGCATATGCATGCACATTACTGAGGCAAAAAAGCACAAAGATTGCAATATATGCATGCATATATACATACACATATGTATGTATGTGTTTTGAATTAAATATTGAGATACATATGTAAATATGCAGGTACAAACCGTCACTAATCATGTTTTACATTTGCCGTTACTATTTGAGATGATTTAGGTGGTGATAATGATAATCACCAATGAGTTTGTTCATTGTTTTGTGTTTTGAACAAATTCATTGATGATTATTCATTGTACAGACACACACACACAAACACACATGCAACACACACACATTTTATATATATATATATATATATATATATATATATATATATATATATATATATATTACATGCTCAGAACACATTGATTACATTTAGAGGTAGTTACACAAATGAGGGTGTGGATAACAGAGTGGAAGACAAGGACAGTACAGTAATGTGATGCAGGCTAGTCAGCATCCAGATGTACTAAAAGTATAATTCCACATTGTAGGATAACAGCAGAACTGTTTGTATTGTTGGGAAAGTGAATTGACAGAAAACTATGTATACAGTGTATAAATCTTGTACTACCTGGCATAATATTATTGTACTCCATAGTAAGTCATTATGGCTACATTACCCTTTAATGTTTAACTGACCCACAGCATTATGTCAGACATTTGCATAGACCTAAAATGTGACATCAACATACTGACCATTCCTTGTGTGTACTTTTGCAGACATTTGACAAGGTGATGGCAGTCCTATCCTTGGACTGAGACAACACATCTTGTTTTCATTTGATGCATTCAGGTTTGGGGAATAGCACTGTAGGGCTTATCAGTGCATAGCAATGAGAGCATCACCAGAGGTAACATACTGAGTGGGAACACTGTTCTGTCACTGACATGAGAGATGCAGTCACAGCAATGAGAGCAATCACCAGAGGTGACATATTGAGTGGGAACACTGTTCTGTCACTGGCATGATATCTGCAGTCTAGCTGTCTAGACAATACATTTTGTGTGAGTAGAATATTTTTCATTCAGGCCTGGGGTGTGTTTGTATGGTTTGGGTCATCCAGAAGTGTACTGGCAGGCCTTATGTAAATGTTGTTGTTCACTCACGTCCTGCTAAGTCTTCCAAGATGACAGTACTGCATCTGTCTAAGTTTTTAGGTTTTGTTACTTCTCTGTACTAAACACTGTGTTATGTGATGCTATCATGTAGCCGATGTACAGATGTGATTAATAGGTCTGTGAACTGTGACCTCCATTATCAGATATGTATCATATCTGAAATTTATAGACAGTCAAAAATGCCTAGAATTTCAAGTCTGTCAGTAACACACTTAGAGGATGTTATTTTCAAACCGCATGAATATAAATGTAAATTGTGTTACATACATGCATGCATACATACATATAAAAGCAGCTATTTGTCAAAATATAGGGTTATAGATGGCATGAGATTTCTGGTTGCAGCACTTACTTTTTACTGCCTTAGTAAACGTACCCATGTAATTACCTACTATAATATACTCGGAATGGTACTGAAAAGTGTATGGGAAATGTATAGACTGCATTTGCTTCAGCTTTCAAATGCTAATCAGTGTAAATTAACTGCACTGCAGTCAAACAGGCAGGAAAGATGAAAACATTTTACCACAATGAATGATAGGAAAAAAGTGAGAAAAGAAAACCAGCAGGATGGAATCACTATTAGACAAATAGTTATGGTGCGATTTCGGAAGGACAACATACAGCATCAGCTAATGAGAAAATACTTTTCGAGCAGTGATTAGATTCAGTTTAAAAGCTGCATGACATTTTTAGTGAAAAGATGCAAAATATTTTATTATTTTAGAATATTTGGACATTTGTTAGTCAACATGTTTCTTTGCAAGGCACAACTGTCCAAAGCAATGCTGTGCTGTAAAATAAGGGAAATATGTATGACTATAAAAGTGCACCTACATCACACACACACACACACACACACACAAACACACACACGCAACACTAATAACACACTGTATGAAAAATAATTGATAGTGGAGGGAAAAACAATTGTAGCAACAAGCATGAAAAATACTATTGCCTAGGCTTGAATATTTATTTGCAAAAGCAAGTACATAGTAAAGTAGCTATCACTTCATTGCTAAAGAGGCTCCAGATCTATGTGTGACAAGAAGATAGCATCTCTAGCTGAGTAAAATCCAGTCATTCAGCTAATCTAATTGCTCATGAGTGGGGGAAGGAAAATACAAAAGGACAAACTGCAGCTGAAAATGCTAAGCATTTCCTCTAAACCCCCCACTGAGAGTTTGTGTAATCTGACCTGCAGTACGCTAAAAAGGCTATTTGAAAACCTTGCCTCTAGCCGAACATGTGACTTACAGAGTACTAAAATGTAAACAAACTCCTCTAGCAAAAAATCTGAGCCAGTGCCCCTTTAACTAAGAGAATGAAACTTTTAAATGTGGCTGGTGTAATCATTGCAAATTCATGCTCATCCAGAATGAAGCAAAGGTTAATGGGTGTTTAATTAAAACTTCATTTCATTATAACTGCAACAATAAGGGCTTGGTATATCTTGCCCTTTGTGAGAAATGTCAGTGTTTTTATATGGGGAAGACCAAAAGAAAGTTCAGAGAACGTGTTTATGAACACTCTTTGGACATTAAAAATTAAAAATATTGCTTTAGCTTTACACATTACCAAACATCCAGATTTTAGGTTTCGCTTTATGTGTATCAATGTGGTTAAAAAAGATGTCAATTGTGGTCCATGCAATATTTTGGAGCTTAAAGAATTAAAATGGCAAATTAAATTAAATGCCTATAATTACCCAGGTTTAAATGACACTATCTCAATAGCCAGTGTATTGAAACTACGATCCTACATAGTTTAATTCTGCCCATTCAAATTAGGTGGAGTTTTAGCTAATGCTTTGTATGTGATAAATTAATTCTTAACAGTTGTTGGTTGTGTTTTGTTATGTGGTCAATGTAGAGAGATATTTAAATACTGTTAATTTGATGTGAACTTTACTCTGATGAAGTCTCTGCTATATTCTGACGAAAGTGCTTAATGTACTGTGTTTATTTTTAATAAATACTGTGACTTTACTAGAGAGCAGCTCCATGTTATTTTCCACTTGTACTTTTTAGTTGCATGTTTACTGGTTCTTGGTTCATATGCAGTCATATTTTATGTTTAATTTGCATGGACTTCTTGAAATGGGTATGGTCAAGTGTAGCATTTAAATTCTGACTTTCAAAGAATTTTTTTTCTTTCCTCTTGATTCTTTGCATGTGTTAATTTTAAAATAAAATCTTAAAACAGAAGGAACTCTCATGTTGGATCAAGCAAGTATAGCTGAGCCTTTTAAAGTAGGCCCAGACACCTTGAACTCAGACTGTACTCAAGTCGCATACCGGTTATTCAGAGGTGATCTCTGCCTGACATACAAGGCTATGTCAAACCCAGAATTGCTAGAAATGCTCCACCTAAGGAAAACCCAATCCACCAGAGCTACACACTCAAGGGACATAAACCTAACATCATCAATAAACAGGACGTGTTGGAGGGACAGATTTGTGTCCCAGAGTCTCCCCTTGCTCTGGAACAGGGACCCCATATATGTAAGGCAGAGCTCCTCGTTGGCACTCTACAAGAGAAATCTGGATGAGTGGATGGGAAACAGGAAATTCACCCTGGGAATCACTTCTATGGCCCTGCTCCACAGGGGTGCAGGTAAATAAACCACCTGGGAGGGAGTACTATAGCACAAAATTTATGGCTAGGCTTAATTATGCCCTAGGGCCGATAGCCTAGTACCTACCTATGATCCCAAGACTTCACAACAGACTCATGAGACATAGCATAGGGAGCCAGTTCAGAAGAGCTGAAGATCCAGGGGCATGGAACAAAACTCAAAGGAGAACACACATCAGTATAATGAAATGGTGGTAGTGGTCCTGTCCATCAAAACTTCCAGGTCCATTTGGTATGAATTGATCCTGCATGTCATTATAGGCAATACCACAGTGATATGTGGTACATAAACAGGGAACCAACTCTTATCCACTGTGCAGGTTGGTAGTTTGAAGCATGGGGGCTGGCCTCTGAGGTGTGTATGACACACGAGATTTCCTACAATCCCATCACAGGAAAATAGCCTGGTAGGTCAGCTAAACAAGACTGAGATGGACGCACGCAAATGAATGCTGAGCAGGGACATCTTCTGAGAGTTACTCACAAGTTTTGGGGTTGCCAGAAATTGAACAACCAATTCAAGAAATTTTGCATCAGACTTCCTGCAGCAGATACATTCTCCATGCATTGGGTAGGCTATTTCTTTACAGTTTTTTCTACTATACCCTTAATCCTCGAGATCATACAGAAGATAGAGGTGGATAAATAAAAATGTTATTTATACTTCACTTGTGGCCCAGACATCATGGATCCTCCTGTTGCCAAGTTGGGTGAGGACAAAACCAGCATGCAGACTTTCTTAATCAAGAAGGAAAAATCATGCATACAGCCCCAACCTGCATACTGTAATGCTGATAGCTTGGATTATCTAGCACTTATTTACTTTAGGTATAGGTTTAGAAATGGCATGTTCATTGTTTCATGGCAGATTAGGAAGCCAGTTACAAGGAAATTGTACCTAACCGAATGGAAAAGTTTTGGGCTTATGACACAACAAAGGTTTAGTGCTCATCATTCAGAAATACCTAGTAGACTTTTTCATATCAGGATAATAAAGAAATGAACATCAGTACTGCACCACTGATCGATCAGTCTCTCCTGATTGTGCCCCCTACACCTTGCAACTGGTGTGGCTGCCCCCTTTTCCCCACCTTTGCTTCTCCTTTGTGTTGAAGTATCATTTCTCACCTTTCTCTTCTCTGTCTCCTTTCTTGTGGGCATCCCTGTGTTGGTCTGGGTACACAAACTATATTTTCCACCACCTTCCCTCAGGTTGAAACCTAGAAGGGCAGCTTGGGGATCTACTGGTTGAACTGACTTCCTGGGGGCTCCCTCCACCAGGACCTCCAATGTTTTGGTTTCAGAAAGATTTGGAAATCTATTATCAGAGCAAAAAAGAAGCCTAAATGGCACAAGCAGATGTCTCTCTTGCTCTACTGATGTCCATTTGGGAGGGCATGTCAGACCTTTTCTGACTGAAGTCCCAAGAGTTATCAGTGCAACAGAGAAAATACTTGAACTTCTAAAACTGTACTTTATGACTACCCAAAATACAAGAAGTATCAAAACTGAAAGAAGCAATAACAACAGTATCTGCTAGTTGACTGCCATATAGTTGTGCTTATAGGAATGATTCACTGCATTTATATTGGGGAAAAAGAGGGTGCATGTCAGGAATCCCACTCGGCTTTCCTGAAAACATTGGAGAACATGAAGATCTCTCCGAACACCATTATATTGGGTGACTTCAACTACCCAAACATTGACTGGGTGCACTACTCAAGCCCCAGCACCTTAGCCCAAAGGTTCCTGGAAATTATAAACTCAAATGCTATGGAACAACTAGTCACCACTCCCACAAGAGGGGACAACATACTAGACCAGATCATTACCAACACGGGGACTCTATGCTCCACACCAGAAGTATATCCCTCATTGGTAAGATCAAACCATAAATTAATTTCACTGGATGTCCACATCCCGACCCCATCCCCAGCCCAGAAAACCACAGTGAAAAACTTCTCAAAAGCAAACTTCTCACTTCTCAAAACCGAAGTGGAATCCTTCAAGGCTCCAGGGCCAGTTGAAACTACGGCCCAGACTGCAGAATCCTATATAAACGCATTCTACGGACATCTCCAGGAATGCATGGATCATGCTATCCCAAACAAAACCAAGACCCAATCATCCAAAGGCAGGCATCCAGTCTGGTGGACCCCTGCCATAAATAAACTGTACAACAGAAGGAGGAAGCTACTACATGATAGAGCAAAATCCCTAATAGGGAAGGCATCTCTGAACAGTACTAGCAAAAAATTACGATCCCTCATAAAATCCTCCAAGGCCAGCTTTGAGAGAAAAATTGCACAGGACACCAAAGACAATCATAAGGCTTTTTTCAGTTATGTTAGGAACCTGGGATGCAACTCCCAGACTTGTTCTGAGTTGATTCTAAACGACAAAAAATACACTGAACCCACAGACATCGCCAATATCTCGGCAGACAGGTTCAGTGCAAACCCCCCCCCCCCAAAAGAGCAAGTATCTATCCCGGCAGAGGGCTGCCTCCCAAACATCTCTGATGCTCAGGTGAAGGCTGCCCTCTCCAAAGCAAAAAACACTGCTTCCATGGGACCAGATGGCATCCCAGGTTGCATCCTACATGAACTCCAAGAGGAACTAATCCCTCAAATAAAACAGCTATACAATCTCAGCCTCACTACAGGACATGTGCCCACAGAATGGCGTACAGCAACAGTGGTCCCACTCCATAAAGGTGGAGCCTCTACGGACCCTGGAAACTATTGCCTCATAAGCCTGACTAGCTTAGTCTGCAAGGCTATGGGGAGGATCATCATGGAGCTCATAAACAAAGACATTGGGGACCTACAGACACTAGATCCTACCCAGTTTGGCTTTGTCAAGGGCAGATCCTGCCTTTTGAACCTGGTTGACTTCGAAACAGTCACCAAAGCCATAGATGAAGGGAAGGTAGTCCACACAGCCTATCTGGACCTTGCAAAGGCATTTGACACAATACCCCACTCGGGCATCATAGATAAGCTATCCAGCTTAAATATAAACCCCTATGTCACAAGATGGGTCGCAAACTGGCTCAAAGACAGAACCCACAGAGTGAGAGTTGCTGGAGCCATGTCAGACTCAAAACCGGTCACAAGTGGCATCCCACAGGGTTCTGTCCTGGGACCACTCTTGTTCGGTATATACTTTTCCGAGGTACAGGCAAACGTGGGAGGACTATGGCTCACCAAGTTCGCAGGCGACTGCAAACTGGGCGCCATAATCAACTCTCCATCTGACACAAACATCCTTCAAAAAGGTCTCACAGAGACAGATAACTGGTGCCAGTGCCATGGTTTAAAGCTAAATGCCAAAAAATGTATAGTCATATCCTTTGGCAAAAACAATGTGCCCACAAATTACCACATAGGCGGAAACCCATTGAAGTACAGAGAAAGTTATTAGGGACCTGGGGACCCAAGTTGATAGCAATCTCTCCTTTGAAAACCACATTGCCAAAGTGGTTAGAAAGACCTTCTACATAGCCCACCTCATCATGAAGGGTTTCACATCTAGATCAAGAGAGGTAATCGTGCCCCTTTATTCATCCCTCATCAGGCCCATCAAAGAATACAATGCCCCTTTTGGGATGTACCTTACCCGACACCTGCAGCAATTAGAAAGACCCCAAAGGTATCTCAGCAAGAGGATCAAGGGTCTCAAACAGATGCCATATGCTGCTCGGTTAAAAAAACTCCAGCTCTACTCAGTTGCATACCGCCTACTTCAAGGCGATCTATGCCTGACATACAAAGCTATGTCAAATCCAGAATTAATGGACATGCTCCACCTCAGTAAATCTAAATCCCTTAGAGCCACACGCTCGAGGGACTTGAACCTGAGCACAGAAATAAATAGAACTTGCTGGAGGGACAGGTTCATAACCCAGAGGCTCCCTTCGCTCTGGAATAGAATTCCAGTTCATGTGAGGCAGAGCACCTCACTGAATCTCTTCAAGAAGAATCTCAATAGGTGGATGGGGGATCGTAGGTTTGTCCCAGGGATTACTCCCGTGTCACTATTAGACAGAGGCACAGTAAATTAAACCTTAAAAAGGGCACAGTATACTCAAATCAAGGGGTGGTGTAAGCCATACAGAATCGGGCTAGGCTTATAATTGCCCCAGGGCAGATAGCCTAGTATGAACCTATGAACCTATGTTAGTATCATGAAAATTGACAGGGTAAGGTGGGACATTCTTAAAAAATTCCAACTACAGCAGATTTGTTTTCCTAACTACTACAGATTTTTTTTTCTTGCTAGGGTGTCTTTGCTTTGACCACCACAAACCCCTTTGCATTTTAAAGAATAGTGCTGTCGTCATTAACTACACAGGATTTTAAGCTCTCCTCAGAGGGGTTTGCTTTACTCTCAACAACCACATCTCCCATTCCTCATGTTGGGGGAGTTCCCTGGACCTCTTCCCCTTAATTATAATTATTTATTTAGTTGTGTTTGTTGACCAGGAAAAGTCCAACTGGGTAAAAAACATTTTCAGCAGAGGTCTGGGGAGAGAAGCTCCACATTTAAGTTACACATAATGCACATTTATAATTGCAGGGTAAAAACATCTATGCACGAGCTTATTTACATGATTTTAAATATTTCTTACAAGAACATTACATTTTATCACAAAAAGTGAGAGAGACATTGACATAAATTGGTTAATTATTGGACAGAAAAATAAAATAGTTAATGTATTTATAGCATGATGGCTGCAGGGAAAAGATCAAACTGGGGTGTTTTGAGATTAGTAATATAATTTACAGACAGACAAGTAGTAATGTATCTTAAAAATTGATGAGAGATATGAAAGGAAAAATTATGGAAATGAGAAGGATGATAAATAGAGGATGAATTGTAGTTAGTAGTGGGGTGTTAGAGAAGGAGGAAAAGTTAGAGTTTAGGAAATAAGTGCAGTATGAGGAAGAGCGATAAGGTACAAAAACATTGGGAAGCAAAGTGACTGTAAGAGTTGGAGAAATGTAATCTGCGTAAAGCTAGCCAGGTGAGTAGGAAGAACAGGGCCACCTTTGGCATTGGTGCTGTTTAAGCAAAATTTGGAAACTGTTTTCTGTCTGTGTGGGGATTTTATTCCAATGTTAACTCAAATGTTATTATATTTTGATAAAAGAAATGCAGTGAGTTTGGAGTTTTGTAACTTGTTTTGGATTTGCAGGGTTTGTCTTCTAAGGTGGTAGGGTAATGTTGTAGGAAGGACGATCTGAGAGAATTAAGTGCTAAACTTCTGCTTCCTCATTTCCCCATAGCTACTCAGAAAAGCTGAGAAAATGTCTTAGTTTTTCAGCAAGAGACAGAAATTGCTTTACAGCATTTTTCTGCTGATCATAGTCAAACAGGAGCATTTAAGAATTTAACATTTGCCTTTAATGATCCAGACTGTGACTTGAAAGACTGTGATAAGTGCTGTCTATATTAGTTTGTTTCCAGCAGTGGTTTAATTTTAAGCTGTGGCTGTGTGATGTTAATGTGTCAGAGTAGGTGAAGTTAAATTATCAGAGATCATAGTTATGCAGAAGCAAAATAATGCCAGTTTTATTTCTCTCTATATATTACAACTTTCAATATCGTGTTTTCATCTGTCACCCTTCACTCAATTACCTGAGTTGGTACAACAATGCAAACAGTTTGCTTGGTGCACTGGGCAGTGGCCTTTTTTTGGCACTTCCCCAGGATAGACTTGAGATTAACAAAAAAAAAAAAAAACATGAACTGACAGTTTTTGCTTCTACATTTACAGAAGAAGTATAAAACTGTTTGCAAACAGATTTGCTAAACTGTAGGAAGCATCTCCAAATGTTTGTGGTTTAATTAGTTTTAATAAATCAAGTTTTAGTCACTGCAGCCACTCAGAGATTACTGGTTGATTTTATTATTGATTATTTTCAACCTTGCATCCACTTTTTATGGATTTTCATTTGAGTTAAACAATTCCTTACTATTATTTTGGAAGGAGGCAGCTCCTTGCTGTAGTTTACAAAATCATAAGCAACATCAAATACCATTTAAGCAGCTGTGATGAAGAATGAAACTCTTTAAATGGTCTGCTGCTACAGCGCTACTGTTTCAAGGAACAGAAATTATGAACTGATCAGCATATACACTAAAGTGTGAGGATCATACTCCCCTAATTGCTTGCAGGCAGGGCGTCCTCTCCTTTTTCTCCTTACTTGCTATGTCTTTGCAGCAGTATGTTCCTGTGTCAGAAATCTGAAGATTCTCTTATGACCATTTCTTTGAGATGAAAGCCATTTTACACAAAAATGCAAATTTATTTTCAATAGGGAGCAATTAGACACAAAGTCCTTTCTCAGCCATTTTTGATTTTTGTCTCAACTGTGCTTCACTAACAAGAAGGATAGATTTATTGGTAGACCTAAGGTCTAATAGAACAAACCTGAATGCTGAAGTGTGTGTGTTCCTCAGCCTTACAAATAAACCTAAGGTTTAACCATAAAGCTTTGTCACAATACTTAATATATTAATAGAACACATGATTGAAAATCCACAAGAATATAATTTAACAACATAATTATAAATGAGCTGAAATCAATATGTTAAGCACTATTTTTTTTTCTATTTTATACTACAAGCAACCCAAAGTGTAGTTATAATCCATTTTCAAAAGCTGTCATAACCCAAAATCCATGATATCATCTTTAATTAATTTATAGTTCTTCATTTAAGCCTGGTCTAAACAGAAAACCAAAATAAACTACCTATTACTTGTCTCTTAAAGTAAGCAAAGCATGCTTTTGTTGCAAAAACATAAACCCTGAAACTCTGAGCTTATAAAGTAAAATTGGGCACCCTGATGAATATTGGTATGTCTATAAAGGACACTTCTTTCCAGTAGACATCTAATATCACTTAAGTGGAGAGAAATTTGAGACCTCCAAGCTAAGGGAGCCTGCCCCACATAAAATGAACCACATTGCTGTGTGTGCATCTTTATCTGTCTATGTAATTGTGGTTAGCACTGATGAGGACGTTTGTGGTGAAACTGCAGTCTGCCTGTTGAGCATAAATAAAGTGGTGAATTTAAACACACACACACACACCTATAGCTAAAATATAATTGACAGCGTACATTGGGAAACTGGGGAAAACTGTCAGAACCATAAGTTTCAAAAACTGATATACTATAGCAAACAAGTAGGTGCTAACATTAGTGTATAGCAAGGGCTTTTGGCAAGTGGGAAAAGCTGAGAGAGGAATATAGATGTGCCAGTAAATGTACATGTTTCTGCTTCTAACTGCAAGCTGGGGCCAGACTGTAATTAAGGCATGTCAAAGGGGGTAGCTACCATAAGCTGTTGGGGACATGATTGGCAGTTGTCAATAGGGAGCAGATGGAGTGGACTACCGCCATTCATTTAAGAAGTCGGTGATATCACAGATTCTTAAATTAATGTATTTAGTAGCCGAGTCTGCATCAAGAGAAGAAGAGCTCCCATAAGCTCTTAGAGTTCTCTCTGAACTATAGCAATCAGTTTTTTTTTTATTTTGTTCCTCAACTTTAGTGTGTGTGTGTGGGGAGGCACATTGGAAGATTGCCCAGCAATGCCAGATTACCTAGGTATGGCTTTGGGCTGAGGTGCCTGATAAATGGTTTTATTGAGTATATGTTTTACACATTAAATTTTCAAATTGCTACTGCTGGTATTTTACTTACTCTGAGAGCATAAGTACTGGTGCCTCACCATTCAGAGGAAGAACGTTGTTATTTGGATTAAAGTCCATTCAGGTTAAACTCGTGATCACAAGCTGTTCATACTGTTACCAAGAACTGTTCTTGACCATTTTGCAAGAGGAAATTGATTTCACAGGTGTATAGCTTTGAGGTATGTATGTTATAAACAAGTATTAAAGAAGATTAGCAATGCATAATTTACACTTGTTTACTTGTTTTCCTCTGTTATAAAGTTCAGGCTGTACTAAGGCAGAGACTGATGCAGGTCTGCTGAAACTATGGGTGATTGTAATATGTTAAGAAAAGATTAATCCTCTTTAAAAGCAAGACTAAGGCCAACAGGCATTAGGACTCCTCATCAAGTAAAACTCTCCCAGAAAAAAAGTTCAAGTTTCAGCTTTGGTTCAAAAGATGGCTTCCAGTAATTTAGAAGAAAAAATAAATCAGATGTACTCAGAGATGATTAAAGTAAATGAAACACTGAAGGAATATATCTACTGAAATAAAAAAATGGAATAATCCTTAAATAACTGTTCAGCTGAACTGATAAATCTGCAAATGTGAGAGGCTGAAATGAAGAAAAAG
The DNA here is from genome assembly GCF_019279795.1 of Protopterus annectens. NCBI lineage: Eukaryota > Metazoa > Chordata > Ceratodontiformes > Protopteridae > Protopterus > Protopterus annectens. The sequence goes on along the minus strand of NC_056746.1, from coordinate 863,947,305 downwards.
TTAACTTGGCTGAGTATGAGGCTTTTCAAGGACAGCTGTTTCAAAAAATAGGGTTAGAAAACATTGCATGCAGAAAAAAACCAATATCAATTTTATGAAAGCATAAATAATCAACTGGCACCAGTGTTCCACACAGGAACTGTTAATTGAAAGATTGCATGGAGTGTATGCAACAAACCTGACCATGAAAAAGCAGCCACGGCCTGTATTACCAAAGATGCAAATAGCTGATACTGACAGAAGTGTGGCATAAAGGAAAAGTATTAAAATTTGACTATTCACTGTATAGCAAGCAAAAGAGAAGCAAATTTATCCCAGCAATCATGGAATGTCAAGAGGCAGGTATTCTCATAACATGAGATAGGTGTTCACTGCTATTGCCGAACTACAAACCTCTCCCCTATCTCAACCCATGTTTAAACCCGTTCCTAGGTTGGCTTTTGGTGTTTTCGAATTTCCATGTTCGACAAAGGTGCAGCTGATGGAGTTCAATGTGTACATATGATAGTAAACCAAATAAATGTGTGGAGGATGTAACCACCACAAAAGCCATCACTATAAGAGCTAATCAGAAGCCCTGACTCACCAGAAATGCTTACGAGCTACTGAGGGAAAGAAACACAGCTTTCAAGGCAAATGACAAAAGAATGTTAAAGGTGGCCAGGTCAAATCTGAAAAAGGGCATCAGAGAGGCAAAGAGGGAGTATGGGAGGAAAGTTCAGATCCACTTCCAAGACATGAGGGACACAAGAAGCCTATGGCACAGGATATAGCAGCTCACGGACTATAAGACCAAAACACCCCAATGTGATGACAGCTTAGAATTCCTGAATGAACTGAACTCCTTCTTTGGCAGATTTGAGAAGAACACTGTACCTTCCAAAACAAACACTGACAAAGAGGAGATAGTGCTCACCTTAAACTCTGAGGAGGTGACATTTCAGCTTAAGAAGGTTAATCCTAGGAAGGTTGCTGGACCAGATAACATACCTGTCAAGGTGTTGGAATGTGCTGATCAGTTATGTCCGGTACTGACAGACATCTTCATCTCATCCCTTGTTATTGATGACGTTCCCTCTCAGTTCAAGGAAACAAGTATTGCCCTACTTCCAAAGAAACCCATCCCCACCTGCCTCAATGACTTCAGACTGGTTGCCTTAACTTCAAACGCCATGAATTGCTTTGAGAGGATTGTGAAGAAACATCTATCAGCGAGTCTTCCTAAGTCCTTCGATCCTCTCCAGTTTGCATACCAGGCAAATAGATCAACTGCAGATGCAACATCATTCACACTTCACCTTGCACTAAACACCTGGAAGGGAGGAACAACTACATAAGGGTGCTATACATCAACTTCAGGTCTGCGTTCAACACTGTGATACCAATGCAACTGATGGATAAGGTCATGATAATTGGGATAAACAAGCACCTATGTAACTGAGCTCTTGACTTTCTGACTGGTAGACCCCAATGGACATGCACTGGAAACAACACCTCTCAATGAATAATCCTGAATACTGGTGTTCCTCAAGGTTGTATGCTCAACCCCTTGCTCTTCACCATTCTCACCCATGACTGCACTGCAAAACATAACTCAAACCATATTATAAAATTTGCTGATGGTGCCACAGCTGTGGGTCTTATTAGTGGTGGGGATGAATATAACTACAGGGATGAGGTGAACACTCTGCCTGGTGTAACAGGAACAATCTGGACCTGAGTGTTAATAAGACCAAAAAATGATTATGGACTTCAGGAGAAAGGCAACAGTTCACCAACCACTCACTATCAAAAGGGAGTTAGCAGAGAAAGTCAAAACAACCACGTTCCTGGGCCTTCACATCTCAGATGACCTCTACTGGACTGTTAATTCCAATTCTATAGTCAAGAAGGCTCAACAGAGGCTTCAACTCCTGACAAAGCTCAAAGCTCCCACTGTCTGACCTTACCACATTTTACAGGGGAGCTATCAAGAGCATCCTCACTAGCAACTTTAAAGCATACAAACCACAAAAAAAAAAAAAAAAAAAAAAACTTTAAAGCATGGTTAGGCAACTGCACAGTTGCTGAGAAGAAGAAATTACAGAGGGTGGCTGAGAAAATCTTGGGCACAAACCTACCTTCTATTCAGGAGCTTTTCTTTACAAGAGCAAGAAAGAGAACATACAAAATGGTAGCTGAATTTGATCCATCCGGCCCACAACTGGTTCTCACAACTTCCATCTAGAAGGAGGTACCACAGCTTCTGCTGTTGGACTACCAGTTTCAGGAACACTTTGTATCATATAGCTATGAGGCTTATTAACTTGGACACCAACCAATAATACCTTATAGATTGAAGCCTCTTTTTTTTTTTATTTAATCCTGCTGCTCTGAGCAATTGCTGCCATTATTACTATTACACACTATGATGGTTATACTGAGTTAAATCTAAGGTTAACAAGTGCAATACAGTAACTAAACAGCTGGTATTCACTAGTCTCTTTATTCTCTTTCATAACAGTGAAGGGGTTTGGTAGTGGGTATTTATTTTTTATTATTTATCATTGGATAATGGGTTTTGAGTGTATTTATCTAATGTGAACTACCTCTTGCATGTCATACATGTTATTTTATTTCTTATGTTGTTTTCTGATACTGCTGTATCTATATTATTTGCACTGCATTTCTCTTGTGAGCTGACATTTGTAATTTAGTTTAGTCTACACTTGTGTGGTCCTAAATAACAATAACGTTTCTTTGAATCCTTGAATGTTATATATAGTAAAGCAGTTTTGTGTAATATGTAAAGGATATTTTAAGTATGACAGTAGTCTTTTTAGTGACTGTTGTATGTGTTAAAAAGATATTAAAGTAAACAAGTACTGTTTTACTTGTAAAAATATATACTTTACAGTATAACAAAAGAAAGGCTGGACAAAAGCAAGTTCAATGTTAATATGCTGTACTCTTGGGCTGCTAGGTGGAGGAGGGATGTAAAGGTGCACCAATTTTATTATATGTAGAATTAAATATTTTGTCCTATTTTACAATAGTGAATATCTAAATTAATGCCCTTGAATTAAGCTATAAACAAGCTTTTTTGTAAGAAAGTTGGTTTTAAAAATGACAAAATTATGAAAACCATGAAAAATGCTAAGTTTCTTACATTTACAAAGATTTTAGCTTGTTTTTGTTCCAATAGCAAATGTTCAGTGATAGTCAGGAAGTCTGCATTGAAGGTAGTTACACATTTTGTTCTGAGTGAAAGTTACAAAGATTCATTGCTGACTACTTTTATATTTATTTTTATTTATTTATTTATCATTTGTTGACCGGGAAAGTCCGACTAGGTTCCACAGAGCCTGTTTTCAGCGGAGGCCCGGGGAGAAATGCTCCAGATGCATGTCTTTGGAATGTGGGAGGAAACCGGAGTACCCGGAGGAAACCCACGCGAACACAGGGAGAACATGCAAACTCCACACAGAAGGCACCCCAGCCGAGAATCGAACCGGAGAACCTCTTGCTGTGAGGTGACAATGTTAACCACTGCACCACTGTGCCGCCCATATGGAGACAAGCTGTCTGAAGGTGCAAGCAATTAATTTTGAGAGTTCTGAGCATTTTTGTTGAGTGACATATAACATTTTAAGGTACAATGGCAAGCTGTTCAGTGAAAAATAAAGTTTGAAATTATGGGAAGTGAATAAGAGCTATTAGCTTCCCTACCATCCTTAATACTTTAATGGGTTTAAAAGTACAATTTAGTTCTATTTAAGATAGTCAGTGCATTTTTTGTTAGGGCTAAGAGTTCATGTTTCTGATAGTATGTAAGCTGGATTTCACATCTGGGAGGGGAATAAAGATAAAAGAACATGAGCTGTAGCATGTGCTTTAGCATGGGTAATCTTAATTTTAGAATAGAAAATTCCTAATAGTGCAGCTGTCAAGTTGTGGCAAATGCTCCTTTCTGTGTGTGTGCTCTAAGTTAGTAGGGGGTGGGGGTGCTTTGAAAATGTATTTAGTTTATTTTTTATTTTAGGATTTTCATTAAAACAAAAGTTTTGAAAATGTGGCATAGATTCAAATGGGGATGATTAAAAACAACTGAAAGATCAGCCTGTCAAACAGTGCATGCATGTAACACAAAAGTAAATGCACATTCAAAATCTGTTTATAATAAGTGGGAAGAACAGCATTTTATCATGATGGCTACACTGTCCATATTGTCTTTGAACATAAATGGCCTTACAGGTGTAGACAAAAAGAAAAAGGTACTGAATTTATAGTAAGAAATGAAGAGTCCAAATAGCAATGTTGCAAGATACACATTTGGAAAGAAATGGGCATGTGAATTTGACAAAAAAATAATTTCAGGATGGATATTCAGCAGAATATCAGGGATAAAGAAAAGGGGGATAATTATTCTAATTGCTAGACTGGCTCCAGTAGTAACCAAAGAGCAAAAAAAGACAATAATGCTAAATTTGTAATAGTAAGGGGCTATTGGCAAGGGGTGAAGGATTATCCTGGCATGTACTCATATTCCACCAAACCCGCTATTATGGTGGCTATGACAATTTTGGAAGAAATCATTTTTCAGCAGGAAATATTACTTCTAGGTGGGGGCTGGAACTTGAGTTGCAAAAATGATGTTGTAACAGGGGCATCTAAAAAGGAAAGTATAACCAAATATGGTAGATTTCTGAAGAAATTTGTGAAAATATTTAGTATGAAAGATGTGAATTCAGTCGTAGGAATTCTGACAGAATTTACATATTACTTTCCCAAAGTACAATAACTGGGCTAGATTAGATAAAAACTATATTTCACAGGAACATTTACATATAACCAAAAACTTCAATATGCATCCAATAATTGTTTCAGATCATTTACAATTAAAAACTAAGATAAAAATGCAGGGTAATGAAGTGAAAATGAGACACTGGTACTTTTCCCACCTACCTGTTAAAAAGAGGAATTTAAGGAATGGGTAGTGGAAATTATTTAAGAGTTATCATAGAAGATAGACATATGTTTAGAAGTTACAGCTAGTGAGATGGATACAATGGAATTTAAAAACAGGTTAGAAATAATAGAGAAAGAGATATGGTTAAGAAGTAATAAAAATTACAAAGAGGAAGACAAAAGTTAAAGTATTGTAGAATAAGGGGAATCTCATAGAGCAAGAAGTGATGCAAATGCAGAGTGCTGAAGAGAAAATAAGGGAGTTCTGGATAATATGCACGAATTTAGAAAGATTGGTGTTAACTATTTTTTTTGATAACTCCAGGTGCACAATTTTTTTGCATAATGACCTAGGCAGCAGAAAGTAGAAAGGATTATTGACAAACTTAGGGAGCCTATAGCAAGAAAAATAATCAAAGATCTTGTAGAGATTTTAGAAATAATTTGGACATCTTATGAAAATTTGTATAAAGCAGAGAAACATGGAATCAAGCAAGAGCACAAATGGAAATTTTATAGAAGACTTAATTATGCCAAGGTTTATTGAAGATGAATAGATTGGTTAAGCATTACCCATATTTATGGGGACACAATAAAATGAAGTATTTAGGAGTATGGATTTAAAAAGCTTCTGTTATTGCAGCTAAGGATATGTGGAAATGTTTTTGTCTCTAATTTTATGTAAGAGTCAGGCATATTTTTATCAACCAGAGAAATTGTGGACAATAATTAATAAAGAGTTGAAGGCATTTTCTGGGAGGGGAAGAGGGCAAGAGTTAAGTGGAATAAGCTGATCCTTCCAATAGAACAAGGTGGTTCAGGATTACCCAATTTGAAGGGATATTTTAGAGCTACACAGTTAAGACTCACATACATGACACAGAAAGTTTATAATTCAAAATGGAACTGGATGATGATGAGTGGGGATCAAGAAATAAAGATATTGCGGGATTTTGGATACAGATTCTTAAGGAGAATAATAACCGTACAGAACATTATATTCATAAAGTAACAGAAAGTATTATAAGAACTAAGCCAACACTAGAACGGAGAAAGGACATTTTTACCAATAGGGATGACTGCAATTAGGGGTACAGAAAACAGGCAAGAGGAAGCTGGACTTTAGTGGAGAAAACTGACAAAGAAACCAAGAGCAAATGACTAGCAAGGGAAAGGTAATGGAGTGGGATGAGGCCAAAAAGACATTTGAACTACAAGCAGGAGACTGCCTTCCCTACCAGAGATTTATATCAATATATAGTCAAAAAGAAAGGGATAGTGGAATATTAAGTGCAAGACCTGCTCTGGTGGGGTTTTTATTCAAATCTAGGACACAAGTTGCTGTTAAAAAGGGGGACGTTTAGTGGTGCATATAAAATATTGCATGATAACTACAAGACTCAATCAGAGGAGGTTAGCAAATATTGGAAAGAGATACTGGAAAAGCAATTTACAAGGGAACAATGAGAGGACATATGTATGCCTCCCAAGTATGCAACAAAATCCAGAATGTTTACAATCTTTGCTTGGAAGTGTTTGCATAGGTGTTTTTATATCCAAGCAGACTTCAAAGAATTTTTCCTCAGGTAGATAGCAAATCTTGCTGGTGTGATGGGGAAGAATGACATAACTGGGAACATATGTTTTGGGGTGTAATGAGCTGGCAGATGTTAAAAATTCTGTACAGAATACCCTATCAGAAATATTGGGTAAGCAAATGGCTGTAACTAAGGATATGATTTTTTTTGAGCTGGGACACAGCATTTGAATTGTCTAGACATAGTAAGACCTTATTAAGTTTATTTCTGTTGGTGGCTTTAAAAAACATTACTAGAAAATGGAAATCAAAGTCTGAACCAATATTTGAAGTATTGAATATTATAATAGTGAGAAAAGAAATGGAAAAGGGACCTTTAGAAAAGGGAAGGAGCGAATTACACTGTGAGAACAAAACATGCAGAATAATGTTCAGGAGGAGGAGTGAGGCTTAAAGAGGGCAGGAATTCAGTAATGTATGTAATGTTGGACTGATGATAATTGCAATATGTGGTGCATAATGTATGTAAATGGAAACAATGTTATGGTTTATTTTCTTTTCTGTAAATGTATGATTGTCTGTGTCCTAAGTGATAATTTAATAAAGGATTTTATAGCAAAAAAAGGTCCAACCTGCCGAGTAGTTGCAGTAAAATATCTATATCCCCCTCAAAAAAAAAAAAAAAACATAGCCAACTGTATTAAATTATATTTACTGAAACAAGATTATTCTGCTGCTTATTCAAAACTATTTATCTTTTCAGTCTCTTATAACAAAGAGCAGTTTAAAAAAGATATGACTGGTAGGCACCACAAGCTGAAATCCAAGATGAAAATGTCGCTGTTTCTCTCTGTAACCCCCACCCCACCCGCAGCAGTGAAGGAACCTGTTTAAAAAGTGAAAACTGTAGTAGATAAATTGCAGCAGCAAATTTATCTATCTTATAAGGCTGTTGAGATTTTACTGATTTATTTTCTTCCAAGCAGAATCAGCACTATCCAGTATCTTAATTTTCTTATAGAGTCCTACAACAACAGCTTCCCCCTTCCTTTCTCTGCTCACCATCAATAAACATAGGTCTACATTTTGGTACTCTTCCCTTGCTTCATCTGTAGGGGACAGGGAATCCAAATCTTTTTTTTTAACCTGCTGTAAGGACATCACAGTTTCCTCACTGGCATGACAACAGAAGTAATACATGCCTTAAAGATGCCAACATTGAACTCTATTTCAGAATCTTTGTTAATGCTGGCCTTTGCCATTCTCAGTATTGCATGAGTTGACACTGACTTTCTAAGCATTGAACTTACCATTGATATCAATGTTGTAATTTATGCACAATAATTTCTAGTGGTTGTCTACCATGAAAAAAGATAATGTCAAAGTTTTCCACAGTAGTAAACTGTCAAGACTGTTTCAGCACATTTATGTCTAAAAATGTTGGGCCTCATGGTAGTTACTGTTCCAGCACTGCCTCATGCCAAGGTCCATGTGAGCTGTACAGTGGACTCATCTGTAAGTGCAGGGGTCTCAGGTATCAGGTGTAATGTCATAAGACATGCTTTGTATGGATCCCTGTTGCAAGTTCAATACCTGTAACTACAAGTTCCACAATTTCCATGGGGAAAAGCAACTCAAAAGGAGAACAGCAAATATTGAAACTCACTGCTCTCCTTTTAAATACTTTTTTGCAGACAATATGCCTCCATTTACCCTTGACGTAAGGGGCAGCATCACCACACATCTGCTATCTATCTGTTTATATATATATATATATATATATATATAGTTTACTTTTAAAATGTCAACTATACAAAGTCGAATGTTCGCACCACCGAAATGTGTCCACAAAACCCATACTGCTGAAATGTCACAAACTTGAAAAAACATCGAACAAAGATATTTCCAACCATGCCACACCTACAAACAAGTGCTAACATGGGTCAAAAAGGGGGCAAGATTTTGCAGTTTGGAACACTGGCGTTCTAGGTTTTGACCAGGTACAGTTCAGAGTTTGTGGAAGCGGGTTCAACGTTCCGACCATCAACATTTTAAAGGTAAATTATATATATATATATATATATATATATATATATATACATATATGGGTTACCTTACATTATTGAACGTTCAAATGTTCGACAGTGATATGGCCGAGACCATATCCTCGAACATTTGAATGTTCGACAATGTAAAGGTAAGAAAACACAGGAAAAGGAAAAGAAAATAAAGTGTGTATAGCAAGCCACCCTCCACCCCCCACACTCCCATAACTGAAATATACCAACTCCGAGATCGCACTACATTGCGGTATACACACACGCACACACACACTTGCTGCAATTTTGAGAAAGGGAAACACTCGAGACACAATGATCTTATACTTATTACATACCATGAAGACCAGAATAACACTTATAGTGTTTGAATCCCCGCCATTGCATCTCATGTGAAGTCCACACTGGTACTGGTGGGGTTCCAATCCCACCAATGCCAACCAGTGTACCACGTGTATATGTAAGGAACAGTGGCTATTGTCAGTGTATCTACTCCACTGCCCCAAATAGGTCTAATGGCTACCATAGAGGATGGTCTGTTAATTCACACTACTGGTACCCCAAAAAAAAAGAAAATTGCACATAAATCTGATAAAATGGTGAGGAAATCCTCTTATGTTGAGCATTTTATAAGTAACGGTATGGCATCTAGGTCCAAAGAGGCCATTATCCTGCTGTACTCTGCCCTTATTAGATGAATCATAGAGTACAATGCTCCCTTTGATATGTACCTGACCATGCAAATGCAGCAACTAGAGCAACCTCAGAGGTTCCTTACAAAAAGAATACAAGGTGTAACAAGCCTGTCTTATGCAGAGTGCCTTAAAGCCCTTTCCCTTTACTCAGTCTCCTATAGATTGCTGATGGGTGATCTATGCCTGGCTTACAAGGCATCCACAAACTCCACACTTAACGAATTTCCTAAATATCTGTAAGTCAGAGTACGAAAAATACAAGGTTTAGAGAGCTGAATTTTGTCTATGACTTGAACAGAACATGCTCAAGAGGTAGATGTGTGTCCCAGAGACTGCCCCTCCTATGCAACAGGCTTCCAATCCATGTGTAGATGAGTTTGTCTATTACCCAGTTTAAGTGGAAGCAAGACCAGTGGATGGGGAATAGGACATTTACACCAGGCCTGGCACTCATATGGACAGAGGTAGCTTACAAATGCTTGGATATCAATGTCCTATTCAGATGCATACTATTATTTTGGGAAAACTTGGCTAGGCCTAGAAAGCCCCCCCCCGCGCCTAGTGACAATCTATGAATAATAGCAAATTCATGAAGTGCATCTTGTCCCCATAAGCAAAATGGAGATATGGACTGCTGCCCTGGCTATGATATTCCAGCATACACACCCAGACTAAAACTACACACTGATCACTTACAAGCTGAGTGTTTGGCCTCACACTTCTGACACTTTTCTCACCAATGTATCTGTGAATCACAGTCTCTTCCAGATACCCTTATGCATAGTAACTGAAACAAATTATATTCACACACAATTCCCAAGGAAGGCTGGTAGAATTCTCCACAACGTTCTTCCAGGCAAGACAGTACTACTACCACCACTCTGAATTATTGAACTAGAGGCTCAGGAGTTATCATGGTACTCTTGATTAATAGCATGAAAATTATATCTCAGTTGATGTGTTTAAGCATTCTGACTTCTGAAGATGGATGTTACAGCTTGCCAGCCTGCAGTGCCAAATAGTACACTTTTCCCAGATAAACAATGATAATGCATAAATCAATAATAAATACCAGGCAGAAGATCTTAAAAATAAATAAATAAATAAATATAATTTTCCTTAAAGAATAAAAAAGTCAAGACAGTGTTGATATATATTAAATTTGCAGTGCTGTTTCTGTGTTAGATAAATATTAATCAGATGTTATGCAGATTTTACAGAAATGTGCAGTTTCACAAATTCACTCTTGTTTCTCTGGGTTTTGCAGTTATGAGTCTTGGAGATGTCTGTCATCTTGGGAACTCTGCTGCAGATGAGGTCCAATGTCCAGAACATTTTCCAGAGCTCTGTACCCATCCACCCAACTGGGCTGATCCATCGTTCCTAGGGGCATTGTCTTGCCCCCAGTACAAAGAGGAGCCAGTTCACACCATTTATTCATCCACAAGCCCTTTTCCCATTTTTGCACATGGGATCGGTTTGTCACGTCAACAGTGACAATCATTTAGAGCTAAGGTTTACACCACCAGTTGGCTAGCTCTGACATGGTATTTCTTCCACACCACACATTTGCACTCACATTCACACCTATGGCCAGTTTAGAGTGTGCAATGTACCTATTGCATATCTATGGAATGTGGGAGGAAACCAGAGCACATGGAGGAAGCACACTTAAATACAGGAAGGACATGTAGACTCCACACAGAAGACACCACAGTGAAGAATCAAACCAGGGAACCTCTTGCTGTAAGTTGACAGCACTATCTGCTACACCAGGAGCCAGTCCACACCATCTTTAGTGATTTCTTACCAAAAAGAGTGCCAGGCAATAGCTTTATTTTTATGTTGAAAGACTTGTGTGTGGCTATGAATGTTGGCACTTCTGGAGCAGATAAGTTACCCTAATGGGGAACACTGATAATTTTAATTTTCTTCTGATCATATTTCATCATTTCATTTTGTACAGTTCTTGAGGACTGTAGTTGTTGTTGGGCTTAAATCTCTAGGTATGGTACATATTCCCAAAAAAGAAGTGTATGCATGGAGGCATCAGATTCCATACAAAGATTTCCACAAAAATGTCTTTTCTGCATAGTACCTGTCTACAAAATGCTTAGTTGATTTGTTTATTCTAGGGTTAAATAGAAACCTTAAAAAAGGAGAGAGGTAATTGTTGTGGCCTATCTCAAGTGTAAGCCACAGGACTAGTGACTGCAGCCACCATTCAGATCAGGTATGGAGATTTGAACATGCTAGGAAAACAATAACAGTGGAATGGGGGGTGGTGCCACTACCCAGACTGTTTTCTCCAAGCCTGAAGGCATTTGCCCATTCCTAATTATATTCTAAGCCTCTGGCATTACCCCCAAATTGCTCTGCCTTAGTCACCTGAGACACATCTGCCCTAGAATGTGACAGTCGTTTCAGTGAGCAGATGAGTTCAGGATTTTTGATTGTTGATATGCATCGCTGTCTCTAAAACATTTTGGAGATGAAGGCTGATCCCGCAAGCATTCCATGAGTTCTTTCCCAAAGGTGCAGTTGCCATCTACTTAAACAGCATGTTTGTCGTATTGTACATCAAGTAAGGAGGAACTTCTGCATACTCATTGTGTTGCCAAGACAAGAACGTATGGGAATTGTTAATTCAGACTAACATCTTTCTGGCTGCCAGCTATGTTCCAATGGAACTAAGCAAACATTGAAAAAACTCACTTGATGCTTGCTGATGCCCTGTAAGCGATCTTTCACTCCATCTGGGTTGTGGAAGCTTTTCCCCTAATAGAGCAAGTCTTGTTGTCTCTTGCATCCAAAGCCAATTACAACTGCAAAAACTGTTTTCCCTCATTGCTCCACATTGAGTATGATCCAAGGATGCACTGGTCAAGAAATGGTCTCTTGCATCTTTCTATACTTTTCTCTGTTTCCTTAGATGATGATGATCACACAAAACACCAAGCTGCATAAGGCCAAAGTAATTCTTATTTTCCTAGTCCATTCTGTCTTATTTACATGGGAGGTACAGATTATTTAATCTTCCTAGAAGCCAAACTTATGTAAGACAAACAAATGGATCCAGATTTCCATTTCAGTCATGAGCATGGGACATGATCCTTCTTAGCCCCTTTCTCTTCTTTTTCTGTATATCTTGCTCACATTTTGGACACAGACCTGAAAGTGGGACAGTGTGTGAAAGATATAGTTATATAATGTTATTCAAAGTAAATTTCTCACACTTGGCCACTATGAATAACAAGAAGGTTGTCAATAGCATACAACACAACACTAAACCAATCACACACAACTCAGATCAAGCACACAGATCTACATATGAAGAAGCTCTTAAAAGTAATCCACCTAAACCACAAAAGCCTGCTAAATGTTACCCAAGAAACAAGTACTCTCAGCATTCTACACAGACTCACAATCATACAGCACATACTGCACCCATTATGAAATGTATATCTAAGAGTCAAATTGATTCAGTTAAAAACCCATAAGGCAAACCTCCAGATGGTTCAGTATCCTAGTCATACTCATAGGTGACTCCATGATGTAAACCCATGGTTCCAATATCCTACTCATAGTCATATGTGATAACATAATGAGGTACACCCATGTACCACTCTCTAGTCTCTGCAAGGAGAGTGCCATGGTCAGTTGCCAGCATTCATCACATCATGCATTTACTCATGTTTCTGCACCACAAGTATACATATGACACAGTCATAGTTAACTTGGGTGTAAATAACCTGAGATGTACCTCCATGGATTATATGAATAGAGACATAATGGGTCTCTCAGACTATGCACCTACAGCAGGTATTAGCCTCACCTTGAATAGTATTCAACCATCACCAGGAATGATGCCAAAATTTGAACATATACACCTGGGAAGAGATAGCAGACAGTCCTAATTACTTTTCCAGGGATGACCTACACCTCTTCCCCCCCAAGGCTTCGATATACTGGCCAAAACTTTGTCCATCCCATAGTGACTTTTTTAGGAAATGTCAGTCTTATAAAGATTTCAGCATAACTAAACTGTATTGAGACTGCACAACACTAGGTGCTTAAACAAAAAAAAAAACTCCAACCCTGCAGACCCTACTTACCCTGGAAAACATTGATATGTGCATTGTCACAGAGACCTGATTCATGACCAGTGAAAGCACTCCATCAGTGTAGGGCTTCAATACCTATCACTCGTATAGGCCCACCTCATTACAAGAATGTAAAGGAGGATTTGTCTGTAGTCTTAAAAAATGTATCAACTCCAGATTTGTTAGACAAGATAACAATCAAGAATTCCTCCATGTCCAACTTACTATGAACAAAATCCATTATCACATCATAGCTAACTACAGGACCACCTCTATCTCCCCTTTGGCTCATACATTTTACCTAACTAGTATGGAGTTCATTTGTACTAAATCAAACACCATTCTCCTGGGAGACTTCAATTACCTGTCCATTAACTCATATAGTTATGCAACCTCAAATATATATGTACAGAGGTACCTGGATTTCATCAATACAAACTATCTGGATCACTTAGTTCACACCCCGACCATGGGTGATAGAATTTTGGGCTTGGTCCTTACTAATATAAGGCAGCTCTTCTATCCACCAATTGTAACCTCGTCCATGATCAAATTGGGCCACAAGTCAGTCACATTCACCACAAGACTGTGCAGTCTGAAGTATCCTCCAATACCTCAGTATTCAGAGACTATGTGAAGGCTAGTTTACTAAAGTTGAGTGTCCTGGCTAAATCTGAAAGCCCCCACCACCTTGATGATCTCACTGCTTATGCAGATTCCTTTATTGCCAAAACCTATGCACATTTAAATAACGACATATATATATATTTGTCCTCCTGTTCAGAAATAAATACAGTACTAAATTCAATAATAATCCTTGTATGTGAAGGCATAGAATTAGCTGCCCTCATGTTCAGAAATTAATACAGTACTAAATTCAATAATAAACCTTATGAATGAACCCTAATATAAATAGGGTCTGTAGTCAAAGAAAAAAATAAGTGCTTGCAAAAATAAATCTAAATCCCAAGAAGCCAAAAATGCCTTTGCCAAACTAAAAGAAATCCAAACCATTGTCAAATCAAGCAAAGCCAGATATGATGTAAGAATGGCCATCCAAGCAAAAAATAACCACAAAGCCTTCTTTAGGTATGTTACAAATGTCAGAAACAATGTCTAGCACTGCAGAGAGCTAATCTTAAGTGATACCACCTACTCACACCTGTAGGATATAGCCAATCTACTAGCAGATGCATTTAGTTCAAACTTCACCTCCCTCTCCCCGTAACATTCCCACATCACATACCTGCATCTATGCACCCAAATCCCCCAAGAACAAGTCCTCAAGGTACTACCCAATGTCTAGCACTGCAGAGAGCTAATCTTAAGTGATACCACCTACTCACACCTGTAGGATATAGCCAATCTACTAGCAGATGCATTTAGTTCAAACTTCACCTCCCTCTCCCCGTAACATTCCCACATCACATACCTGCATCTATGCACCCAAATCCCCCAAGAACAAGTCCTCAAGGTACTACCCAAACCAAGAATATTGCTTTTATTGGGTCAGATATAACAGGATGTCTACTGGCTAGCCTGATACAGGATGTGTCAATCCACCCCCACATAAATTATTCAATACCAGCCTCCAACTAAGCTATGTCCTGAATGAATGGAGCACAGCAACAGTCAACCCCATGCACAAGAGTGGGTTGTCAACTAGCCTAGGAAATTATAGACCCATACAGTAAGTCTGACAAGCCTCATCTATAAGGCTATGGAAAAGATCATTATGGAATCAATAAACAAGGATTTAGGTAACGCACAAAACATTGACCCAAGCTTGTTTAGTTTTGTCAAGGGGAGGGCCTGCCTACTCAACCTGGTCAACTTCTTTGAGAAGTTTACTGAAGCAATGAATTAGGGGAAAACATCACACCACCTATTTATATCTCACTAAGGCATTCAGTACCATTTCTCACTCTGTTATAATGTACTCTCCCATTTAAATGTCAATCCTTATGTAACTCAATAGATAATATATTGGCTCACAAATAGAACCCAAGAAATTAGTGTAAATGGCTCCATCTCCCCCAAAAGGCCTGTCAGTATAGTTGTACTCCAGGGATCTGTCCTTGGTCCACTTCTCTTTGGCATTTACTTCCTTGAGACCAAAGTCAATGTTAAGGGATTATGACTGACCAAGTTTGCTAATGACTAAACTAGGTGCCATTATTAACTTTCCAGAGGACACCATGTTCCTCCAAGATGGTCATTCCCAAATAAATAGCTAGTGTCAAAGGCATGTCCAAGAGTGGGTATAAACACCTGCTCAAGAGATCTTAATCTCTTCTGCAACATAAATAGAACATATTGGATGGATAGATATGTATCACAGAGAACTTCACTTTTTTAGAATCATCTGTCTCTCCACATAAAGTAAAGTACTTCCTTTACTATCTTCAAATGTAATCTGGATGAGTGGATGGGAAATCACAAATTCATCCCTGAAGTAGTATCATTGCCCCTTAAGAAAAGGGGTAACGTAAATATTCTGGGTTGGTCTAGTTTGTATTTTAATTACATGGGTAAAATCTTCAGGGGGATGCATGACTAGGCTTTTAAAGCTTTTCTAGGGTCAGTGGTCTAGTAACAACCTATTTTTTTCTGTGATACGAACTTTCACCAAGGCCTCCAATCTAGCCATATTGAAAGTCTGCAAGACTTTCTTCAAAGGTGCATTTTTTTATTAGACACCTTCACAAGATCCTGGGCTTCCTTGACATCTGTATGTACTTAATGTTGAAAAAGTCAGCCCCTTTTAATGTACAAATAGATTTAAAATACATTTCTTAGAAGACTCATTTTTTGGTGGCAGTCACATTTGCTAAATGAATTTCTGAAATGCATCCATTATGATTTGAGTCTTCATATTTAGTATTTCCCATAGATAGGACTACTCTCTGTATTCATCCATAAATTTTCCAAAAATGGCAATACAAACTAATCTTTACCCAGAAGTGGCAATGTGAACAAATCCCTACACATATATTGATCTATTCTGGTATTCTACCCAAGCTACTTCAGTCACAAGAAGTATGTCGTACTGCATGGATATATGGATATTCAGTAGTAGTTGTGATTTTTTTTTTTTTTTTAGTTAGAGCAAAGCCTGTCTGCAAAGATAAGTAGTTGGCGGCCTTCTCACCAAAAAAACTTGTCCAAAAGATCTCCAAAGTTAAATGAGCTAGGTGGCTTTCTAATTATGGGACAGAGGAGGGAGTCTAGCAGCCTTTTGAAAGTATTACCTGCCAAATGGACCTAATGCCTGATAGCCCTAGTCCTGCTTTTATGATGGATAAGCCCTGTCTTGCTATTACTATGATACTTCTGTTTATTCATTGTGGCAGTTTCAATATGCAGTCGTCTGAATAGTGAGACTGAAACTACAACTCTAGGGACTATATAATATTCTACACACACACACACACACACACACACACACACACACACACACACATATATATATATATATATATATATATATATATATATTTATATATAGCTCAAAATGTGAATCTTTACATTCATGTTGAGAAAATATATGGACTAGGTTATGACTGGAAAGACCCAGTCATATTTTTTTAAGTACGTGAAGTTCTATTTGTTTCATGTAGTACCTGTCACAGAAAAAGAAACATAGGAATACATATTGTTTACAGATTTGAAAGCTGTAAAACATTTAGCATTGTCAAATAGGCTATGACTACAAACTAAATGTCCTTGTGATGAATGAATAGTTTTAAAAACTTTGAGATACTTCAATCTGCCGTACTTTTGTTTGTGTGACAGAGAGAGAGAGAGAAACATGGTCACTACTATTACTGATTTAAAGCTGTTTAAGCTTCTTGCCACAGTTCTGAAGGGGCTGACACCATCCTTCTTGCAGTATGTAACTCCAAGGTTGTGCTTTTCAGAGTATCCCCCCCTTCTCTGAGGTACAGCAGTCTTTGGAGTATGTGCAAGTAACAGAGGAAAGAAGCACAGCCCCTCTCTCAGGTCAGTGGGTCCAGAGGATAAAAATGCTTTAGTGGGACTACAGCATGTTTCATTTTTTTTAATTTGTATTTATTTATTTATTTATAACCTTTAGGCGTAGAGTAGTAGTCACTGGTCTTGCACTTTAGATATGGCTCTATTTTTCATCATCTCTTTAAAAAAATTCAAAACACTGAACAGTAATAAAAAGAACATAATCTTTACAATCATATAATAAGATTTCAGGACGTCTTCCAAACAGTTAAATCATGCATAGTCATGTGAGTGACATTAGTTAGTTAAGAGTTAGTGCTGTTTCCTTTGTACTTATAAGTACTAAATAATTAGGAGTGATACAAGATGGGTACTCTACATTTCAGCAGACTACCCAATATATGTGTATCAGGGTGTCTGTAAAACCTTTCATTAAATAGTATGTGATGTGTACCATACAGATTGCTGCAGCAGTCTATTCAATATATATGAGACCAAGCCACAAGCAAACATCAGTCTCTTGGCCATGCTTCAGGAGCAGCCTGAAAGCACCCCACCCCCCATGCTAAGGACACATGGGTGAAACTTGATGTAAAGAGATAGGAAACTGTTGTTGTTGTTGTGTCTTTCGGGTTTTCCCGGTTAGGGGTTGCCACAGTGGAACTCCAGTCCGCTAATGATTGGTAGCTGATTTTTACGTGCGGAGTTACCAGCCCTGACGCACAACCTTCAACGAAGGTACGCCCATTCACGCATGCCTCTACGCAGAAGACGCTCTGTACCTTCTAAAATACTTTACTGTCACAGAAGTGAATGATTACCTGCCTCATTCAATTTCATTAGTCATTTCCAAGTAAATCTTCAAGAGTGCTAAACAGCCTGACTTGATAAGAAGAGATCTTTCTTTATTAACCAGCTGGAATTCTGCTTTGGGGATTTGGATCACTCAGCCAATAAAATGTTCTCAGGCTGCCACTTGTACCTCTCAAGTGTCCCCGATTTTGACTGAAATTTTAGCTCTGTTCCTCTTAATCCTTCCTAAAACTGGTGACTTTTGGAGAAAATGTGATGAATTGCACTTAACAAATAATGACAATAATTAGTTATCAACTTTATTTACTTCAGAAACTGGATGTTAATTCACATTCTCTTATTCTGTCAATGTCTCAAGTTAATTGCATTTTAAAAGTGTCCCTGATTATTTCTGGATTTGTCCCTGTCCCTATCATGAGTCAACACATGAAAATATCAGTATAGTCAGGAATGGCCTAGGCTACTCTGAGTGTAAATGTGCTCTCTTTTTTGCCCTTCTTTCATTCAGTTGTTACAAGTACTGTCCACCTTTTACTGACTGAGGGAAATGATTTTCTTCTCATGCCTACAGTGCTGGGCTTTAGACTTACCTAATGAATATTTGTTGCATCCTGTTCTTTACTCATAAGAAGTACCTGTGATAGATCTAGTTCATCTTCTGATGGACACATTATATGCTGCTACTGCTTGGGTACACTGTATGATATCTAAAGATGTGCATTTTTAAGGGTTAAAAGATGCAACTAGCACATGTGCTTTAAGGAGCTTTCTACTATCAAACAAGTTAGCCACATTAGAACAAAAGCCTCACCCCCCCCCTTACAAGTGCTATTACTATACTGCCCATTTCTAAGCTCAAGGAGAAGCCCATACATACTGACTTTTTGCCATAAGAGGGAAAAGAGCATTCTTCTTCTTTTAGGAATACCTCTGTCCATCCTACTATGACTGAAGACCTTTCTCTGTGGTATCCTTGCCTCGGGGTTGGGAGGGTGGCCTAATGGTTAAGGTGTTTGCCTTACAAACACAAGGTACAGGGTTTGAGTCTCACAAGGGATAATTGGCTAGGCTTAAAATGGCTCGCAAGGGCAGTTAGCCTAGTACTAATCTATGAACCTATGAACCTAAATATTATTGTTAAAGATTTTGTTAATACTGAAGGGAATAGTGCTGAGGACTTCAAGATGGCTGCACATTAACAGCTTAATTCTACCTCTCTCAGTGTGAAGACAGAAACTTGGCAGAGAAGGTCAGTAGACTTGTGTTTATGAGTAAATTTCAGTAAGTGGCTAGTAAGTGTACTGCCCAGATGCTAGCAAAAAAAAAGAGATACACAGGACTTGGAAAAAATCAGCTACAAGAGAGGAATTAACACTGACTGGGGAAAGTTCTACAGCTGTTCAGCAAAAAGCAATGCAACCTCCAGACATGAATTCAAGTAACCTACAGGAAGATATAAGACAGCTGCACACAGACCTGGTTAAAATAAATGAAACACTGATGGAGTATATCAGTACAAACAATAAAAGGCTGGAAAAATAGAAAAAGCTTTAAACAAATATTCAGATGAGGTGAAAAGCTTCAAAAATCAGAGGTTGAAATGAAGAAAGGGCTGGCTGAATATAAGACAGCTCAGGAAGAGATGCTTCAAAAAATAATAGAACTACAGGACAGAGCATGTAGGGAAAAAAATGAGATGTTCAGCTATAGCAGAGAAGCTAGAATGAACAGACTGCATTAATTTTATGAAAGCATAAAGAAGCAACTGGACTGGTATTTCACAGAAGTTGTTTGTTGAAAGGGCATATTGTGTGTATGCTCAAAACCTGGCTATGAGAAAGCAACCGAGACCTTTACCAGAAGAAAGCGTTGATTTTGACAAAACTGTGGCAGAAGGACAAAGTACTAAAAGTGGGAAACAGCAGAGTGTTTGTGGAGAATGATTACTCATTATACACCAGGAAGAAGAGAAATAAATTTAATCCACTATTCAGAGAATGTCAAGATGCAGGTGTGAGATTCAAACCGCTGTACCCAGCTGTCTTCAATGTATTCTTCCCTGGAGGGACAAAATCATTTTTTGATGAAGTACATGCTAAGGAGGAAATAAAAGTTTGTCCAACAAAAAGTGAGCTGTGAAACAGAAAGAGATTCTGCTTATTGTTCCATTGGTAATAAAGACTACAGAGATACTGTATCTGTGAAACTTTTTCTAATGTTTCAATGGAAAATGTTGGAGTGAAGGAAGAGAGCATGAGAGCTGACTAGAAGAATCAAGAGTATGTTGGAAATGAATCAGAGACAGGATTTAAGAGATGCAGATATACAGTAATAAAACCAGTAACTTAATGTAGAATTACAATGCAATAATTATATGTGCAAAATATGACAAAACAAGAAAATATGGAAATATTGGACTTTTTCAGAATTTGTTGGACTTGTGGTGGACTCTAAAGCATATGCTCTACTTCATGTCATTAATGTTCAAAAATGCTTTGGGGAGGGGAAGAGGAGGGAGAAAGTTAACTAAATAAATAACTTTTTTTTCTTGTTAGCACTATTTTTGTAGTGTACGTTTTCTTTGCATGCTCTAAAGTAAAGTTTTCTTCATTATTTTTAAGTGTAATGGGGATTGTAAATGGGTGCTGCTGCTCTTTTTTTTCTTTCTTTTCTTTCTCCCTTCACTTTTTCTTCTTTCTCAGTTTTAAGAAATGCAGACAATGCAATGAAAAAAAAGCCTGGTTAAAAGAACGTGACAAAAGGAAAAATAATGTGCCGTTTCTTATTCTTGCATGGGGGAATGACTGGATTAAGGACCATAGATTGATTTAGTAACAAGTTTTAAGAGTAAGCAAGTAAACGAAAAATAATATTGAATATTATGAGGCTTTTTTCTAGCAAATGCATGTATGCTCAGTAGCAATTCTACAGCTGGTCTTCATGTTTACATGGAAACAATCTGATACAGAGAAGCTGACTGCCTGGTTCTCATGTATCCATGGAGACAACCTGATAAAGAGAAACTTACTGCAGTCTGGTGGAGAGTGACTGGCTATAGGAAAAACTGAGAAGAGAAACTGGCTAGGAGATAATGTTCTCTGAAAGCATTCAGGGTTTTTCTCAGCTGGCAGAGCTATAAAGAAAATATAAAACCAATTAGCACTTAGTAGAAGCACAGGCTGCACTGTGCATCCTAGCATGTTTAACCTTTCTTTTAGGTTAACTCAAATCTGTGAGTGTGGCTGTCAGTTTGGGACTTTTGTTCCTGTTAGGAGGGTAACACTTTAGTATTTGAAGATATACATAGTTTTGTGTGTTAATATTACATTAATAGGTTTTAGGGGCATGTTTTTGAGGGCTTTCAATAAAACAAAAAGTTTTGTAAGATGTGACATAGGCTCAAATGTTTATGTGTTATATATAAAAGGTGGGAATAATATAGAATATAATATAAAAGGTAATACATAATATAAAAGGTGGAAATAAGGGTAGAACTTGGCTAAGCATGTAAGCGCCCTAGGACCATAAGCCTAGTAACTTCCTAGAATCCTATGATACTATAATAACTTTTTAATGAAATGATGCTTTCAGTAATGTTTTTAAATGTTAACAGTCTCAATAGAAAAAAGAAAGAGTAGTGAACTGTATTAAAAAATGTAGAGTGCAAATAGCTATGTTACAGGAGACACACTTAGAACAGAACATGTGAATTTGATAAAGAAAGGTTTTCAGGATAGTTTTTCAGTGGAATACCTGGAACAAAGGAAGATGAGTACTTATATTAATTGCAAGAGGAGCTCCAATAGTGATAGAAGAGGATAAAAAAGATAATAATGGCAGATCTGTAGGGCTAAGGGTCTACTGGTAAGGAAGGAGGATTACACTGTCATGTATTTATATTCCACCTAAAACTGCTATAATGGAGCTTAAGAAAATTCTGGTCGAAGTAATCAGTTTTCAGCAAGGAATATTACTTATAGGTGGGGAGTGGGATATGATTTGCAACTGCAAAGATGTGTCTGGGGGGCCCAGAAGGGAAAGTATAACAAAAGAGGGTAGATGTTTGAAGAAACTTATTTATTTATTGAAATTTGTTAACTGGGTTTGTCCAACTGGGATTGTGGCCCATTTTCAGTTGAGACCCGAGGAGAAAAGCTCCAATACATAAATTACAGAAAATTCAAACTTTACAATAAAAAATGTAACAGCAATCTGTTATACAAAAAAGTTAAAACAATAGAATAGCAATGTACACAGATATTTTTTTTTTCAGTGAAACAAGTACATTTACATATATACAAGAAGAGTTTTGACCAACAGTATTAATTTAGTATCTTTAGTGTATATCCACAGTAATGTAGAACTTAGATGAGAGGGGAGGGAGAAAGACAGTTAGAGGGAGAATTTATGAAAATATTTGGAATGGAAGATAAGAATTTGGTGATAGGAGTTCAAAATGAACTTGCATATTATTCCCCAAGATATTAAAACTGGGCTACAATAGACAGAATTTACATTTCACAAGAACATGTGCATTTAATTGAAGGTCTTGATATGCACCAAATAACTATTTTGGATAATATGGATCATGCGCCGATAATAAACTAAAATAAAAACAAAGGGTTGTTGTTGTTGTATCTTTCGGCTTTTCCTGGTTAGGGGTTGCCACAGTGGAACTCCGGTCCGCTAATGATTGGCAGTAGATTTTTACGTACCGACTTGCCAGGCCTGACGCACAACCTTCACCGAAGGTACGCCCATTCACGCATGTCTCCACACAGAAGACGCTTTAGCTGAGAATCGAACAGGACAACGTCTTACTGTGAGGCGACAATGGTACTGCAGCACCACCACCGCAGCAAAATAAAAACACAGGGTGATGAAATAAAAATGAGACACTGTCACTTTTCCACCTATCTGTTGAAAAGAGAGGAAGTTAAGGAATGGGTAGTGGAGATTATTCAGGAGCTATTAGAGAGGATAGAAATTTCTTCTGAAGATATAGCTAGGGAGTGGGATAAAATTAAGGTGGAGTTTAAAAATAGGATGGAAATAAAAGAAAGGGAGCTACCGTTAAGTAGTAACAAGAATTATTTAGAGGGACTGACAAATGTTAAAATTTTGCAGAATAGAAAAAATCTCACAGAACAAGAAGAGAATCAACTGCAGAATGCTAAGCAAAAATAAGGGATTACCTCAATAATATACAAAAGTTTAGTAAGATTGCTGTTAAGCAACTGTTTTATGATAATAACAGTAGAGCATAAAAACATTTAGCATTAACGACTCTGGCAACAGAAAGTAGAAAGGACTGTCACCAAGCTCAGGGAGCCTATAACAAGGAAGGTAACAAGACATCCTTTAGAGGTATCAGAAATATTTCAGAAATTCTATGAAAGTCTGTATAAAGCAGAGAAATAGGTAAATCAAGAAAAGATACAAATGGAAATGTTTATAGAAGAATTAAATATGCCAAGGTTTGAAGTAGATGAGGCTCAATTACTAACGATTAGGAAAGGAATATATATATATATATATATATATATATATATATATATATATATATATATATATATATATATATATATATATATATATATATATATATATATATATATAAATATAAAACCAATCTACAGGAGAGTCCCCAGGAATAGATGGTTTGGAAGTAGTGAGGAAAAAAACTGATAAATGTCTGGAAGGTTTTATTTAACAGTATTTTAAGAGGAAGAGAAGTACCGACATTTTGGAAGAAAGTAGTCATAGCTGTAGTACCTAAAGAGGGTAAAAATTCATTAGACCCAGCTGCATACAGGCCCATTTCAATAATAAATCATGATTATAAAGTGTTCATGTCTATAATGGCTAAATGAATGACAAAAGTAATGCCAAAAATGATAGATATGGATCAATGTGATTTTGTGGAGGGAAGGCAAACATTTGACAACATTAACAGAACACTGATCATCCAGAGGGAAGCAGAATGTAAGAAAATACAATTGCTGGTAGGTCTTGATATAGAGAAAGCATTTGACAGAGTAAGCTAGGACGTTATGAGTAGGGCAATGGAAGCTTTTGCATTTCCTGAAAAAAATATAAGGTTGATTAGGAGGATATATGAGGGATCAGAGGCAAAACTTAAAGTGGGTGGAGTCCTCTCAATTTCTGCTTGAGCAGAGGGACTAGGCAGGGGTGTCCTCTTTCCCCTTTGTTATTTGCATTATATTTAGAACCACTGGCAAAGAAAATAAGGGACTCAGAAATTCAAGGATATAATAAGTATGGTAGTCAAGAAAAGCTGGCTTTGTTTGCAGATTATATTATTTTATACCTGCCAAAGCCAGAAGGAGACAAAACAGTGTTGTGGAACATTTTGAGACAGTTTCAAAGCTTTTCAGGATACAAAAATTAATGAAGCTAAAACAAAGGCAATAGCAGTAAGTTATATACCCACAAATTAATTGGTTCAGCAATATCTGTATTTATAGGGACAAAATAAAATGAAGTATCTAGGAGTATAGATTAAAAATGATTCTGTTGTGGCAGCTAGGAATATGTGGGAAGAGACTAAACAAAAAATCATACAAAAAAACTGGAGAAAATGGAAGCTTTGTTATATGGATATGGATAGTAAGATACAAGCAGTCAAAATATTTTAGTCCCTTTAGTCTTATATACAGGTCAGGCATATTTTTTATCAACCAGAGGAGAAGTTGTGGTTAGCAATTAGTAAAGAGCTGAAGGACTTTATCTGGGAGGGGAAGACAGCAAGAGTCAAGTGGAATAAGCTGAATCTTCAAGTACAGCAGAGTGGATTGGGATTACCCAATTTGAATTGGGTATTTCAGAGCTACACAGTTAAGGCTTCTATAGATAGCACAAGCAGAAAACTAAAATTCAAAGTTGAAAGGGATGATGTTAAACAGACGGGAAGCTCAAGAAACAAGGAGAGATTGGTATCTTAGATGCAGGCCTTTAAACAGAATAACAATAATCATACAGAATATTCTATCCAAAACGTAGCAGAATGTATTCTAATAACTAAGCCAAAATAGGAATGGAGAAAGGAGATTCTGCCAATAGGGATGACTGCATTTAAGGATATAGACAATTGGCAAGAGAGGGCTGGAATGTATTGAAGAAAACTGGCAAATGAAACAAGGTATTGGGAGAAAATAACTAGAGAGGGAAAGGTAACAGAATGGGAACAGGTCAAGAATTTATTTGGACTGCAGGTTAGAGATTGCCTTCTATATCAAGGATTGATATCAGAGTGTAGGCAAAGAGAAAGAAATAGGGAGGTCTTAAATGAAAGACCGGCACTGGTAGAGATTTTAGTAGAATCTAGAACAAAAGCTGACATTAAGAAAGGAATAATTAGCAGACCATATAAAATATTGCATGATAACTATAAGAATCAATCAGAAGACATTAGAAAGGATTGGGAAGAGAGATTGGATAAACAATTGGCAAAGAAACAATGGGAAGATGTATGTATATCTCCCATATATTCAACAAAATATAGAAGATTTAAGAATTTTGCTTGGAAATGTTTACATAGATATTTTTATACCACAAGTAGACTCCAAAGAAATTTTCCTCAGGTAGACAGCAAATTTTGGAGGTGTGACATGGAAGAAAGAGGTACTTGGGAACATATGTTCTAGGAATGTGGTGGGTTGGCGGACTTTAAGGATTCCCTGCGGGATTCACTGTTAGAGATGCTGGATGGGCAGATTGCTGTGATGAGAGAAATAATTTTTCTGAGCTATGATACAGAATTGGAATTGCCTACACATGGTAGCATCTTACTGTGTCTAATTATGGTGGCTGCCAAAAAAAAAAGCAATTACTAGAAAATGCAAATCAAAATTTAAACCAACTATATTAGAAGTAGTGAATATAGTAACATAGATAAAACACCTGTAATTGAGATCTTTAGAAAATGGTAGGAACAAACTACATAAGGAAAAAATGGGAATTGTAGGGACAATACACATAGGGGAGGAATGGGGTCTAAAAGAAGGCAGGACTTAAATGAGCTATATAATGTTAGAAAATGATTGGGTAGATTATAAGTGATGTATAATGTGTGCAACTGGGAGTGTGTCAGTATGGGGTTATGATGTACTGTGCTTGCAACTAGGATTGTGTTGGTGTGCTTTGTTTTCATTTATATAAATGTATGATTGTTTATGTTGTAAGTGATGGTTTAATAAAGATTTTTTTTGTTTTAAAAAAGGGGTAAGAATTGAATAATTTCTATTGTGTTGCTTAGGTTATATGATATATTGCATTATATGTGAAGTATAATGTTTGTTAATGTTAACTTGTTAATACAGTTTGATTGCTTTTGTATAAATTTACATTTGCCTACTTCACAAGTGATAATTCAGTAAAGGCATTTAAATAAAAAAATATTGAAGGGAATAGTGTTGAGCATCCCATTATATTGATAATGGAGTTGACTGGTTTTATCTTTAGAGTGTTCCTTTGCAGAAGTTCTTTGGCTTTATGCTTATAGACTATTATCAATTGCTAAGGTGTTTTGATTAAAGAATATTAAAAGGCTCCATTTCTGTCCCTATGGTTGTGGGGTGCCAGTAATCATCTTGTAGCTTTTCATCTTCTGCCCCTCTGATGTCTACATTTTCAGCCCCAGTCACTGTCATCAGTTGCTATGTCTGCAAATGCAGAGCTTTGCCTGTTGCAGAGGTACCTGTTTCCAACAGCCAGTTTCACATCGCTATCCTACTTGGTGTCAGCTTTTCAGGCTCAGCTTCTAATATCTTAACATAGTGCTTTTTTCACCCACCCCAGTTCACGGTGACACGCCAGCAAGATAGTGTTTTTTATCCATTTCACAAACTGTTAGGCCCACCTGTCTAGTCAAAAGTTTTCCCAGCACTTTCACTGCCAGCCTGGTATGCCCAGTCTCAGGTTACAAGTCCACTCCTCTTCAATCCTCAGTGCAATTCTTCCTAGTAGCTGCAGATAGTCCAGCAAAGTCCTCAAAGTCTGAACCACCAGAAATATTTAAAAAAAAAATTACTTATACAAGTCTAAAGTATCTGGATCTTAAGAAAGGTCCTGTCACAAAGGACCATGATAGTAAAGACAATGTTCCCTACTGCTCCTCTGGATGAGCCCAAGTATAGAGACATGCTTTAATTGATGCTGCAGTATGGGAGCTGGTCAGGTGCTCCATTTATTCTCTCCAAAAGACAATCTAAAAAGCTTATAGACTTTCTTACCATACCTCCTGGGTGATCCCTCCTCTAGCTGATATCCTGCAGGCTGCTACTAGGAATGCATGGGACAATCCAGATATTATATAGTCAGTTCCTAAAGAGATAGACTGGATTTTATGGTTACCAGATAGACCGGATTTTATGATTCCCAGAGGAGAGTGCCTAGTTTGGAAAAAACTCCCAAATTTAACATTACTGTTTTAGTAACAGCTTTATGAAGAGTAGCCCTCCTGCAAAGGTCAACTGGCCAACCAATTAAGAAATTTTGGGCTATGGGCAAGTTTGAGAAGTGTGATTTGTACCTACCACATTATTGCAGTGTCTGCTAAACTAAGGAAATCAAATATATTTTTCAAAGGGGGCTTGTGTGATGAGCTCCAGTATTCTGCTGAAGACCTGCCACATGTCATGCAGAATGATAATAATAAGGAACCAGGCTTCATTTTCTTTAACCCTTACCAGTCTTATGGGTAATGTGGCCTGTAATACCTAGGAAGGGGCTGCCTGAGCAGCTGGATCAGGCATTATTATCTACTAGCCTCCTTGCCATCCTGACACAACATTTTTCAATAGAGGGAGATTTCGCTATGTGGAAGTTAATTGAACCTTGTAAAATCCCTTCCCTGCCCGGTTCAAGCTTTGTCTTCATACATTGTTACCTAGACACAATAGTTTGCTACACATTTTTGCCTCATAAACAAGATAATGTCCCTTTAACAAACAGTTTGGCCTACAATCTTCCTAGACCATTCCTTCACAGACTTGTATCAAGGTCCTGGTCTGAGTGGTACTGTCAACTGTTATGGTCCCTCAGAATACAGTGGTCTCAGGGGATACTCCCTGTTGAAATGTCAGGACTCAAAATACTGAGTCTTGACATGCCAAAAAAAAGACTAAACATGCAGGAAAAGAACAGATATTAAATGACAGTCTTCTCCTTTAAACTTCTTTTTTGCAGGGGGCATGCCCCCCTATACCTCAAACTTATATACGCAAACTCCCTGATCACCATCCCTCTGAAAAAAAAGGAATATTCCAATAAATGGCAATCTCGGACTTGCTATATGTAATTCTGTATTTTTGGCCATTCGGTCTCCACTTTTGGGACTCAGCAAAGTGGATCCTGAGATTTTAAACCGTTACCTCCAGGGGTCCAGTTCCATTCACCATCCCATTCAGATGTTAAGGGCATTCAGCTTTCATTTGCCTGATGGCTAGATGAGTCAGAACCATTTCTAATTTTAACCCTCCACAAGCAATGATTAACACATATGAGTTTGCTGCATAGTTGGGAGCAGTTCAGTTTTGGTCCCTACAGTCTGATTTGCACATAATTATCCTGAAGATGAAGGCAATACTTCTGTCATTTCAAGACTCCCTACTCCAGAGTATAATTTCCATTGATTCAAACAATATTGATGTAATTTGTTCATAAGTAAGCCTTTGCTGTTTTCTTAAGCCTAACCAGTTTCCCTTTTTGTGCTTGAAATAACCTATGCCATTTAGTTATAGATTGGCCTTACCCATTCTTTGGTTAATAATTATATATTACTGCTAATGAGAATAACTGGGATCATACCATAGATTATTTGAGGGGGCCCATTCATGGGATAAAGCATTTACGAGCTGCCTCTGTCCATTAGTAGTACAGGGGACAGTCCTGGAGTACATTTTCTGTTTCCCATCCATAGATCTAAGTTATGCTTGAATATGGACAAGGACGAACTTTGGTTTATGTTTTTGGGAGTCTGTTCCATAGCAGTGGTATCCTCTGCGAAATATACCTGTCCCTCAAAACTGTTGCACTGATATTGTGAAAGAGGTTTAAATCCCTAGAATAAGTATTTCTGATGCCATTTAACTTGCTGATGTGCAGTAAATTTATTAGTAATGGTTCAGATTTTGTTTTACACTAACAATTTAATAATGTACATCAAAAAAATGGGGAAACTTGCTGTTATCCACTATGTGAATTGGTGACAAGATTGTAGCAGCAGACCATACAGTCAGTCCCATAATTCTCTTATGTTAATGGTCAATCCAAGGAAGCCAAACTACCTAGCAGACAGAGTCATTGTCTCATAATGCCCTGTGAGGGGTATCTCAAATGGCTGCCAAGGTCTTTAGTCTGAAAAAAAAATACATTTGCTTGCTTGAATTTTATCTGTTTTGATATTTTTTTGGACTCTATGCAGCATCCCTGTTATCTATTTGCCTGTCTGACCAAGTGCCACAACTTATTTTCAAGGATCCCACCTCCAGGAGACCCTGTCTCAGCTAAGTGACCTACTCTAGCTTACCCCATGCCCATTTATAACAAGGTTTTTGTATAAAGCCAGACTACAATGACCAAAATTATCTCCACAGCTCCCTTTAACCCAGACTCCCCTTCAGCCTTACTTCTGAAAACTTTTGAGGCTCTGATCTTCTAAGATGTTGCTGTTTGACCCATGAGGCAAGTCTCACCCAGACCTCCATACACTAAAACTGATGGAGCCAGCTGATCCATTTCCAATGACAGCTAACGTTTCATGTCCCTAGGACAGACTGGTCCTTGTAAGATAGTGGGTCTACACTTTTAACTTTCTTAAAGAGAAGAAAGGTAAAATAGCAAAACTGAGATAGAAGTTCAGAAATGTTAACAAGCCTAGGAAGAACTTGTCATTTATTCACCATGTTTCCTTTATAATGTGACATGCCTCTACAGACACTACAAATGCTCACATTATTAAGCTTAAAAATAAAATCAAAGATAGTGAATTGCTGACTTGCACAATTCATTAGGAGATGGAATAATTTGTGGTATGAGAACCGACAAAAGGTGTAGACTGTTAAAAAAATAGATTTAATATGTTCTAAATGTGTGCAGAACAAGTGAAATTACTAGAAGGTTGTTAATAGAATTAACCAAATACAATGGATGCATGTATATGGAAAAACGTTAAAATGTATTTATTTAAATTTGTTAAGCATGGTAGAGCACTTATCACTAGTGTCAAATTTCAGTCTTAGCCCAGAAAACCATTAAAGTTTGACAATAACAGAGATAGATTACAAGAGATAAAATATATATAATTACATAGTTGAAAATATACAACAATTATATATATTAATAGAGATAAACATACATTTATGCAGAGTCACAAAGACAGATGAGCAGGTTTATAAAACATGCATTGTTACATACAGTTTTATACAAATTAATGTATCTTTCAATAGCGTATTATACAAAAGACTGAGTTTGCTTACAGTACAGACCTAGAGTCTGAAGTACTTCAGCAGTTCATTAGTATTGCAAGAGTTTAAGCATGGACAGGATAAAGCGAAGGGAATAGGTGCATGTCAGTAAGTGGTAGTTTATGCCTTGATTAGGCTATATGATTTGAGATATTACACTGGAATTTTACCACTTTTAGGAGATGAACATTTAGCTGAGAACAAAATTTTTGGTAAGAGGATTTGTCTTTAAGTGAGAGGAATGAGAGAAAAAGTAATGGATATCATAAGGAGAGCAATATGAATGCCTACTTTAACAAAAATAAAGACCAGAAAATGCATTGTGCATTTGAAACTTAAGATTGTGTATTAACTGTGGCTGTAAGCAAGAGAGGAAGAACTATCCTGCATTTAGCTGGATCTGAAGAATGCATGTTAAAAAATGCTTTTAAAATAAGTGAAAAAAAAGACAAGTGTGTACAAAAGAAATTAAATATTGTTGAACAGAAATATGCCAATGAACTCAGGTCACAGTGAAATTTGCAAATGCATCTGAAACACTGGGACAAGAATGTTAGACTGTTCATAAATTCATAGCTACTTACCAAGTTATTGATCCATGATGATCTTTAAAAGCCTAGCCATCTATTTAATCGTTTGCATTCCCTTGAAGATTTTAGCTCTTTTATTGTGAGTACAAGTAACCCAGAGATAAACAGAACATTGATATCTGCCCCAATAATGTATTTATCCAGATTACACTAGAACAGTAGAAGAAGAAGACATATTCCCAAGACATAATAATGTGATTCATTATGTATCCCTCTAACAGGTTCTATTTATGTTGAAAAAGAAATTGAGATCTCCTTTGTGGGTGTTTATGGCCCCATTGGACTTGCAAAGATGCAATATGTCTGACAGCATAGGTTCTGTTAGAGATCACCCCTTATTACTCTGTATGATACTAAGAAGAAGACAAGGCTTTTTTAACACTTTTATTCACTTATAACTTAATACATAGGCACACATACATTAATAGAAAAGAAAATAAACTATATTAACATTTTTTTCATTTACATACATTATAATTTACATATGTGTTTTCTGTCTTTATAACAACTGTCATTCAATCCAACAGTTAAATTCCTGCCTTCTCTTACACCTCACTCCTAGTGAACATTATTTTGCATCTACTGTTCCCACAAATTCCATTTATTTCTTTGTAATTTGCTTCATCCCTTTTCTAATAAGAAGAGGGAGAAGGCTTTGGGATGGTCCACATACTTTTTACAATTTAGGATCTTGATTTTTCTTAGTAAAAAAGCATTGTAGGCATTCAAGTTACATCAAATGTTTGGGCAGGTAGATACCAAAGGGGGCACTGTACTCAGTGATTGACTTCATGAGTGCAGAATGCAGTGGAATTATCACATCCCTGGATCTGGACACTTTAAAAATACGCTGTGCCAAGATAAAGGACTTTTTTTTATAACAGTAGATATGTGGTGATCAAAGGACAGCAAAAGAAGTTTAGCAACTAGGGTAAAAGAGCACAAACATGATATTACAAAGGGCAGTCAATTTAGCCAAGTTGCATTGCATTTCCTTAAAAAACATGGGGGAGATTTTGGTGGATTGCAAGTATCTGTTTTGGAATGTATTGAAAAGAAAAACTCTAGTATAATAGATGTTAAAAAGAAGCTAAGGGAAAAAGAATCTTTATTTATTTTAAAATATAATACTTTGATTCCAGCAGGACTTAACCAGGAATGTAACTGGAGATGTTCTTTATGAACTTGTCTTTTTAAAATAATACTGCTTTAAATATTTTATAAATTAAGTAATTAAGGTTAATTGATTAATTCATCCTTGTGAATGTATTTAATGAAATGTTTTTGAAACAAGTTATGCTCTGTTAAAGGCTTGGATGAGCCGAGGCGCTAGAGCAGTCATCTGAAGATTTCTATTTTAATAAATGGTGAAGATTTCCTGGTCGCTTCTTCTTTTGTGGTTTGACAAAGGACAGTTTCTTGTCTACATAGGTTACCAGGTTCCTAACCTGTGGATATATTTTTAGGGGTGTGCTGTTGTTTGCTGAAAGACACTATTATATATTTCCTGGAATTTAGTTTTAGTCCATGGTTTTGATACCAGCTGTTGGTTTTGGAAAGGCCCTCTTGGAGGACTTTGGTGTCCTCTGGTGAGTTTATGATGGCACCAAGTTTACAATCATCTGCAAATCATTGGTAATACTAAGGCTTAAGCTTCAGTATACTATTAAAACACTGGAGTATAGAAGAACTAGGGTCATTGGAGATTACTAGGCTAACAACCCCAGGGGGGCCTTTTAAGCAAAGACATGCTTCCCAAGAATCAAACCCTGTACCTTGTTTCTTTAAGGTAAACACCTTAAGCATTATGCCAACCTCCAACCCCTTATCTCCACTAAATGGAAAGTTGTGTGGACATTAACATATCATGGCCTGCAACAGGCAGAATCATATGTAAAAAATTGCTGTTGTATAAACATAAAATACAGAATTCTTTCACCATTTTGCTTGTCAGAAGGTAGGAATGCTAAAACAAATTCACAGTGTA
Organism: Protopterus annectens; assembly: GCF_019279795.1. NCBI lineage: Eukaryota > Metazoa > Chordata > Ceratodontiformes > Protopteridae > Protopterus > Protopterus annectens. The sequence goes on along the minus strand of NC_056746.1, from coordinate 863,914,113 downwards.
AATCTAGAGTGCACATGTACATAAACGGTCATATAGTCACAGAGAAATCTAGAATATCGAGCAGATCCAAAGCAGGAATATATTTCACATTATTACAGGCTGAGAAAGTTTGCCAGGAGAATAACAAATAACAACTAAAACCTGATTCTTTTCCAGTGAAAGTACCAGGGCTGCCAAGAGTAAAGCAGAGGCAATAAAGTGGGTGGAAACCTTATGTCTTGCTAGAAAGTAGTGACAGCCCAAAATAATGGACGATAATATAGATACTGTTATAATATAAAACAAGAATCACATTTGTTTTGATCTGTAAGACCTAAATAAAGTGATTAAAAGAAAGCATTAGCCATTGCTTGCAGTCTGAGACGTGATATCTTGGACACCCAGGGCTAAGTTCCTTTTAGTATTAGCTGCAAACAAAAGGATTACAGTAGATAAAGTTAAGTGAAGCAAGATACAAACTGTGTACATTTTATATAATTTTTGCCCCACCCACCATGCCTGTCAGTAATCTGCCTGATTACTGAGTCACAGACAATTTGTTCTGCACCAGTCAAGAGTCGATTTTAACTTTTTGCCCTATTACCCTCTCTGTACTCTGCAAAGCACTTGTGGAAGGGATGTACAATGGATGTATCCTGTAGCCATCACCTATTTGCATGACAAGTGTCTCTCTAGGCATTCTTATCCTCACACCTTTGTGCAGACTGCTCCCACTAGATCCCAGTCTCTACTGGAGTTTTATTAATGGTAGATGCACCCTGTAATATGTTTCTAAACACATTAACACCTCTGTCGTGAGGAATGTCACACCTCTACCAGCCTACATGCATCCTTATAGTCCAGAGCATTTTCTGAAAAATTAATTTATAAAGCATAAGATAAATAAATGCACATATATTTGTGAATAATAAAAGCTATCAAGATGGTATAAACAGTAATGTTATGACTTAAATGTGTTTTTTACAGTGACAATAGTCAGTGCATTCACAGATTTTTACATCAATATTATAAAGTTCACAAACCCAAAACTGTATTTTTTTAATGTTTTGCAAACAAATCATCATATCATGGAATCTGAACAACCTAGACATATGCTGTCAGAACAGTTTTGTTAGCCAGGCATACATTTTCAGATGACAGAAAGAAGCTCTCTCTGACTACATGTTTCCTGAGATATTTGCAGAAATATATACAATTATGAGTTATGTAATTAGCAATATCAATAACATTGAATATATCTCAAGATGTACAACTTAAAGTGCAAATATCAATGGCAATCTTCTTCATTATCATCTAAGGTTTCACCATATATCATGCAATAGTTTGTAAGTCACTCGATTTTAAAAATATTAAAAACATAATGGAAATATTTAACATGTTCATAATTACTAGCAAACAACTATCTGTATTTCTAGTATATAGTACTATAAGTGAACATTGACAATGTATGTTTCGCTCTCCCACCATGGCACTTTTCACCATTCCCCTCAATAACATGTAGATCTCACGGATATGAAAATATGCATGTCAGTATAAAAATATGAATAATTTACAAATAATAATTCATTTTTACACTACAGAACAGTCAAGATTAACAATCTTCATGCCATTTTGTTACTTACACCTTGCCATTTCTAATACTCTTTACTAACTGGTAACTAAGGCACTCAGTTAAGGAGCTCAGACCCCCAAAAATATCTGGACATCATAAGGAGCTATGGGGAATTAACTGACAATATACAAAAAGGGTGCTATATGTCTGAATGAGTTTACCTCCTGCTGGGACAGTCAAGCAGATAAACACTTTACCCTTTCATGGTTGCCACCTCTAGTTCCTTGACCACTATGTGAACCCTAATCAGCTGGATCATAGAAAGGGCTCCATCTTTTATCACAGTGAGCCAACATAAATTGTGCACATCTAATATGCCATTAGGAAGATAGTCCTTTGACTTTTGTTTAGTAAATCCTCAACACCAGAATTATTCCTAAGAGTTGTTACACAAGTAATTGAAGACTTGGAAGGCTGTTATAAGCACATAATCTGTTAAGGTAGTATTAAACACAATAGCTTGAGGAGATGGATGCAGTTGGTAAATGAAGACTACAGTTTCAAGTTATGGAAGAATATGTGCCAGATCTCAAATACATTGGTCATAATCTAATGTTACAGAGACTGAAGCATGATGGAGAAAAAATCAAAGTAATTGAGCAGATGCTAAAAGATAGAAGACAAGCACAGATTACACTGCTTTCTGGGAATGAAGCTCCATCTTGCAAAGTCTGGTTTTAGTATGTCTCTTAGTGCAAGATACAGATTTGGAAAGGAGCCATAAATCAGAATAGAATTGTACAATATGTAAGAGATTACATTACACTAATATGAAAATACTATGATGTGATATAAACCAGTTGTATTGCAAGTAGATGACAGACAGAATGGTACTGGAGCTATGATTCTATAAGCAGGGATGTAGACAGTTTTTTTTCACTTTGTACTCAAGTCTGGTATTGCTTCTCCCCGCAAAGTATCCATGCTGCCCTGCCACCAACTCATCCATCCCACCAAAATGCAGTCCTCTGCTATGTTCACAGCCACTAATAACTGGTATTTAGTAGCAGTGATTCACTGCCACAAGCCCCTGCACCATATCAAGATAGCCAGTCCCAAAGAGGTCCATTCACACCACACACAAACCACAACACACAGACAGACAGACACACAGGCGCACACACACCAGCACTATCACCACTGGAAGGTCTGTCGTGTGTGTGTGTGTGTGTGTGTGTGTGTGTATATATATATATATATATATATATATATATATATATATATATATATATATATATATACATACATACATACATACATAGCAAGCACTAATTAACCCTAGCACTAGACCCCCCCCCATATAATGTCCAGAAGGACAAGGCTCTCTATTCATCCCACCAGCCAGTCAGAAAAACAGCTTACTCTACCTATTCAGGCATGTCCAAAGGGCAGTTTCCGGTGTACTCTCCAGTCCATCTGGTGAATCTGTGCATTTTGAGGCAATGTTACAACTGCCACTTGTACAGAGCCAACCCTCTCCTCCTACCACCAAACACTAATATATGTGAGAGATGCAATTATACAGCCAAACTGGAGGCAAAGCTCTCTCAACCCAAGACTGGAACTGACAGTCAAGAGGAGAAGGGTAATACTTGCAACACACCACCAGTCTCACATAGACCTAATAAAACAACACCAGAAAATAACACACAGGAATATACGAAAACGTACTCGGGGGGCCCTAAATAAAAATCTGCAAAAGCAACAGAGACCTCCAAAGCAGACATCCAATCAACCTCCACACCCCATCACCAACCATGAAACACATAATTCACATAATCAGTGTACCACACAATCACAGCCCTTAAGACAAAATAACATACCCAACACACTAGTAATAGGCGACTCTATAGTCAGGCACACTGATGTTCCACTAACTAGGCTGGACAAGGAGAAGGTTACAGTTAGCTGCCTGCCGGGAGCCAGGATCTGCCACATAACACAAGCACTCAGGTCACTCCAGAACAAGTACAAATACAACTTTTCCATGTTGGTGTGAATGACCTGAGATGTACCTCCCTGGACTACATGAAAAGAGACATGGAAGAGCTCTCTGATCATGTAGCCCAGGCTGGTATGACCCTGACCTTGAGTAGCATTTTGCCCTCACCAAGAATGATGCCACAGTATAAAGAAAAAATGCTCAATTTCAACAATTGGCTATGTTTCTAGTGTCATTCAAAGGGGATCCAGTATCTGTCCACCTGGGATGACATGTTCGACAAGCTACATTGCTTTACAAGAGATGGCTTGCACCTGTCACCTTTAGGCTTTCCAATACTGGCCAAGGCTCTTGCCGCCACCATAGTGCCTTTTTTAGGCAAGGCTCAAAAGACAAACCCACCACCATAAATAGCACAAGTAACCGAAAACTGAGGGTAATGCTACTCAATGCCAGAAGTCTAAACCTCAAAATGCATGCACTTGAGGCACTCCTCAGTATGGAGAACATCGACATCTGTGCAGTAACAGAAACCTGGTTTAAGGCTCCTGAGAGCACCCCAGCACTACTAGGCTATAACTCATACCATACCTTTCGGCCACAGAACCAGGACCAAAACACAAAAGCAGGGGTGTATCCATATTCATCAAGGATACCCACACCTCCAGGTTAGTGGTGCAGCACAATGCATCAGAGATCATCCATGTGCAACTAACAATGGGCAAAACTGCAACCCAAATTGTAGCTTGCTACAGATCACCCACCATGATCCAGGACCCCCATTCCGTGTTTCTGGAGACACTGGAAAATATGAAGGTCCTACCAAACACCCTAATACTGGGTGATTTCAATTACCCAAACATAAACTGGGAGAACTACTCAAGTACTAACTCCCTTGCCCAACGCTTCCTAGAATTTATAAACTCGAATGCCCTAGATCATCTAGTCAACACACCCACCAGAGGGAACAACATACTGGACCTGGTCATCACCAACATGGGTGACCGGTGTTCCACACTGGAGGTCAACCCCTCACTGGTTAGATCAGACCATAGACTAATCCCTCTGGATATCCACATTCCGCTCCCACCCCCAATCAAGGAAAACACTGTGAAAAACTTTTCAAAAGCAAACTTCACGTTACTTAAGACTGAGGTGGAAAGGTTCACAGCCCCCATGCTAAAGGACAATGCTGTCCAAGCTGCTGAAACCTTTACAAAGGCACTCTATGAGCATCTGCATGAATGCATGGATTATGCTATCCCAAGTAATCAAGAATCACTCCTCCAAGAAAAGGAAACCAGTCTGGTGGACCCCTGCCATAAACAAGCTATACAACAGAAGGAGGAAACTAGTACAGAAAAGAGTAAAATCCCAAGAAGGAAAGACATCCCTGATCAGTATCAGCAAGAAACTACGATCCCTCATTAAATCATCCAAGGCTAGTTTTGAAAGAAAAATTGCCAATGACTCCAAAGATAACCACAAAGCATTCTTTAGCTATGTCAAGAACCTAAGTGGAAACTCTCAGATCTGCTCTGAGTTAGTGCAGAATGGCACAAAATACACTGAACCGACTGATATTGCCAACATTCTGGCAGTCAGGTTTAGTGCAAACTTCACCCCCCTCTCACCCCCTAAATGGCCGATAACCATACCAGAAGAATGTAGGGCCCATCAATCACTGACACACAGGTTACCAAAAACACAGCTTCAATGGGACCGGACGGTGTCCCAGGCTGTGTCTTACAAGAGCTCCAAAATGAACTAACCCCTCACCTAAACACACTGTTCAAACTCAGTCTCTCAACAGGCTATGTACCCACAGAATGGCGCACAGCAACAGTTATCCCATTCCACAAAGGTGACGCCACAACGGACCCAGGGAACTATCGCCCTATAAGCCTCACTAGCCTTGTCTGCAAGGCTATGGAGCGCATCATCAAGGAAATCATTAACAGAGACATTGGGAACCTCCAAACCTTGGACCCTACCCAGTTTGGCTTTGTTAAGGGCAGACCATGCCTCCTAAACCTGGTGGACTTTGAGACAGTTACCAAGGCATTAGATGAGGGAAAGGAGGTCCACACAGCTTTCCTAGACCTCGCAAAGACTTTCAACATCATTCTCCATTCTAGTATTATAGACAAGCTCACCAGCTTGAACATAAACACTTGCGTCACGAGATGGGTTGCCAAATGGTTCATGGATAGAACCCACATGGTGAGAGTTGCAGGCTCTATGTCCGACTTTAAACCGGTTACAAGTGGAGTCCCCCAGGACTCAGTCCTAGGACCCCTCCTGTTCGGTATATACTTCTCAGAGGTACAGGCAAGCATAGGAGGACTATGGCTGACCAAGTTTTCAGACGACTGCAAACTAGGGGCCATAACTGATTCCCCAGCTGATACAGACACCCTCCAGAAGGGTCTCACTGAGACGGATACTTGGTGTCAAAATCATGGCCTCAAACTAAATGCCAAAAAGTGCATAGTCATCCCCTTTGGAAAAAACAAAGTACCCATGAACTACCATATAGGTGGTAGTCCCCTAAATACAGAAAATGTAATAAGGGATCTGGGGACACAGGTAGATAGTTATATCTCTTTTGATAATCATATTGCCAAGGTGGTTAGAAAATCCTTCAATGCAGCCCACCTAATCACAAAAGGGTTCACATCTAGAACAAAAGAGGTTATTGTGCCTCTCTACTCATCACTCATTAGACCCATCATAGAATACAACGCCCCATTTGGGATGTACCTTACAAGACACCTGCAACACCTGGAAAGACCACAAAAGTACCTCATAGGTTCATAGGTTCATAGGTTCATACTAGACTATCTGCCCTAGGGCATTTATAAGCCTAGCCAGAGTGTGTTTGGCTTTCGCCATCTATTTTAAATTAATTTTGCTATGCCTTTTTTTGAGGTTAGTATACTGTGCCTCTGTCTAACAGTGACACAGAAGTGATAGCCGGGGTAAACCTACGATCTCCCATCCACTCATCAAGATTCCTCTTGAAGAGAGTCAATGTGGGACTCTGCCTAACCTGGACTGGGATTTTATTCCAGAGTGAAGGGAGCCTCTGGGTTATGAATCTGTCCCTCCAGCATGTCCTATTTATTTCAGTGCTGAGGTTCAAGTCTCTCAAGAGCGTAGCTCGATGGGATTTGGATTTTCTGAGGTGCAGCATGTCCATTAATTCCGGGTTGGACATGGCTTTATACATCTGGCACAGATCGCCTCTGAGCAGGTGGTATGCCACTGAGTAGAGCTGGTGTTTCTTTAACCGGGCAGCATATGGCATCTGTTTGAGCCCTTTAATCCTCTTGGTGAGGTACTTTTGGGGTCTTTCCAGTTGCTGCAGGTGTCTGGTAAGGTACATCCCAAAAAGGGCATTGTACTCAATTATGGGCCTGATGAGGGATGAGTAAAGAGGCACAATGACCTCCCCTGATCTAGATGTGAATCCCTTCATGATTAGGTGGGCTATATAAAATGTTTTTCTAACCACTTTGGCCACGTGGTTGTCAAATGAGAGATTGCTATCAACTTGGGTCCCCACGTCCCTAATGACTTCTTCTGTACTTAATGGATTACCACCTATGTGGTAATTTGTGGGCACTTTGTTTTTGCCAAAGGGGATGACTATACACTTTTTGGTGTTTAGCTTGAGGCCATGGCTCTGGCACCAGTTGTCTGTTTCTATGAGGCCCTTTGGAGGATGCTTGTGTCGGCTGGAGAGTTGATTATGGCGCCCAGTTTGCAGTCATCTGCAAACTTGGTCAGCCACAGTCCTTCTGTGTTGGCCTGTACCACCGAGAAATATATACCAAACAAGAGAGGTCCCAGGACTGAGCCTTGTGGGACGCCACTTGTAACTGGTTTGGAGTCTGACATGGCTCCAGCAATTCTAACCATGTGGGTTCTGTCCTTGAGCCAGTTTGCAACCCATCTAGTGACATAGGGGTTTATATTTAAGCTGGTGAGCTTATCTATAATGCCCGAGTGGGGTATTGTATCGAAGGCTTTTGTGAGGTCCAGGTAGGCTGTGTGGACCACCTTCCCCTCGTCAATGGCCTTGGTGACTGTTTCAAAGAAATCGACCAGGTTTAAGAGGCAGGATCTGCCCTTAACAAAGCCAAACTGGGTAGGATCCAGTGTCTGTAGGTCCCCAATATCTTTTTTTATGAGGTCCATGATGATCCTTTCCATAGCTTTGCAGACCAAGCTAGTCAGGCTTATGGGACGATAGTTTCCAGGATCCGTTGAGGCACCACCTTTGTGGAGAGGGACCACTGTTGCTGTACGCTCTTTGGGTACATATCCTGTGGTAAGGCTAAGATTGAACAGTAGTTTTATGTTTGGGTTTAGCTCTTCTTGGAGTTCATGTAGGATGCAGCTGGGACACCATCTGGTCCCATTGATGCTGTGTTTTTGCTTTGGAGAGGGTGGCTCTTACCAGAGCATCTGAGATGTCAGGGGGCAGCACTCTGTTGGGATAGATATTTGCCCTTTTGGTGGGAGGGGAGAAGTTTGCACTGAACCTGTCAGCTAGGATGTTGGCAATGTCTGTGGGCTCGGTGTATTTTTTGTCATTTTGGACTAATTCTGAGCATATCTGGGAATTCCCACCCATGTTCCTAACATAACTAAAGAAAGCCTTTTTTAAAGGCC
>NC_056746.1:863738230-863905379 GCF_019279795.1 Protopterus annectens | reverse complement strand
AGTGTACTAATCCATTCTTTGTTGAACGATCCACAGGTTATTACAATCCGTAAGGATCTATGAACCCCCTCCAGGTTCCAGTACTCCTCCTCCTAATCCTCTTTGTGACGTGACGTTCTCACATTGATGCAACATCGTCTTTGGTTGGCAACTAAAAATTGTAAATAAAAAAAAAAATTGGGATTTAAAGGGGCTACTCGGGAATTTCTGTCACCTCATTATTTTGCCATCAAAAATGGTAAATTCCAAGGAATTTGATACAGTTGAGGGGTATGACCTCAAGGGTAGGCTTTAGCTGAACAGTGTAAGTAGAGGCTCAGATAGTGCATACTTGGCACTGATGAGAATGCAGTCCTCCAAAACAAAAGACACACAGCAACCAGTGTCTCACCTACCAAGCCCTTAAGGCGTAACACTCAAAAAACACATTTTTTTGACATTGGAGACTCCGGTGAGACACATGGATGTCCCACTTACCAGGTTAGATAAGGAGAAAGTCACAATCAGCTACCTGCCAGGTGCCAGGATTTGTCAGATCATGCATGCACTCAGGTCTCTTGGCAACAAGTACCATTATGACTCTGTCATAGCTTATGTTGGACTAAATGACCTGAGATGTACCTCACTGGACTATATGAAGAGAGATATGATTGTGCTCTCCGAGTATGTTTCCCAAGCAGGTATGTCCCTAGCCTTGAGCAGCATATTACCGTCACCTAGAATGATGCCACAGTATAAACAAAAAATTATCGATTTCAATAATTGCCGTTGACTTTGGTGTCTTTCAAAGGGGATCCAGTTTCTGTCAGCCTGGGATTACATGGTCGACAAACTTCTCTGCTTTGCCTGAGATGGTTTGCAGTTTGCACCACTAGGTTTTTGGCAGCTGGCAAAGGCTCTTGCCACCTCCATAGTGCCTTTTTTGGCAAGATCTCAAAAACAAAATTGCTGATGTGAAAATTGCCAACCATAGCAAAATAAGGGGTATGCTGTTAAACAGTAGGAGCTTAAACCAAAAACTGCACACCCTGAAAGCACTTCTATCACTGGAGGATGTAGATGTCTCTGCAGTCACAGAAACCTGGTTCAAGGCCTCAGAGAATATCCTGGCCTTCCACACTTTCAGACTGCAAAACAAACACATGAGAACCAAAGGAGGCTATGTTTCTATCTATAGTAGAGAGAAATTCACCTCCCGACTAGTTAGACTTGACAATTCCATGGAGTTACTCGAAGTACAGATTACTGTGGGTAAGACCCACATTCAAATCATAGCTAGTTATAGATCTCACTCCATGGATCATGATGTGCACAAGGCCTACTTGACCAAACTGGAGTCAATCCAAATGTTGCCAAACACTCTGATCATGGGGGATTTCAATTATCCCACTATCAACTAGGAAACCTACTCTAGCCCTAGCTCACTAGTGCAAAAGTTCCTTGACTTTGTTAACTCAAATGCCCTGGAAAAAATTGTTCAAACCCCTACAACAGGAACAAACATACTTAATCTGGTCCTCACTAACATGACAAACAGATGCACCACCGCAACTGTCGGACCCTCATTAGTTAAATCTGACCTCAAGTCAGCCGCTTTCGGACTGCACTAACACCCAAACTCACAAAGGGTGAAGTCAGACTAAAAACATTCACCAAAACAAACATATAAAAGCATTCCAAGCCCAACCCCCAGCTGGAAGTGGTAACTGCACCACAGCTTATACTAAAGCCCTGTACAATCACTTGTATACGTGTATAGACTTGGCTGTTCCAGAAAGCTAAAGCCCCAAGTGAACAAATGCAAAAAGTTGTTGTCTAAGAAAACTAAGGCAAGGCCCCAACAATGGAAAAGTACCCTCCTCAACCTCAACAGGCAAATAAGACAACATGTCAAATCCTCTAATGGTAACTTTGAGAAAAACTTAGAAATTAATAACAATAATCCCTCTTTATCTATTATCTATTAATCTACTCAACTTCACTCAACTAATGGACTGCATTACCAGACCTAATAGAATCAACCCCCCAGGGTCCACTTTGGACTGGATCTTAGCCTCCCATCCAAATAAGATATCTCACTCTGCTATCCTACCAGACACCATGAGTGACCATCTCCCAGCTTTCATTCTCCGAGCTACCCACTCCTCCCCTCATCAACACCAATTTACCTATACTCATAATCTCAAAAACTTCAACCCTTCTATATTCTCAGAAACACTTAAACAAACCAACTGGGACAATGTAAAATCTCTTCCCCTAGATTAAGCCGTACATTACATTAATACAACCTTCCTAGACATTCTAAATGCCCAAGCACCTCCTAGAACTAAGTGAATGAAACCTTACTCTGCCCCATGGCTAACTAAAGATACTAAATCACTTATGCAACAAAGAGACAAGACTTGGAAACTTTACAAACAGAAAAAAAAAACTCCCTGACACCCTCCTCAAATACAAGCAACTCTGTAACCTATCCAAAAAGCTTATTACAAAAGACAAAAAATCCTACTACATTAAACTACAGTCTACCCATTCAAAAAAAACAAAACAATTCTGGAACTCCATAAACTCTCTTCTGCACCCAGGTACAAAAAACAATCCCTGTCCTGATAATAATTTAACAGACATAGAAATTGCCACCCTATTCAACTCCTTCTTTACCAACTCCATAGCTGAACTCACTAAGACCTTCCCCAATAATATCTCCTCCCCTCCACTCAACCCTACATTCCCTTCCCCCACTCAATCTCCCTCTCCCCACCCTCCCCCTATTTTCCATCTAAAACCCATCTCTATTTCTCACATCAAAAACCTTCTCACCAAACTCAAGCCTTGCTCCAATGCCCCTGACAATATCCCCTCACACTTTCTAAAGCTTGCTGCAGATGCCATTGCCATCCCTATTAGCATTCTCATTAACCGATCCATTTATGAATCTTACGTCCTCAAATTGTGGTGTGCTGCCTATATCCTACCTCTTCACAAAGGAGGCAAAAACAATAACATCTCTAATTTCTGTCCAATAGCCATTCTCTCCCCAATATCAAAAATTCTAGAAAAATGCATACACCACCAACTTGTGCCCTTCCTTATCAGTAACCACCTCCTTACCCCTACTGAACATGGCTTCCACCCCAGCCATAGTACAATAACCGCTCTCCTCTCATTTTTAGACATAGTAAACCATGCTCGGACTCTGGAGAAATTGTATCCACTGTCCTTCTAGATCTTTCCAAGGCTTTCAACACTGTCTCTCACTCCAACCTTCTAACTCACCTGTCTAACCTTCTAACTCACCTGTCTAACCTCAATCTCGATCAGCATTCACTTACCTGGTTTAAGAGTTATCTTTCTGACAGATCCCAGGCTGTTGAAATGGAAAACTAGTACCTCAATCTTCCTTCCTATCCCAACCGGGGTTCCCCAGGGTTCAATACTTGGTCCAATGCTCTTCAATATATTCATTAATAATTTCCATGCAGCCATTTCCAACACTAAAATAGTGCAGTATGCAGATGACTCTACTTTAATCTGCTCTGCTCCTAATCTTCCTGCTCTCCAAGCAATTACCCAATCTACCTTTACAGCTACTGAGAACTGGATATTTCAAAACCACCTCTCCCTTAATGCTAATAAATCCAAAATCCTACTTTTCTCTCCCTGTAAAAACCTGCACCTTAACAAACAATCTTTCAATATTACCAGTAATGCCAACTCCCCAATAGAAGCTGTCCCCTTTGCTAAACTTCTCGGTGTTACTATCGACGAACACCAAAAATTTGATACTCATGTCCAATTAAATATAAAAAAAAAACATCAAAAACTTGGGTTACTAAACAGAAACTCCCACTTCCTCTCTCCCTCTACCAGGCAAACTCTTTCAACTACCATCACTATTATACGGTGCCCCTCTTCTAACCAACCTTGCTTCCTCCATCTCCTCAAAACTAGAAATCTGCTACAACAAAATCTCCAAATTCGCTTCTAAATCTAAACACTCCTCCAACCATTGCTCTTCCCTACACATGCTAAAATGGCTAGGGCTTCCCAACTACCTAGATTACCTCCAACTCACTACAGCCCACAAATTAATCTTTAAACCTACTGCATGCCCTGCTGTAGCATACATCCTTCCTTCTTATACTCCCCACAGACCCCTAAGATCTGCACAACAAAATCAACTTTCTATTCGCAAACCAAAACGTCCTGCTGGCCAGTGTCTGCTATCCTATTCCCTAGCAAAAAAAATGGAACTCTCTTCCCCCCTCACTAAGAATCTCCAATAACCTTGAACTCTTCAAATCCCAGCTCCATTCTCATCTCTCCCAAAATTGGAAATGTAATTGCTCTCTGCCCCCCTAATCCTAATAAACTCATTCCTACTTGTTCTTCATTAAATACTTCTTCACATTGCTATTCTGCACAACAGCTTCCCCTTGATATTTCTAACATAACTTATAAACCTTTAATGTGTATAGTGTAAATACTATACATAGCCTTCTTTCTGTACTTTCTCTCCCTATATACTTCTTCCATCTAAACCTATATTACATTTGACTAACTAATGATTCTAACATTCTACAAATTTTGTCCAACACTCTTCCACTAACTTTACCCTCCTTCCCCCTTCTTCCCTGTTGCTTTTTTCTTACCTATGTTCTTCTTTCTAATAAACAATTGCCTCTTGCTTCACTACTCAACCGCCTCTCTCCCCTTCCTCCACTTTTAGGTATTTATTCCTACTACTCTGCATACTTTACACTACCCGTCTTCGTTACCATGCATGTTCTTTATGAACTATCCTCAAGTCTCCTATACTCCACTTATTGCACTGCATCTTTTTGCTACATCTTACTGTATCATCTTACAATTTTGTTTAAAATATTATATAACACTAAGATTTATTCATAACTGCATTTTATTGTACTTTTTATTGTATTTTTATTGCATCTTTGTAATTTTGGAGCTTTTCTCCCCGGGCCTCCACTGAAAACGGGCTGCTTGAGCCCAGTGGACCACCCTGGTTATCAAACTGGAAATATATAAATAAATCACAGCCAAGGATAATCATAAGGCCTTTTACAGCTACATATGTGGCCTAAAAGGTAGGACCCAATCACGTGCTGAACTAGTGACTAATGATATCACACACACACTGATCCCGCAGAGATAGCAAACCTGCTAGCAGACAGATTTGTCAAAAATTTCACTCTCTTATCCCCTCCAAACTTATCACAAACCCTGCTCCAGCTTCCACCCGACCCTGCATATCTGAAGAGCAGGTCATTAAAGCCTTGTCTAAGGCAAAAAAACACAGCCTCTATTGAGTCAGACGGTATCTCAAGCTATCTTCTAAACAAACTAAAACATGAACTAGCATCACCATTAAGTACCCTATTCAATCACAGCTTAATCACTGGCTTTGTTCTTGTGGAATGAAGAACAGCAACAGTTATTCCCCTCCACAAAATGGCTTGACAACAGATCTAGGAAATTATAGACCCATAAATCTAACCAGCTTTATCTGTAAAGCCATGAAACATATCATCATAGACCTCATAAATAAAGACATAGGTGACCTCCAAACCCTGGATCCGTCCCAATTCATGTACATCAAGGGCAGATCCTGCCTGTTAAACCTAGTGGATTTCTTTGAAAATGTGACCAGGGCCATTGACAAGGGCAAATCTCTGCATACAGCTTACATTGACTTGGCAAAGGCCTTTAACACAATCCCACATTCAGGCATTACCAATAAACTTAGCAAACTGAATGTCAACCCCTTTGTTGTAAGATGGGTTGCCAACTGGCTCACAAACCAGTCACACACTTTCAAATTGGGTGACTCCACATCAGCCAGCAAGGGTTAGTGCTGGGTCCCCCTACTATTTGGCATATACTTCTCTGAAGTTCAGGCCAAAACTAAGGGGCTGTGACTGACCAGGTTTGTAAATGACTGCAAACTGGGTGCAATTATTGAACCCCAAAATGATGTCAGTATACTTCAGGAGGATATTACACAGACCAACGACTGGTGTCTTAGTCGTAGTATCAAACTGAATGCAAAGAAATGCATCATCATTCCTGTGACAACCCTCCACTGGACCAGTAATCAAGGAGCCTCAATCCTCACCACTGGCAACAGTGGGAGACATTCACTGAGAGGATTATGGGTACACACACAGTATTTCCAGACGCAGCTCTCTGCATCAAGTGCAGTTTCCCTTAAGAGCACACAGAGACCACAGTCAGTCCAGGGATGGTTTCTCCCTCTTTCTCTAGATCCCCAATAAGAGTCCCCACTCGCACAGCTATAAGGTTGAGATCTCAGCTGAGTGTCCAAGCCAAGGTCTCCAGAACCCTCTCTGTCGAACCAGTGCTTTGTGTCCCTGCCTGAGTAGCTCACACACACACACACACACACACACACACACACACACACACACACACACACTTTGAGGTTTGATTTACACACACACACACACACACACACACACACACATACACACACCTGGGAAAGGCTGGCACAGGTTTACTAGCTATGCCTCCTTCTGCCCGGACTATAAGGTAGTTATGACTGCCACATGACTCTTCTGCCAGCTAACTTAAGGCTCTTCCAAGGGTACCCAATATGCTGAGTGAAGCTAGTATTAATACAAATGGTAGTTTGACCAACAGCAAAGCTATTAGGAGTGGCCCACACAGTGTCACCAAATAAATATGCAAGTACTCTCAGAACTTAAATATCTCTACAAAGACCAGCCACGATGAAAGGTTTAAATATATTTAATAATAAAATAATAAAAGCACAAGACAATACTAAGTATATATTCGCAGTGACATCAGAATTCAAAACCACAGGAAATATTTAAAATAACATTGCAATACTTGCTCACACAAATAAAGTAAAGCAATATTTAAACTAAGCTTCACTATATTCCTGACTGAATCTAAGATAGCTACTATACCGTAATAACTTACTTAGAGCAAGGCAGATGATGTGGTGAATGGATCTTCTTGTTTTTGTCAGGCCCAAGACTGAATACAGAATGCTCAGTCTCTCCAAGACACTTCTCAAAACAATATCTCAAATATTACTGCTGGGCTAGCTTGCAGAATGACATCATTTCTGGTCATCTGACTTCTAGGTCTCATGCAACCCCCCCATTGCTGGCAGCTGGCAATATTTAGCACCTACCCATAAAAATACATACTCAAGGGCTTTTGTTCAGATCTTAGGCAGGTGTTGGAAGTCATAAAACAGTTGCATCTCTCCATGCTTCCAGAGTGTAATTATTTCACCCCAAAGAGAATACTGAATGCTTCCTAGTACAGACTTTGTGTCTCTGGCTGCACTGCATTGAAACCTGTGATATAGCATCTTTATGGCCTAGCCTATAAAGTGATTTAATTTCAGATATTTTTCTAAAGTTTTCTGGACTGAGGTTAACCCTCCAGTTTCCTCTGTTAAAACATATTAATTTAAACAGTTCTCTCCAGTAAGGCAGACTGTGCATACATTTCAAACACAAGCACTTTACAAATACCTTTTCAACACAAACGTCTGTACAAATCAGTTTGATATACATGTGACATACAGTTCTAATACATTTGTGACACCAGTATCTTGTATGACCTACAGTTATAATACATTTGTAACACAAGCATCTTGTATAAATCAATTTGATATTCACAAATGGCATATAATTATTTACAAAATTCCAGCTAGCTGTGCTGGCAGTACCTCCTTTTGACACAATTCCATTTGGTAAAAACAATGTCTCTTCATGCTATCAAATTAACAATAATACCCTATGTAACTACGAAGTGGTAAGAGATCTGGGATCACAATTAGACTGTGACCTTAACTTTGATCACCATGTGTCTACTGTAGTAAGGAAGGCTTTCTATATAGCATACTTGATTAGCAAAGACGTTGCTTCTAGAGAAAAGGAAGTTATAACCCCTGTATACTCATCACTAATCAGGCCCATAATTGAGTATAACACCCCTTTCTGCATGTACTGTACAAAGCACCTGCACAACTGGAGAGACCTCAGAGGTTTTTAACTAAGAAGATCAACTGACTCCAGCATGTGCCTTACACAGACAACTAAAGTCCCTGTTACTATACTCAGTACTGTATAGACTTTTTAGGGGAGATTTATGCCTGGCTTATAGAGCAATCTCCAACCCAAATTTAATGAATTTGCTGCATATCCATAAATCAAATGAGACTAGAGCTACCCATTCCAGGGACATAAATATGGCCTGTGACTTGAATAGGACATGCTGGAGGGACATATTTGTCTCCAGGGACTACCGCATCTTTGAAACAGGCTGCCAATTCATGTAAAGTAGAGCACTTATATGACACTGTTCAAAAGGAGCCTGGACAAGTGGATGGTGCACTGTAAATTTTTAGCGGGGATAGTGCCCACAACCCTTCTGGACATGGGCAGTCATTACTAAATACAATCCTGGGTATTGAGTACAGTGTCTATGGTTTTACATTGGTATGAAATGGCTAGGCTTGAAATGACCTCCTGGTATATGACATCCCCTCTCTGGGACAGTAATCAAGGAGTCTGAATCCTCACCATTGACACTGGAGAGGGATCTTCACTTGGAACAAAAATGGATACACGCAGATGTAGCTCTCTGCATGAAGCACAATTTCCCTTAAGAACACGCAGAGAACATACTCAGTCCGGGGTCTGGATTACTCAGTCCAGGGTCTGGATTTCTCTCTCTCTGTCTCCCTCCAGGTCGTCATTAACTCCCCACTGGCACATCTATACAGTTGAGTCCTCAGCCAAGTGTACAAGCCAAGTCCTCCCTCACCCTCTCAATAAAACCAGTGCTTCGTGTCCCTGCTCCAAACAGCTGACACACACACACACACACACACACACACACACACACACACACACACACACACACACACACACACACACACACACACACACACACACACACACACACACACACACACACACACACACACACACACACACACACACACACACACTTGGGAAAACTGGCACAGATTTACTAGCTATGCCCCCTTCTGCCCAGACTATAAGGTAATTACTGACACCAAACACTCCAAAGCCAGCTACTCTAAGGCTTTTAGAAGGGTACCCAATTATACTGAGTGAAATTAATATTAACACAAATGTTAGTGTTTGACCAAAGTAGTAAGGCTTTCAGGAGTGACAACAGAGTCACCAAATAAATATAACTATTCTCAAAGTTTAAAATATTCTCTAAAGGACCAGCCACAATTAAAAGTTTAAATATATTTAATAATAAATAATAAAAGAACATGAAAATATGGAATATTTATTTACAATAAACATCAGAGTTTCAATGACAGGAAATATTAAAGTAACACGATGAATAGATTCACACAGATAGAGAAAAACAGTAGTTAACTAAGCTCACTATATTTTCCTGACTGATCTAAAGAATTACTATTCCCTGGTAACTTACTAGAGCAAGCCAAGATGAAGTAGGTGAAGGGTCCTTTTTTGTTAGCTTCCAAGAACAGACTGCCACAAGACTTCAGTCTCATTTAGTATTAAAATATCATTATACCCTCCCAGGTGAAGGTATAAATGCATTCCAAGCCCCACCTCATACTGAAAGTAGTAGCTATGCCGAAGATTACACTAAAGCCCTGTACAATCACTTGCATAAGTGTATAAACTCAGCTGTACCAGACAGAATCAAAGGCAGAGCCCCAAGTAAAATCAAGGACCCAACAATGGAAAAGCACCCACCTCAGCCTTAATAAGCAAATAAGACAACTTGCCAAATCCTACAAGAGCTCCTTTAAAAGAAACCTAGCAAGTACTGCTAAGGATAACCATAAGACCTTTTACAGATATGTACAAAACCTAAAGGGTAGGACCCAAGCATCTGCAGAACTGGTGGCCAGCTGTATCACACACACACTAACCCCATGAGATAGCGAACCTGCTAGCGGATAGGTTTGGTGAAAATTTCACTAGATTATCCCCACCTGACTTGCAGCAAATCCTCCCCTAAACTCTCTCCCACCTTGCATATCTGAAAAGCAGATCCTCAAAGCCCCATCCAAGGCAATGAATACGGCCTCTATGGGACCAGGTGAGACCCCAGGCTGTCTTCTAAACAGGTGAAAACATGAACTAGCATCACCACTAAGTACCCTTTTCAATCATAGCCTAACCACAGGTTTGTTCCTGTGGAATGGAGAACGGCTACAGTTGTTCCCCTCCACAAAGGTGGCCTAGCAACAGACCCAGGGAATTACAAATCCATAAGCCTGACTAGCCTCATCTGTAAGGTTATGGAACATATCATTATGGACCTCATAAATAAAGACATAAGTGACCTCCAAACCCTGGATCCTACCAAATTCAGCTTCACGAAGGGAAAATCCTGCCTCTTAAATCTCTTGTATTTCTTTGAAAGTATGGCCAAGGCCATTGATAAGGGCAAATCTGTGCACACAGCATACCTTGACTTGGCAAAGGGTTTCAACACAATCCCACATTCAGCATTACCAATAAACTTATCAAACTGACTGTACACCCCTTCGTTATAAGATGGTTGCCAAATGGCTCACAAACCGGACACACACTATCAAAGTGGGTGACTCCACATCAACCAACAGACCTGTTACCAGTGGGGTGCCACAGAGGTTAGTACTGGGCCCCCTACTGTTTGGTATATACTTCTCAGAATTTCAGGTCAAAACTAAAGGGTTATGCCTGACCAAGTTTACAAACGACTGCAAACTAGGTGCAATCACTGAATCCCCAGATGATGCCGGTATACTCCAGGATGGTCTCACACATACCAACAACTGATGTATTAGTCATGGTCTCAAACTGAATGCAAAGAAATGCATCATCATTCCCTTCAGCACAAACAATGTCCCTTCACACTATCAAATCAATAACAATACCCTAAGTACACATAAAGTGGTAAGGGACCTGGGATCACAGGTTGACTGCAACCTTAACTTTGACTGCCATATGTCTACCTTTGTAAGGAAAGCTTTCCACATAGCTCACTTGATTAGTAAAGGCATTGCCTAGAGAGCAAAAGAAGTTATATCCCCCATGCTCATCACTTATCCGGCCCATAATTCAGTATAATACCCCATTCTGTATGTACCGTACTAAGCATCTACAGCAATTAGAGAGACCTCAGAGGTTTCTAACAAAGAAGATCAAGGGCCTCCAGCAGGTGCCTTACACAGACTGACTAAAATCCCTGTCACTATACTCTGTATCGCATAGAGTTTTTAGGGGAGACTTATGCCTGGCCTTCAGAGCAACCCAAGATCCAAACCTAATGAACTTACTGCATATACTTAAATCAAATGGGTCTAGGGCTACCTGTTCCAGGGATGTAAATATGGTCTGCAACTTAAATAGGACATGCTGGAGTGACAGATTTACTTCCCAGCGATTGCCACATTTATGGAACAGGCTACCAATTAATGTGAAACAGAGCACCTCTGTGACACTGTTCAAGGGGAACCTGGATGAATGGATGGGGCACCATAAATTCTTAAAGGGATAGCACCCACAACTTTCCTGGACATGGGCAGTCATCACTAAATGCAATCTTGGGTATTGACTAGTATCTCTAAGGTATTACATTGGTTTGAATCAGCTAGGCTTAAAATGACCTCCAGGTCGATAGCCTAGTAATCTCCTATGATCCTATTACAGAGCTGGCTTACAGAATGACATCACACAGGTCTGGTTATATGACTTCTGGTTCCCATACTAACCCCTTGAATAGAAGCTCCAGGATCTCACACATAGGTGTCACAATACACACAGACAGAGCTTTGCTAAGATGTGTTATAGCATCTGGAAGACATAAAACCATTTCAAAACTTTCATCCTTCCAAATTAGTAATTAGTTCACTGCTAGAGACAGTACAACAAGGATTCCTAGTCCTTGTTCTTACAGACATTTCATCTCTGGCTGCAATCAGAACTGTAAGATACAGTCTTTATGGCCTAAATTAAGTAATGTAATTTCTTACTATTTTTCAAAGTTAGCTGGACTTGAGATTAACCTCTTCTCTTCCAGTATCCTCTGTTAACATATATACATTTCCACAGTTACAACAGTGCAGTCTGATATAAATGTATATTTCTTTTCTTCCAGCAGGACACACTGTTGATACATTTTTAACACAAACAGCTTTACAAATACATTTTTCAACACAATCATCTGTACAAATCAGTTTGATTTACAAATGACATATAACTCTTTACAAAATTCCAGCTAGCTGTGTTGGCATATGTTACACATCCAATGCCCTACTTCTCTTGGCATAGATGGCAATACCTCCCATTGTCACATCTCCCCCCTTTGAAGATTCAAGCTAGTTTTTCAAGTGACCCTTGAGAAATGCTACTTGAGAGGAATGAGCCTGTTGGGGATAGATTAACCCATGCTCTGTCTTGAGATCCCATCTGCACTGGCATTGCTGACCCCACTACATTGTTGCACTGTCATGTCATATGCCTGCAACCCTAGGCTCCACCTTAGTAACTTGCCATTTAGCTTGCTGGCTTGATATAGACATAGATCCCCTTCAGACTCCTCCTGCCTCCTACAACAAATAATTAGCACACAAGGGCCTCCCTATCATGATATGGTTTTGTCATATTAACATGGTAGAATTTGTGCCCCTGCCTCCTGCCTAGCAGTTCTACCATGTAGTTAACATCATTAACCTTCCTTACCACTTTGAGGGGTCCCTCCCAAGCTGCCTGCAGCTTATTGTGTCTGACAGGAATGAGAACCATAACCTGCTGTCCCATAGCATACTCTTGGACTCGAGTATTCCTGTCATACCAGACCTTTTTCTGCTGTTGGGCTCCTTCCAGGTTCTCCTGGGCCAAGCGCATGAGCTCCCTAAACTTTGCCCTGAGGTTTAGGACATGTACTACAACAGACTCCTTGTGGGATTCACACACCCTCCCATTCATCATGAATCAAATCTAAAGGCCCTCTCACCCTATGCCCATGTAAAAACTCAAAGGATGAAAAACCTGTGGATTCCTGGGGTACCTCTCTGTATGCAGACAGCAGATGGGGCAAATATTTGTGCCACTCTCTCTTAATCTGGTCTGCAAATGCCCGTAGCATGGTCTTTTGTGTAGAGTTTAACCTGTCCACAAAAACATTAGTTTGGGGGTGGTTTTTAGGTGCATCACCCCACAACGGTCCCACAGACGAGCTAGCAGGTCTGACATGAAATTGGCATCTCTGTCAATTAGTATTTTCTCGGTAAACCTACCCTGCTGAAAATCTGTAACAAAGCATTTTCCACCTTTTCTGCCTCTATGGAAGACAGAGCCAGGTCCTCAGGGTATCTAATAGCATAATCTACTACCACCAGGATATACTTCTTCCCTGTGGAACTTGGGGTATTCAGAGGCCCTACAATATCCATACCTACCATCTGAAATGGATCCTCAATCA
Source organism: Protopterus annectens (assembly GCF_019279795.1). NCBI lineage: Eukaryota > Metazoa > Chordata > Ceratodontiformes > Protopteridae > Protopterus > Protopterus annectens. The sequence goes on along the minus strand of NC_056746.1, from coordinate 863,891,873 downwards.
CAGGCAAAGGCATCAAAGGAGCTTTGACCTTGTCTCCTGTCTTGCCTACTTTTTTGCACTGCTCACAGGTCCTGCAGTACCCTGTTACATCCCTTGCAATCCCAAGGCCAGTGAAAGTTCTGCATTATACGTCTCTTGGTACGCTTTATGCCCTTATGACCTGCAAAAGGAATGTCATGGGCTATTGCTAGAAGTGCCAGATGGTAGGCTCTAGGTACTATCAACTGCTGTATTACCTCACCCTTTAGCTCTCCCTCAGGGGTCCACTCTCTGTACAGTAAGCCTTTCTTCCAGTATATAGACTCCCCTCTTCCTTGAGGAAAAGGTGCCTCCCTAGCTACCTTCCCCAAGCCTCTTAATGTAGGGTCCGAGAGCTGAGCCTTTCTGAATGCTATCTTTGTAACTCTTCCTAGCTCCCTTTCCACAGGAAGCCTGGTATCTTTTGACAGCAGTGCCTCACTCTCAGCCAGGGTACTACCACTCACCTCTACCTTTGCAGTCACTCTGTCCAAGGGAACATCAGTACCTACCAGCAACTGTGGTTCACCTTCAGGCTCACTATTACAGGGTAGTGCCCTCCTAAAAATAGCCACCTCACCAGCCCTGGCTTCAGGTGTGGGGTCTGTCTTAGTCTCCCCCAGGCTACCAGACCTACATGCCTGTCTCCAAGCCTGACTGCATGTAACTGCATGCACACAAGGTACTGCATTATCAAAATCATTCCCTATCAAGACATCTGCATTGATCTCCTCAAACACACCTACTTGCTTGCTTCCTTTTCCACCCTCCCAGTCAAGGTGAACACTGGCCAAAGACATTTGGAATGAGGCCCCTCCTAAACCTCTGACTGGAGTGGACTGCCCAAGCAAGAACTGCTCCTGTTTAACCACTGCAGGCTTTAAAATAGTTATGTCAGAGGCTTTGTCTCTCTTAGCAGTGACCTGTTTTCCATCCACTAAGATTGGATATAAACTCTGGTGATAGTTTGGCACCCCTTTTGTCTCCAGATGGTTTACCACTGGCATACTGTTATTCCCACTTGCTGGCTCCCCCCACCTTTTGAACCCCTCCTTACTTCTGTGGACATCTATATGATACATGGCCCCACTAGGTTCATAGGTAGGTACTAGGCTATTGGCCCTAGGGCCTATATAAGCCTAGCCAAAAAGGTACCCTGGCTTTCGCCACCCAAGAAAATTATTTTCCTGTGCCCCTGTCGAGCAGAGCCCCAGAGGTGATCCAAAGTATGAATTTCCTATTTCCCATCCAATCTTCAAGATTTTTCTTGAAGAGTACTAATGAGGAGCTTTGTTTGATATAGATATGTAGTTTGTTCCAGAGTATGGGAAGTCTCTGGAACAGGAATCTATCCCTCCAACCTGTTCTATTCATTGTGGTTAACAGGTTTAGGTCCCTAGAGCATGTAGCTTGGAGGGATTGGGATTTCTTTAAGTGGAGCATGTCCAACAGCTCTGGGTTTGACATAGCTTTGTATGTTAGGCAGAGATCACCTCTGAGTAAGCGATATGCGACAGAGTAAAGCTGGAGTTTCTTGAGGCGGTCTGCCTAGGGCATCTGTTTGAGGCTGGTAATCCACTTTGTGAGGTATTTATGTTGCCTTTCCAGTTGTTGTAGATGTCTTGTGAGGTACATACCAAAATGTTGTATTCTATAATGAGTCTAATGAGTGATGAGTAGAGGGGAACAATGATCTCTTTTTTCCTGGATGAGAAACCTTTTGTGATGAGGTGTGCCATGTAGAAGGATTTCCTGACTACTGTGGCAATGTGATTATCAAAGGAGGGACTACTGTCCAGATGTGTCCCAGGATCTCTTATCACACTTTCGGTGTTAAGTAGACTGCCACCTATGTGGTAGCTCATGGGTACAGAGTTTTTACCAAAGGGGATGACAATGCACTTTTTGGCATTGAGCTTGAGGCCATGGCTTTGACACCAGTCATCTGTCTCAGTGAGGCCCTTTTGTAGGATGTCCACATCGTTAGGAGTTTCGATTATGGCTCCTAGTTTGCAGTCATCTGCGAACTTCGTTAGCCAAAGACCTTCTGTGTTAGCCTGTACTTCAGAAAGATAGATATCAAACAGGAGAGGACCCAGGACTGAACCCTGTGGTACTCCACTTGTCACTGGTACGAAGTTGGATTTGGAGTCTGCTACTTTCACAGTGTGGGTTCTGTCAGTGAGTCAGTTGGCAACCCCATCTTGTGACACAGGGATGTATACCTAGTTTAGTGAGTTTATCTATAATTCCAGAGTGGAGGATAGTGTCAAAAGCCTTGCCGAGATCTAGGTAGGCTATATGAACCACCTTACCCTCGTCTACGGCTTTGGTGCCTGAATCAAAGAAGTCTATCAGGTTTAGGAGACATGATCTGCCTTTTACAAACCCGAACTGGGTGGGGTCCAGAGTTTGGAGAGGACCAATTTCTTTGTTTATAAGTTCCATGATGATATGTTCCATGCCTTGCAGACCAGGCTTGTTAGGCTAATGGGGCATTAGTTCCCGGGGTCCATGGTGGCTCCCCCTTTGTGGAGTGGGATAACCGTCGCTCTGCACCATTCAGTGGGCACAAAGCCTGAGGTGGGGCTATGATTGAACATGGTGCTTAGGTGGGGTGCCAGTTCATTCTGTAGTTCATGTAGAACACAGCCTGGGATGTTGTCAGGTCCCATGGATGCTGTGTTCTTGGCTTTGGAGAGTGTGTTTTTTACCTGTGCAGCCGTGATTACAGGAACTTTGCATTCTTCCAGTAGAGGGTGAGAGAGGGCTAAAGTTGACACTGAACCTATCTGCCAGAATGTTGGCAATATCAGTTGGTTCTGTATATTTAATGCCATTGTGCTATTACTTATAGCAGATCTGAGTGTTGCCATTGAGATTCTTGACATAGCTATAGAATGCTTTGTGGTTGTCTGTAGAATCAATGGCGATTTTGTTTTCGTAACTAGCTTTGGGATTTTATGAGGGATCTCAGCTTCTTAGTTCCTAGTTACTTTTAAAACATTTAACCCTTGATCCTGGCTATGTTCCTGAACTAGTGGCTTCTCCTGTTACTGGTGGACTCTGTTGGGGTGGCTTAGGCTGCCCACCATGGGTTCTCTTATATCCATGTGCAGCACTGGGTATCCCCTTCCTGTACCGTGATGCCCTGCTTGCTAAGTAGAGATCCCCTTTTTCCCCAAATCATCTGCAGGGTTACACTCTCGGTCTGCCAACCATATTCTCATGTCCTCAGGCAAAGTGTTAAGGCCTTGTTCCCTCACCAGAAGGTCTGCCAGCCCTTCAGAAGTGGTAACCTGACACCCATTCACCCACCTGTGAAAATAAGTGCTCAGCAATGTAATCACACACACATTTATCTGCCTTGTGTTTATGCTCATGAAACTTTTTTTCTGTAAGCTTCAGGTGTTAACTTAAAGCATTCTAGCAAACAATGTTTGACTTTATCATAATTTAAACAGTCAATATCAGACAATTTAGAAACAGCAATTACAACTTTACCATGGAGTAAGGGGGTCAGGAACCATACCCAGAGCCCGTGGTCAGCATTATACTGTTTATACACTCTTTCAAATAAGGAGGAGAAGGAAACCACACTCACTACAATTCCAGTCTCACATAGACCTACCACAACAGCAAACCAAACACATAATCACACAAAAACATACTCGGAGGCTCTAAATAAAGATCTGCCTAAGCAGCAGAGACCTCCAAAGCAGACACCCAAGCAACCGCTACCCCAAAAAAAACACGTGCAACACATATCTCACAAAGCCAGTGTGCCGAACAGTCACAGCCCTTAAGGCTAAACAACACACCTGATACACTTGTAATAGGTGACTCTATCGTCAGGCACACTGACGTCCCGCTCACCAGGCTGAACAAGGAGAAGGTCACGGTGAGCAGCCTGTCTGGCGCTAGGATCCGCCACATAACGCAAGCACTCAGGTCACTCCAAGGCAAGTACAAATATGACTCAGTCATTGTCCATGCTGGTGTGAATGACCTGAGACGCACCTCCCTGGACTACATGAAAAGAGACATAGAGGAGCTCTCTGAGCATGTAGCCCAGGCTGGTATGACCCTGACCTTGAGTAGCATCTTACCCTCACCAAGAATGATGCCACAGTATGAAGACAAGATGATCAATTTCAACAATTGGCTTAAGTATTGGTGTCATTCAAAGGGGATCAATGCCTATCAGCTTGGGATGATATGCACGACAAGCCACGATGCTTTGCTAGGGAAGGCTTGCACCTGTCACCCCTGGGCTTTGGGATAATGGCAAAGGCTCTTGCTACCCCCATAGTGCCTTTTTAGGCAAGGCTCAAAGACAAACCCACCTCCATAGGTATCACAAGGGATAAGAAACTAAGAGTAATGCTACTCAACGCTAGAAGTCTAAACCTCAAGATGCACGCACGAAACTCTCCTTAGCATGGAGAACATCGATATCTGTGCAGTAACAGAAACCTGGTTCAGGGGTCCGAGAGCACCCCAGCACTACCAGGTTATACCTCATACCATGCTTTTCGCCCCAAAACTTGGACCGAACCACAAAGGAGGGGAGTATCGAGATTCATCAAAGATACCCACACCCTCAGGTTGGTGGCAAGCACGAAGCATCAGAGACTATCCATGTGCAACTAACAGTGGGTAAAACTGCCTTCCAGTTTATAGCCTGCTACAGACCACCCTCCCAAACCCAGGAACCCCACTCGGCCTTCCTGAGAACACTGGAAAATATGAAGGTCTCTCCGAACACCATTATATTGGGCGACTTCAACTACCCAAACATAGATTGGGAGCATTACTCTAGCTCCAACACCCTTGCCCAAAGGTTCCTAGAATTCATAAACTCAAATGCTATGGAACAACTTGTTACCACTCCCACAAGAGGGGAAAACATACTGGACCTGATCATCACCAACATGGGGACTCTATGCTCCAGACCAGAAGTGTATCCCTCACTGGTAAGATCAGACCATAAACTGATCTCACTGGATATTCACATCCTGACCCCACCCCTGCCCAGAAAACCACAGTGAAAAACTTCTCTAAAGCAAATTTCACACTCCTCAAAACCGAGGTGGAATCCTTCAAAGCCCCCAGGCCTGTGGAGGGGGGGGGGGGGGGTGTGTTTTTACCTGTGCAGCCGTGATTACAGGAACTTTGCATTCTTCCGGTAGAGGGTGAGAGAGGGGTAAAGTTAACACTGAACCTATCTGCCAGAATGTTGGCAATATCAGTTGGTTCTTTATATTTAATGCCATTGTGCTATTACTTATAGCAGATCTGAGTGTTGCCATTGAGATTCTTGACATAGCTATAGAATGCTTTGTGGTTGTCTTTAGAATCAGTGGCAATTTTGTTTTCGTAACTAGCTTTGGGGGATTTTATGAGGGATCTCAGCTTCTTAGTTCCTAGTTACATTTAAAACATTTAACCCTTGATCTTGGCTATGTTCCTGAACTAGTGGCTTCTCCTGTTACTGGTGGACTCTGTTGGGGTGGCTTAGGCTGCCCACCATGGGTTCTCTTATATCCATGTGCAGCACTGGGTATCCCCTTCCTGTACCATGATGCCCTGCTTGCTAAGTAGAGATCCCCTTTTTCCCCCAACTCATCTGCAGAGTTACACTCTCGGTCTGCCAGCCATGTCATGTCCTCAGGCAAAGTGTTAAGGCCTTGTTCCCTCACCACAAGGTCTGCCAGCACTTCAGAAGTGGTAACCTGACACCCATTCACCCACCTGTGAAAATAAGTGCTCAGCAATTAAACAAAAATTTTCTCCGGTTTTTTGTAGAAAAATTTTTTTTTTTTAACTTCATTTAAAAATTAGCAAAAAATTTTTTTTAAAACTTCCATTTAGATGAGCTCCCAAGCAATATCTGAGGCATCTGTCGTTAGAATCTGACTTGCCTCTGGCCGGGTCACAGAGAGTCCCTTGTTTAGGTGACATTCCTGAGCCCACCACAAAAATTCCTTTTGAATGCAAGGTATTATTTGAATGACAGTGTCCAAATCCTGGCAGTGCTGTGTCCACAGATTTTTGAGATACCATTGTAGCTTCCTCATATGCAGTTTGGCATTGGGAAGCACCAGAATACAAGATGCCATGAACCCTAAGGCTTGAAGGACTGTCCTTGCAGTCAGCCCGGACTGAAGAGATAGATGATGGAAGTAACTGGAAAGATTCTTTTGTTTGTCCGGGGTTAAAAAGGCCATCTGGGCTGCTGTATTCAGTCTCACACCCAGAAAGCACATGTCTTGAGAGGGTACTAGACTGGACTTTATTTCGTTCACAGAATACCCTAGGCATCTTAGCACTGCTATGACATATTCCAGATGCTGTAGAAGATCTTCTTTTTCTTGAGCCAGAATCAGGCAGTCGTCCAAGTAAGGATAGATTTGGATTCCTTTTAGCTTGAAGTAAGCTATCACTGGAGCCAGAACCTTTGTGAATACTCTGGGCGCAGTAGATAAGCCAAAGGGCAATGCAGAGAACTGATAATGAGAATTTCCAGCTCGAAAACGCAGATACTTCCTGCAACTTAGTCTGACTGGCACATGAAGGTAAGCTTCCTTGAGATCTAAAGTTACCATCCAGTGATCTTTGCCCAGCAGAGGTAAAAGCTGTTGTAACGTCAACATTTTGAACTTGGGAATGTCCAGATAAGTGTTGAGGATAGATAAATCCAGAATTGGTCTCCACGTGTTCCCCTTCTTTGGTACCAGGAACAGGCGAGAATAAAATCCTAGGCCCCTTTCCGGCACAGGAACTGACTGAATGGCCCCTATTTGGAGCAACAGAGAAATTTGCTTGTGAGCCTCTGTCCTTTGAAGAGGAGGAATGTCTGGCATGCCTTTGAAAGGAGGCAAGGTATGGAAATAAAACCTGTAACCATGGTGAATAATATCCAGAACCCATCTGTCTTGGGTAATTAAATCCCAATTTTCTTTGAAAAGAGACAGCCTTCCTCCCAAAGGTGCTGCCAGGTGAGAATGTACTGGCAGCTGAAAAGGTAGGTCATTGGGTCTGCTTACGAAAGGACTGACCCCTGCCCTCACCAGAAGTCTGAGCAGGGGAACTCCCTGTCCTAGGCCTAAAGAACCCTGAGCTCTGCCCCTACCACGTCTAGACCTACCCCTAGACTGGGAATCATAAGCAGGATAAGTCCATCCCTTAGTAGGCCAATTTCTACTAAACTTCGGAGGCTGCACCTGCAAAAAATCTTTAACAGTTTGCATAGACTTAGCCTTTTCCTCCATTTTCTTCAAAACTGCTTCCACAGGCGAACCAAACAACACATCAGACTGTAAAGGAGCATCCAAAATCCTTGTCTTAACATGCTCAGCTAAATTCTGATCTCTCAGCCAGGCGTGCCTACGAAGAACAGAACCAGTGGCAGCCACCCTGGAGGAGGCCTGCACAGCATCAAAACCACACTGCAAGGAATGTTTACCCACCTGTTCAGACACATGAACTAAATCCTGCAACTCTTTACACTCAATACCTTCAGCCAGAGCATCCACCTTAGATTTCAACTGTGAAAGAAGATAATTCTGATATTTTAACATGTGAAACTGACAATTCAACGCCCTCATGGCTAAAGTGGAAGAAGTATACACTTTCTTTCCCCATCTATCCAAAGCCCTTGCCTCTTTATCAGGAGGGACAGGATTTTTAACAACTGAGGCCTTCACACCTTTAGGCCCCTGAGAGACAGTTTCTGGGTCTGCCCTAGGACTCTTAAAAGATACTTATGAGCTTCAGGCACCCTATAATACCTATCCGGTTTAACTGGGGCAGGAGGCAAAGAATCAGGATTCAAGGAAGCCTCTGCAAACACATCTTCCACCACATTCAAAACAGGAGGTATAGCTAAAGGCCTATGCTGGGGTAAAAACAAGAATTCCCTAAGCCTTTTCCTGGAATCAGAGAAATCTTGACCTTCCCATTTAAAATGCTCCCTCATGGAATGCAGAGTCTCTGAAAATGAAAAATCCTCAGGAGGAGAAGCAGAAGGAGTAGAATCATCCACATCAGAATCAGAATAAGGAGGGTACTCCTGCAAGTCTTCAGCCAAGACTCAAGCCTCCGAGCATTGCTCAAAACTCTCAAACTCAGGTTCCACCCTAGGCCTCTTATCAGGAGGGGCATAGAACCCTAATCATAGTAATCAAATCCTCTGCCATTTTAAGCATATGTTTCTTAGGCAAAGATCCTGAAGTACTAGGAGAAACCCCCACAGAAGCTAAACTTGGCCTGCCCCTCAAAGAAGCCTTGGAAACTGAAGGGGAGCCTCTAACCACCTTAGGAAGAGAGGGAAGAACAGCCACCTGAGAAGCCCCCTCAGCCTGGCCTACTTCCTGAGAGGATACATCCTGTAACAGTAAAGTCTCTCCCTGAGACTCCAAAGAGACACCTGGCAAAACCTCCGGCTCCACTGAGCCTTCCAAAGAACCGACGTCTGGGACTGTTGGTTCCTCCACCCTAGGCTTTGCTGCTTTATCTTTGCGTTTTTTAGTTGAAGCGGCGTCGGAGCATCCGACGGCATTTTATAATTACAACGCTTCCCAAACACTAACCTGGCACAGTCTAACCTTCTCTTAATAGTGCGTTTGTTAAATCTAGCACAAGAGCGGCATCCAACAACGTCGTGCTCAGGCCCTAAACAAGGTATACACAAAGTATGGTAATCCCTATGAGGTATCTGTTTCCCACAAGAAATACAGTTATTCACTTTTTCTGACATCGGTTAAATACTGAGGCAAGAAAACCAAAATATTCCCCAACGGGGTACTTAGCCAACTTTGATTCGGGCTGAAACTCTGACTTCAGAAACTTTCAGAACGCCAACCTGCACTCGCAAAATTGCTTCTGCATCGGACCATGCGGCAAAAAAGACTGAGGATATGACGTCGGTCATGCGCATTAGTACCCTGACGTACTGACGTCAGTCTAATGCGCCCTGACCGACGTCAGCCTTATACTTTGGTATTCGGGCCGACTGGACAGCGGACTACCCAATAGTTAGGACTGCAGCAATGTGGAATGAAGAACATCTGTTAAGATACAATCTTCATGGCCTAAATTAAGTAATTTAATTTCTAATTATTTTCCAAAGTTAGCTGTACTGAGAGTAATCTCTTCTCTTCCAGTATCCTCTGTTAACATATATACATTTCCACAGTTACAACAGTGCAGTCTGATTTAAATGCATATTTCTTTTCTGTCCAGCAGGACACATTGTTGATACATTTTTAACACAAGCAGCTTTACAAATACATTTTTCAACGCAGGCATCTGTACAAATCAGTTTGATATACAAATGACATATAATTCTTTACAAAATTCCAACTAGCTGTGCTGGCATATGTTACACATCCACTACTCTACTCTCCTGGCATAGCTGGCAATACCTCACATCGTCACAGGGCAGATGACCTAGTAACCTCCTATGATCTTATGATCCTATGGTCCCACAGAGGTATTATTTTTAGTCTTTGACAGGGATTTTAAGAGTTGTTCCAAGGTCATTTCAGGGAAAACTAAATTTTCAGGTCTAATGGGTGCAACAATGTGGATAAGTAGGGTAAAGTTATCACTAAATTTGTCTGCTAATATATTGTCTGCATCCTTGGAGCTGGAATACGTGATACATCCAGCACAGATTTCGTACAGGACACAGTACAACTACAAACCTCATTTCCTTCCTAATTTTTTTATTTTATTTTATTTATCCTTTGTTGACCGGATTAGTCCCACTAGAATAGTATTTCTTTCAGGGGAGACCCAAGTTGGTATTTATAGCACTTGGGGAATTTGGCCAGGACTTTGGGAGCTTCCCCTATTCTTTTCAATAGGTAAAATCTAATCTTTTACATCAATCTGAGCTTCCACCAGCTGAAGCAGATGATGCCTTGATTTAACATCTCATCCTAAGGGCAGCACACTTAGGAGTACAGCACCCCCCATGCTGTACTGCATTGTCAGCAGTCGATCTACCTGGTATGTGAGTGTGCTGCCTGCTATGCCACTGACACTTTATATTACTACATATCACAACAATAATCTGCTAATCTCCTCAACCTTCCTTGATCTATCAAACTCCTTCAGCACTGTCTCCCACCTTAAACTACTACAGACCTTAGAAGACTTGAATATGTCCACCAAAATCCCCCGTGGTTCCAAAGTTACCTAAGTAATAAAACTGAAGAGGTGAAATGGAATTCTACCTTCTCAGCATTTCTCCCTGTAGACATAAAAGTCCCACAACGACTGATACTAGGACCACTTCTCTTCAATATGTTCATTAACAAGTTCCACACAGCTGCAGGCCCATATGAAATAATTCAATGTGCTGAAGATGCCTGTCTGCTATGCCCAATCTCCTACATAAATGAGATGCAAAAACTTTTGCATTTGAGTCAAACACTGCCTCCAAACCCTCAAGCTAATATTAACCCCCCAAAAAATAACTGAAATTATTGTTTTCCATAATTTCATCCCAAAATATAAAAATAGATACCATCTTACGTGCAAAACTGCTCGGGATCACATCTGATAATCAGCTCAAATTTAACATACATATCCAAGACACCATCAAAAAGACTCACTAAAAACCCAGTCACTTATACAGGGTCAAAAACTTTCTAACAGTCTATAGCCATAAAGCCACTGCCTCTTCTTGATTTGCCACTACTCTACCCTCAAGAACCCACCACTGTGCATCCTTATACAAACTACATTGGCTAGAACTTCCCATTCTCATCAAAAACTCACAATTAAAAGTGGCTCACTCCCTGCTATACCAAAACAAAAAACTGTCCATCCATAGCTATCTTAATGCAACAGTACAAACCCCACAAGCACTTGCATTCACAAGAAAAAGTCCTGCCTCCTATTGTTAAAACACAAAACTCACTTGGCAAGTCCCTGTACCATTATAGAACAGATTACCTGTAAAACTCAGACTAATCGAATCTAAACCAATCTTCCCCAAGGCCCTTCACTCTCACTATCCCCATGACAAGCTATGTAAGTGCCCCCACCACTTGACTGAAACACACAATCTAAGCGTTCGTAGTTCTCATCTTTCCAGTCTCCACTCTTACACTCTGCCATATGATTTCCAATTCACAAATTTGTACATACCCATGAAAATTCTTCCTGACTATCCCACAATGTATTTGTTACTTGTACTTGCATATGTTTATGAAAATTGTACCTGTATATCTCATAATGTATGATATCCTACATTCCCACTGTTTTTAGTATACAATAGTGTTATCTATGTCTCGTTATTAATATTAATATACTGATTTGTAAAATTTCTAATCTTTAAAAAAATTGCTTACTTACAAATGGAGCTTTTCTCCCTAGACCTCTGCTGAAAAGGGGTCTTGCATGGCCTGGTAAGATCATCCTGGTCAATAAATGGAAGTGGAACTCAGAGCATTGTTGGGCATTATTCCTTAATCCCCTGACATAACTGAAGAAAGACTTAAAGTTTCCTTTGGTATCTTTAGCGACCTATGGCTCATTTTCTGCTTTACATTTTCTAATAGTGCTCTTAACTTCCTTGCTGGCATATCTCAGTGTGGTCTTGGGGAAGAAGGATGGAGATTACTTACAACTTTATATTATTTTATTCTTTTCTTATACAGTTAATTAGTAGAGGAGTTTCACCAGAGAGGCTTATTCCTAAATTTAGCATTATATTTAGGGTAGACTGGTGCAGACTTTTCGATGTAGCTGTTTAGGTTCTGGTAAAAATTTGAGGAAAATGTGGCAGCCCTCTTCACTGAGTCTATTTTCAGAGGATTGAGGGGAATTTTGTGTAGATCTCTTACAAGCTGGAGTAGATTTACCCTGGAGAAGTCCCTTAAGAACATCTCATTTGATAGTGGGGCAGTATACCTCTAGGCCTGTCTGACAAGATGTGGTCAGATTTAACAAGGGGTGAGGAGATGCGGGGTGGGGTACATATGAGGGCTTGGTTGATAAGGACAAGGTCACTGATATTAGGACCTCTGGTGGAGAGTTCTGTAATTTGCCAAAATGTATTGGTATTAAAAATGCTGAGCATTATACATTTTTAGAGATATAAGTGTGCCAATCAATGTTTGGGTAACTGAAATCCCCTATCAAGAAGGTATTTGGTTTGATATTTGACCCCTCAGTGGCATTAGGGTTATTTCCATGATCAATGGGAGGAGACATTGATGGGGAAATGAAGTAGTAGTTGGACTTATTAGGGGTGATTTGAATTTCCAAAAACTCGAAGTTAGGTTTGTGGGTAATTTGATGAGAAGTGATAGTGTTTTTGACAAATACTTATACTTCCCAAAAGAGTCTGAATGTGTGATAGGTGCTAAACTCTGGTATAGAGGGAATGCCATCATTGCAATGAAACCATGTCTCAATGACTATACAGATATGAATATTTTCAAGTACCAGGAGGGCCTTAGATTTTGATATCTTTCTATTTAAGCTTCTAGCATTGAGTAGTGCCACCATGATGTTATCCAAATTTAGATTTGAGTTTGCTGTGTTGTTCTTCTTCTTTCATCTTTTGGGGGTCGCCACAGCGGAACTCCGGTCTGCTAATGATTGGCAGTAGATTTTTTTTTTATGGGTGCCGAGGTGCCAGCTCAATGCCCCACCTTCAACGAAGGCACACCCATTCAACGCTTGTCTTTAGAACGCCACTTGACCGCAAGAAGGACATGCAGACTCCACACAGAAGGCGCTCCAGCTGAGAATCGAATGGGAGAACCTTTTGCTGTGAGGCAACAACTCTACCGCTGCACCATCGAGGCTGTGTAAGGAATATTTATTTGTTTGTTTATTTATTTATTTATTTGCATTTGTTTTCTAGGAGGTCTACTGGGCCAGAGTGAGCCCATTTTCAGTAGAGGCCCGAGGAGAAAAGCACCAAAAACAAACATGATAAAGCTACAGAATCAAAACAAAATCAAAATCAAATATCCAGTAGGCAGCTACAGTTTGGCAAAAAATAATGATTTTTAATGATTCATTTTTTGCCAAACTGTTAATGTAACAGTTTGGCAAATACATAATTTATTCACAATTTCTTATCTCTGCTAATCCAACATCAGTAGAGCTGGTACCCACAGTGATGTAAACACCTCCTGCCCATCCATTAGTATTAATGCCATAAACACAGCTCCATATGTTCAGTCCTCCTTATTTGGAAGATAATCTTGAAAACTGTATAATTTTATAAAGGCTGCAAAACATTTTTTTTTACACAGAAAATTGTTTGCATGCAAAAAGATGCACGCAAACACTTTGTGTGTGAAAAGAAAAAGTTGTTTTGTGCCTTTAGAAATAATCTTTAAGGACTACAGCTTTCAACACAAAAAATGTTTTTCATCTCTTTTATGTTGAATAAATGTAAATGAACTATATATAGTAAGTAGAGATCAGAGTAATTCAGTTAAAAATAAGCACCAATTCTGCTTTAATAGACCATCTGGTGACTTATTGTAACTAAATGGTGTCATATTGTAGAGACTGAAACTCCATTCTGGGAGGAGACTGAAAAATAAAATCATGTCAGTATCGTTTTTTCTATATGCTTTTTTCCACCCTGTATTCTGACCATCAGCCTTCCTCCAGTGGGTTTTGCTCACTCATTTCAATGGTAGTCTGGTCAGTGAATCTGATGAGAGCTGACCAGAGAGATACATCATCCAGGTAGGTGTGAAGGTCATTTTTACACCTCACATTCAGACCGTCAGCCTACATCATAGCCAATTGCCCACTGGATGGCTAACCAGCCCCATGCCACAAGTCATCCCAATCACCAGTCAGAGACTCACATGACAGATCTCATATCACCATCAGCCTTCCCATGCAATCTCAAGAATCACCAAATGTCTCATAGCTACACTAATGATTCCTTGAGTTGCCTGCATTTACATTTTAAACACTGAACCCACTCTTGAGCAGGAGTAAGTGTGACTCATATCATCGCCATCGCCACAACGTCTTCCTTGTGTGAATGCACACTCCTGTCTACTCGCAAAGAAGACTACCACCTATTGGTGGCACTGTGAGCCAAACATCTGCCCAAAGCTGGATTTGCATCTGCTTCTTCTCTTTCAGGGGAACATGGCAATCTACAACACCCACGCACCCTCCGGGATAGGAGCACTCATATTCACCATGTCAGCTCCAAAAAACACTCAAGCTACTAAAGGAACCTGGGCCTTAATCTAGGCTTTATTCCTCTATGCCAGCAGAGCTGGCTCAGTCATGTAAATTAAACTATATTTAGAAACACAGTGATTCTGTTGTACTAAATAAAATAGCCTGACATAATGAAAAATGTTTATATTTTTTAAACTTTAAGGTGTTCTTTTTCTTTAAAGTGAATCAGCCATGAAACAGCTGGGAGTAGAACAGAGAAGAATTACATAGCACATATGCTGATAGTTCTTAGGTAGATGCTGCAGCTTTTTTGTGGGTGTGTTTTATACTGCTTTCAGTATTTGCTTACGAGGCATCCAGATATGTAGATTTAGATTTAAATTGTTGTTGTTACTCAGATGTTTTCTTCTGCTACATTTTACTGGCTTTTATCTGTTGTTTTGCAATGTAAATCTTTTTAAATAAAATACTTTATTGACATTTTTACACACCAACAGGCGGTGATAAATAGCTGTTCACAAACATAACATTAACATCATAAGTTCACAGTGTTGCATCACATACAACCTACAACCAAACTTAACAGTTTATTGTGAATCAGAACAGATCGGTCCTAACTTACTTCATTCCCCCATCTCCAAATTATTAGACAAATGCATCTATATGCAGCTGATGCAGTACTTAACCTCAAATAACCTGGTCTTAGAAACACAATATGGCTTTAGGCCCCAGCACAGCATACTACTGTTCTACTACATTTTACCAATATAATAAACCAACATAGAAACAACGGTCTTCTTGGGTCAACTATGTTCTTAGACTTGTCAAAGGCATTTGATACTGTCTCATACCAGCAACCGCTTGTTCTACTCTCCTCAACAGGACTTCCACAATACTCCTTGTAGTGGTTTCTTAGTTACCTGTCTGGAAGGCAACAAGCCATTAAATGGCAACAAACCTACTCATCCTTTCAACCAGTTACTAAAGGTGCCCCTCAGGGCTCTATCCTGGGTTGTCTCCTATATAATATATTTATTAATGACCTCCACATTTCCACTCACCATGCTAGTTAGTTCAGTATGCAGCTGACTCAACATGTACGGCCTCAACAATAAATAAGCTCCAAGACATTACCCAAAAATCTTTTTCCTCTGTAGAAGCCTGGCTCAAAGAATCAAACTGCCTACTCAACCCAAAAAATAAAAAAATAAATGAATGCTTTTTACCTCAAAAAGTTGCCAAAATCAAAAGCAATTTTTTACCATAAAATCAGCAAACAGAGCTTATTGGCTCTCATTAGTTGACCTTCAGCTATATTTTCCTTTGTTTCCCTTGGATGTATACTACTAAAATGTAAATATGCATTATTTTGCACATTTGTTTACTTATCTTGGTATATAGCTTCCCATTTTCTTTGAAAACTGTCACATCTATATATAAAATACTGGACACATCACAAACCAATGTAAACTGTAAATATGAACTGATTCCATTAATATAACTTAGGAACACATTAAAAGAATCAACTCCCCCTCTCCATACCAGAAAACATCATCAATAAAACATTTACACATTATGATGTTTTCAGCAAATCTTTCTATTAATACATTCACTTTCTCCCAACCATTCATAAAGATATTTGAATAACTAGACACTATTGCGGCACCCATTGCTATTCCATTTATTTGATGAAAAATATAATTTTGTACTTAATAAAATTATTTAAAAAGTATTTATTATGCTTGTATTTATTATGCCTGTTTTAAGGTATGTTTAGGAAAGGGTTAAAATTGACTTCAATGTCACATGATTTTAAGTTTTGGCAGTGTGCAAAGGTATAAATGGGGAGGGATTTGGACTGTCAGCATTTTTCTGATGAAGTTGGAGGCGAAAACGAACTGGTAGTAGTTTCAGCGTTATCATTGTGTGCTGTGTTGTGCTTTGCTTGCTGTGGAACACATTAAATGTTTTAAGGTGGTTACGGCTTGCTGGTGCTTTTTTCCTGTTTATTGGTTTTGATTTGGGCACCTCATCCTCCTGGACTTGGTTTATTATAAAATAAACAACTGTGCTATGGATTTCAAATTTTTAGTATTAGATGAAGTCAAAGGATATGATGTTATGTTCAATGCAGAAGAAGAGTTAAGTTGGCATGAATATTTGTGGCAAGTCAAATTGAATGCATGCTACCCACCTGAACTAAATAGCTGAGAAGATTTTGTAGCATATTTGAAAAGAAAAGGGTTAATCATTGAGCATGTTGGTCATGTGATGTTAATTAGTTTGTTGAATGAGTATTTAAATGAGATTTGAATAGCGTGAATTAAGTCTAAAGAAGTCTCGTTATTGTAAAGACAAAAGCGCTTACTGAATTACTTGTAAATAAAGATTGGTCGATTTTAAGCTGATTTTTATGTATTTTATCACTTAGTTCGGTTTTCACTGTTTTTCTATTTAGCATTTTTGATAGTATTACTAATGAACCCCAGGCTAATTATGAAGGCAGAATGACAAAATGTGGAACTTTTTCTCAATGCGCTTACATTTATGTATGCAGTGAAGTCAACATCAATAATAAGAATTTTAAAATTAGGGGAAACGTCAATTGTTAGACATCCGGTGTTATATGCATTGCTCTATGTATGAATTGTCCCACATATTACGTCGGGAAAGCTGAGAGAAAACTGAAGAACTGGATTAGATTGGGAAGAAAAATACTACAATTGCATTATTTCGGCATGTTCAGAAGTGTAGCAACCATTATTTCCAGTTTGCAATATTGGAGAAAATAAATATTGACCCTAGAGGTGGCTTGTGGACAATTTACTTAGAAACAAGAGAGTTGTGGTGGCAATTATTCCTGGATGCATCTATGCCACCTGGTTTAAATGACTATATATCTATAAATAGTTTGTTGAAGTTAGGGGCAAATCAGAGATAAAGTACATGGCCCTTTAAAGATTTTGGCTCCAAACAGTTTTGAAATCAGGTCAGCTGATCATACTTCTTGTATAAGAAGGATTAGTCATATGAAATTTATCATCTCAAGAAGTCTCTTACATTCTAAAAAATAGAGATGAAAGCTCTTATCAATTTTATCTGAATTATTATAAAATAAAGTATAAAAGGGTTTTAGCAGACTTTCATATGTTTGTTTTGAGACTTTGTGTTCACCGTACAATGCTCTCCTTAAAGGAGAACTGCACCCACAGACTCAAAAAAATGTTTATTTCATCATGGTTTTGTGTTTCCTACATTTTAACACCACTCTGGGACAGGTTTTTAAATATTTTTATATTTCATTTCTCAGTCTGACCACATGGGGTCTGGCATCTTGAAGTAATTCTGATTGTTTAGTCTGCCTCTAGGTATCCCACAATGCAGTGCTTGTCTGTAAAAAAATACATCACACAGGCTTCTTTCTTCCTAAAGTTTCTGTCATGTCATTGATTTTACATGCATACACTGCTGTCTTTCAGTCAGTTTTAAGTAACATTTCATGCCATTCAGTGACTACTTAAAACACAAACAGTGCAAATGCCACAGAACAGACTTTCAAAAGTACTTTTTACTGCTGCTTCTTTTTAGAATGGCTAAACTGCAGTCTTTTGTGGACTGAATTGTACTAGTTTGACTCATCTCCCATCCCCCTTCACACCTAACTTCCCTAGCTGTCAAAGTGTTAAGGGTAATTTGAGCTGTTACCTGCTGTGATTGACAGCTCACAGCAGGAGACTTGAGTCATGTACTGTTTCCTTGTTCTAGCCTTTACTTTCTGTATGGGTAGGGGAAGGACCAGGGAGCTGTGACATCACTGCATGGGTGGGTTTTTAGGACGTTAGTGGTGATGTCAGTTTGGGGAGGGAAATGGCCAGAAAACTACCTGTACTCAGTGGCCTTGATGACATCAGTGAATTGGACACTGCATTAAGGGCGGGACAAATGTATTTTGAAAGTGAAACCACCACAGTATAGTAAGGTACTGTCCTAGTGGAGAGAAACAGTCAATTTAAAATATTTTAAATGCTGTATTTTTATTTATTCATAGCAGGGATAGTAAATAGGGAGAAAAAAGACAGAGAAGTTGAGCATTTAATAATATAATCCCATTGTTGTTCTTTAAACAGAATACACTCAGCCTCTCACTGAAATGACAAAACAATTTTATACATAACTGCTGCCTGTACAATCCACTAAGCTGCACATGGGATTTCTCTTTAGTAACTTCACCTCTGTAAAATCATAGAATGTATAAATGTAACTACAGTAAATTCTCAGTTAATCGGCACCCATGGGGAGTGGTAGATGCCAGATAACTGTAGTTTCTGGCTGCTTGAGAGTTACAATTAAAAATAGGCCTGACTAATACTGTACCCTATACTATTTGTTTGGTTTTACTTGTTCTTAGGTTGGGGAGAGAGTGAGTGTATTCCTGTCTTCCTTTTTAAAACTCTAAAAATGTAAGGTATGTTTCTGCGGGGGTGGGAAACAGAAAGTGCAACACATGAAAATTGTACTGTATTTCTTCGATTTTTTTCCTGGTTGCTTGAGTTCCAGTTAACTGAGAGTTTACTATACTGTTTATGTATAAATGTAAATAGAAATGTAACCACTCTGTGTTAAACTGGAACTTAGTATAACACAATGTAAGCAAATGGAGCTTTTCTCTCTGGTACTCTGTTGAAAATGAGTATTACCCAGTCAGACTTTCCCTGTAAACAAAGACAAATAAATAAATAATAAATAATTCTTGGTTAAAGCACTCTGATGAGTGTTTTCCACTTCTCACACTCACTGCTGTGTATCAGAAGGATTAGATTCAGGGATGTTCAGATATGAATCATAGCCTTTACAGATAGATGACTTCTTACTCCATCTAGAAAACCATATTTTATCAGTTCCACACAGTTTAAGATCATTTAACCATAGCTCTCAATGAATTAGGGACAAATCTCAACAGAATCATGGACAAATTCAGAAATAGGGACAATCAGGGACACTTTTGAAATATTAATATGGTTAACTTGAGATATTGACAGAATAAAAGAATTTGAATTAATTTACATTTTCTGAAGTAAAAGAAGTGTATAAATGTAATTATTGTCACTCCTGGTCAACAAATTTAAATAAATAAATAAATAAATAAATAAATAAATAAATATTGTCATTATACATTAAGTGTAATTCAAAACCTTTTTCTCCAAAAGTCACCAGTTTTAGGAGGGATTAAGACGGACAGAGCTAAAATCTGAGTCAAAATCAGGAACGTCCCTGAAAAAAATGGGACAGCTGAGAGGTATGCTAACAATTACTGTTTTGTTTTCTAAGTGTATTCCTGAGCCTACAGCAAAAATAACTGAAGTAACCTAGCTGGGGGATGGGTGCATACAGGAAGTATCTTGGTAAACATATTCCAGAGAGGAATGTCTCAAATTACAACTCTGCTCTAAACCAGTAGCTGTGGCTGAGTCATTTATTACTTCCTTGTTATGCTGTCATGTTTCTTGTGACTTTCTGAGTGTGCTCCAACGCTGTCTAGCGTAACTTGGCTGGGGGATGGGTGCATACAAGAACTATGTAAGGAAGCAAATACATTGCAGAGAAACAATATTTCAGGTTACACATTTGCTGTAAAGCAGCTGCTAAGGCTGGGTCACTCATTACCTCTGTATTTCTTTTCACTGTCTTTCTGAGCATGCACCAACTCTAGGTGAAGTAACATGACTGGGGGAGGGGTGCACATAGAAAATGTTTCAGCAAATGCATTCCAGAGAGATACTGCATCAAAATGATTGTCTGGGTTGAGCTTGCTACTGAGTTTCAGCCTTATTATTAATTCAGTCCAGATTATCCCTGGTGAAGATTTTATTCATTGTTTCAGTACTCATCATCAGGTTGAAAACAACACAGTTCAAAGGATCCCTCTGATGTAATAGCACAGATGTTATTAGGTATAGTTTATTGTCCGTATTTTTTTTTTTTTTGCAGAGAGCAATCACACCTTGGACAGACCTTGTTGGCTATGATACTGCCACTGCACAAATAGGGTTACCACCTGTCCCACTTTGCGAGGGACAGTCCCTCTTTGTGTAGTTGTGTCCTGCAAAAAAAATGAAAAAATGGCAAATGTCCTGAGATTTTAGGACAAAAATATTTCCTATATGTTATGTAATAGTTGCATAAAACAGTTATTCTGTATCTGAAACACCTAAAATGTTATAAGAAACAGAATAAGCAACTAAAATGCTATAAGAATAAGCTTTTATTTAGGCAAAAAAGTGAAGTTCTGTCCTTTGTACTGGCCGTGAGTATGTTTCACCCTGCAAAATCTGACGTTTGTACCAAAAATGTCCCACTTTGGGCATTTGAAAAGGTGGCAACCCTATGCACAAAGCTAACATGTTACATTATTTGATATTGTTCAAGAGGAATCTTGACCAATGGATGGGAGATCGCAGATATACCCCAGGGATTACTTCAGTGTCACTGCTTGACAGAGGCACAGCAAAATAATAGGCATAGTTTTATTCAAACTAAAGGGTTTTCCACGAAAACCACATAACTATGGGCTAGGCTTATAAATGCCCTTGGGCAGATAGCCTAGTATGAACCTATGAACCTATGAACTATACCCCACATCACAGTTTTATACTGAAATTGCTTACATGGACCATCTGACAATATATGCCTACTTCTTCCAGCTTTTGTGGTCTTATGTATGACTTTGAACTTTGAATGACTTGCTGCACAGTAGTATAATGTATATGATTAAGATCAGGTCTCTGTAACAAATTTGTAGTGCATGGAGCGCCCCAATTACTCTCAAAAAAGGCTAAATTATATCCTGGTTCAGCACTTCTATAGAGTGAGACCCAACCATAGTAACTTTTAGAGGGGTGCACCCCCCCATGTGCTATTAACAGAGTTTGCACTACAAGTAGACAGCGCCGTCCAGAAAGCAGCAGCAGCAGGACATGAAATGGCTTCATTTCAACTGCCATTTCTGCTGGCTTTCTGCTAAAGTACATTCACATCTTAAATTAAACTGCTTTGCTTAGTGAAGGAGTGCATAAGGATATCAACCATTGCTTTACTGGCTTTCAAAGCCAGAACAACACATCACTTTTTTTTTAATCTAATTTTTGACTAACAAGTGATAACATGGAGAAGATAAATTTCAATGTACTACAAGGAATGATGATCAGCCCTCTGATTGTAATGAAGATTGTTTGTTCATAACACACATGCCAAGATTCACCTATGTAGTGAATTTCTTGGCATCTGTGTCATGAACATACAGTATACTTGTTAAGATCAGCAACCCAATCATAATCTTCTATATTGTCAGCTCAAGTCATACACATCAAGAAATTCCTCTCAAGAGCAAAACAAACCTTAAGAACCTAATCTTTTTTTGTTGTTTTTGTTTTAAAAAGATAGACATTAATATTATCATCCGTGTCAAGAACACATAACAAATAGTTATGATTGGAAAGACCTGATCCTGATCCTTTACCCATGTTGTGTTTCTAGCTGGTTCTTCCACTGTTTTGGTTTTTAGCCTTTGGACTACAGGCTAATGACTGAGCAACCATAGTACAGTTTTCGGATATGCCAGGCATGTCAATGGTACAGCATCGCAGGTTTTGTCATGTATTTTCAGGTCTTCAATGATATTGTGCAATGTTCTTGCACTAGTCTAACATAAGGCAGTCCCAGAGATGACAAGTCAATCTTTCTTTTATTTGTGTCTTGAAACACTCAGTCAGCTGACAAAGGCACTAATGATGCAAATGAAATAGGGCCTTCTTAGCAAAACAATCTCATGAGTGAAACAAAAAAACTATCTCTGGGTGTGTCTAGACCAATATTTAAACTTTTTGCATCATTCAGAGGAAAATTTAGATAAACTATTTATTCACCTGAAAGTTTCTTAAAAATAAAACTCTCTCACCTCCTGTTTAAAATTATTAAAAGTAAGGCAGCTACATTCAACTGGCTGAGACACATTTCTTTTAGATTCTTTACCTTTTAAATGTATACACACAAATTAACCAACCTGACTAAAAACAGTGACCATGACCAGACACAAATTAATCAACATGACTAAAAACAGTGACCATGACCACACACAAATTAACCAACATGACTAAAAACAGTGACCATGACCACACACAAATTAACCAACATGACTAAAAACAGTGACCATGACCACACACAAATTAACCAACACGACTAAAAACAGTGACCATGACCAGACACAAATTAACCAACATAACTAAAAACAGTGACCATGACCACACACAAATTAACCAACATGACTAAAAACAGTGACCATGACCACACACAAATTAACCAACATGACTAAAAACAGTGACCATGACCACACACAAATTAACCATGACCCCCCATTAATATTCCAAAACGTACACGCTGATTGGCCAGCACGTTGTAAATCGACTTATACTAATGGAAAAAGGTCCAGTCGCCCGGACTTTTTCCATTAGTATAAGTCTTTTTTTAAAACACTGTCTCACTATGTTAAAAGAGTTTAACATAGCAACACAGATTTAAAAAAAGCAACGGAGATCTCCGTTGCTTTTTTTAAAGCTGTCTCGCTACGTTAAACTCCTTTAACATAGCGACACAGTGTGTAAAAAGCAACGGAGATATTGCTTTCTCCGTTGCTTTTTTTTAAACCTGTCTCGATATGTTAAATGGGTTTAACATAGCGAGACAGCTTTAAAATAAGCAATGGAGATCTCCGTTGCTTATTTTAAAGCTATCTCGCTATGTTAAACCCATTTAACATAGTGAGACAGGTTTAAAAAAAAAAACAACGGAGAAAGCAAGATCTCCATTGCTTTTTACTGTTTCGCTATGTTAAATGGGTTTAACATAGTGAGACAGCTTTAAAATAAGCAACGGACATCTCTGTTGCTTATTTTAAAGCTGTCTCGCTATGTTAAACCCATTTAACATAGCGAAACAGTAAAAAGCAACGGAGATCTTGCTTTCTCCGTTGCTTTTGTCCACAGCTCTGATGTACTATGTAGGCATGCGCAGTACATCAGAACTGCCGCGGATACCAGACAGCTGCAGAAGGGCAGCAAAGAGGCATTATACAATGCCATTATTTAAGAAAAGTAATTATTTCTTTTCTTAAATAATGTCATAGTATAATAGCAATAACCCACTTCTGGGTGTGGGTAATGCGGGATTTACCCATGGTTGTCTTTGTTTGGTGGGTTATTGCTATATTAACCAACATGACTAAAAACAGTGACCATGACCACACACAAATTAACCAACATGACTAAAAACAGTGACCATGACCAGACACAAATTAACCAACATGACTAAAAACAGTGAATTAACCAACATGACTAAAAATAGTGACCATGACCAGACAATTTTCTTAATTCTTTACAAATTCAGGGGCCATATAATTAATTAACTTTCAACCTAACTATGACTGAAAGATCCTTTTCTAGAATTGATACGGCTAATAGAGAAACTATCCCACAAAGTATTAGAATAATAGCTGATTATCCTGCATTCTGGGTTTAACTAAAAGATCAACTTAAAGCTTACAGATGTTTTGCTTTCTATACCACAGCTAAAATCCTAACACGTATGGTACCAGTCTCTCTGGTTAAGCAGCCCCATATCTCCATGGAACATGAATGTAAACCACAGCTTTATTTACTTCCAGAAGCTTATATTTTGCAATTATATACATAATTGCTAGTTAAGTAAATATTTGTCACCCTAGCATGCTAACCTGTACTGGGAGATAGGGCAAAGAATGAAGTTTCTGAGCTGTTAATGAGCTGCTTACGGTTCCCAAGGTACAGGTTTTGATTGTTTTCCATCTCCGCTCACCTACTGTGTGACTCTGAGCAAATCATTTCAGCAGACAGTGCTGCTGGGACACTCCTGAAAAGGGGTAAATGTCCAGTGGGCTTACCCAGTTAACAAATGTAATAAATAAATCATTATCACTTTCCGTTTTATTTTCTGATACCATGAAATATATCTTTTACCATGTATTCACCTGTTCCTTTATTTTCACATACCAAATGTATTTTGTGTTCAACATCATTGTCTATGTACATACCTGTACTTTATATACGTGAATATAATATATGTTTCTCTCAGTTTAATTTCTGTAAGTTTTTTGGATTTCTAATACCATAATCACAATGAACCCCTCAACCCTATTGTTAAGTCAGGGTATGATTAAAGTTCATGAAATTAGTATTGTTTCAATCTTCGATCATAGGATCATAGGAGATTACTAGTCTAATGGCCCTGGGGCCCTTACAAGCCTAGCCAAGAGTTTATCCCCGAAAAAGAAACCTCAATCAGCACCTGTCGCCCCTGTCACTAAGGGACACAGGTGAAACCCCTGGGAAAAATATTTGGTTTCCCATCCAGTCATCATGGTTGCACTTCAAGAGGGTCAGCAAAATCCTTTGTTTGACATGTATGGGGAGTCTATTCCAGAGACAGGGCAGCCTCTGGGAGACAAACCTGTCTCTTCAGCAGGTTTTGTTAATGTCACATATTAGATTTAGGCATTTCAATAGGGTAAAGTGCGAAGAGTTAGACCTACAGATATGGAACATCTGTAGTAGAGCAGGGTCTGAGATTGCCTTGTAGGCGAGACACAGATCATCTCTGAGCAATCTGTACGATACTGAGCACAGTGATAGTGATTGTGATTTGAGCCTGTCCATATAGGTTCATAGGTGTGTACTAGACTAATGGCCCTGGAGCCTTTACAAGCCTAGCCCATAGGATTACTCTGGCATCATGCCACCCGACCTTAGTTCCCTCTGCCTCTGTCGAGTAAAGCCATTGGAGTGATCCCTGGGGTGAATTTTCTATTTCCCATCCACTCATCAAGATTTCTCTTGAAGAGGGCCAGTGAGGTGCTCTGCTTGACATGTATGGGAAATCTATTCCATAGCATGGGCAGTCTCTGGGTTATGAACCTGTCCCTCCAGCATGTTCTGTTGATGCTGGTAATGAGGTTGAGGTCTCTGGAGCATGTGGTGCGGAGGGATTGGGGTTTCTTTATATGTAGCATTTCTAACAAAGCTGGGTCAGACATGGCTTTGTAAGTCAAGCACAGATCGCCTCTAAGTAGGCGATATGAGACAGAGAATAGTTGGATTCTTTGTAGTCTGTCCATATAGGACAAATGTTTAAGGCCTAGGATCCTCTTTGTGAGGTACTTTTGTGGCCTCTCCAGTTGTTGCAGGTGTTTAGTGAGGTACATGCCAAATGGGGCATTGTACACAATGATTGGCCTAATGAGGGAAGAGTAGAGGGAGACAATTACCTCTTTCTTCCTGGATGCAAAACCCTTAGTAATGAGATATGCCACATAGAAGGACTTTCTGACCACAGTGGCAGTGTGGTGGTCAAAAGAGAGTTTGCTGTTAACCTGTGTTCCCAGATCTCTTAGAACGCCTTCTGTCTTCAGTGGACTACCATAGATGTGGTAATTCATGGGAACCGTGTTTTTCCCAAAGGGAATGACAACACATTTTTTGGCATTGAGCTTAAGGCCATGGGTCTGACACCAGTCGTTGGTCTCTGTGAGGCCTTTCTGTAAGATGTCAACATCACTCAGGGAGATAATAATAGCACCCAAATTGCAATTGTCTGCAAACTTTGTCAGCCAGAGTCCCTTCGTGTTGGCCTGGACTTCAGAGAAGTAGATACCAAACAGGAGAGGATCCTGGACCGAACCCTGTGGGAATGCACTCGTGACTGGTCGGCAGTCTGACTTGCAGACAGTTACTTTCACACTGTGGGTTCTACCTGTGAGCCAGTTTGCAACCCACCTAGTGATATAGGGGTTGATGCCTAGCTTAGTGAGTTTTTCTATGATTCCTGAATGGGGAATGGTATCAAAGGCCTTGGCTAGATCAAGGTAGGCTGTATGAACCACCTTGCCTTCATCCACAGCTCTGGTAACTGACTCAAAGAAGTTGATCAAGTTGAGCAGGCATGATCTACCCTTCAAAAAACCAAACTGTGTGGTATCCAGAGTTTGGAGATTCCCTATAGCCTTGTTTATTAGGTCTATGATGATGCGTTCCATAGCTTTGCATATCAGACTCGTCAGGCTAATGTGGCAGTAGGTCCCAGGTTCTGTAGTCACTCCTCCTTTGTGGAGAGGGATGACTGTAGCAGTGTGCCATTCAGTAGGGACAAAGCCTGAGGTGAGGCTGTGATTGAAAAGGGCACACAAGTGAGTTGCCAGTTCACTCTGCAGTTCATGTAGAACAAAGCCAGGGATATTGTCAGGTCCCATAGAAGCTGTATTCTTGGCCTTGTACAGTGCTGTTTTAACCTGTGCAGCAGTAATAATGGGTGCCTGGCAATCTGCTGGTATTGTGACTGGTCCCTTGCGGAGGGAGAGAGGGGTAAAGTTGGCACTGAATCTGTCAGCCAGTATATTGGCAATATCTGTTGGCTTGGTATAGGAGGTACCATTGTGCAGTAGCTCAGCACAAGTCTGGGTATTGCTATGGATATTCTTTACATAACTATAGAAGGCTTTGTGGTTGTCTTTACTATCTGCTGCAGTTCTGTTTTCATAGCTATCTTTAGAGGATTTGATGAGAGATCTCAACTTTTTGTTGAGGCTGATAAGGGTTTATTTCCAGTCTTGGGACTTCACCTTATACCGCATCAGTTTTCTCCTTCTGTTGTAGAGTTTGTTTATGGCACGGGACCACCAGATTGTCTTCCTTTTTTTGGAGGAGAGCATCTTGGTTCTACTGGGTATGGCGAGATCCATGAATTTGTGTACGTGTTCGTACAGTGCATTGGTGTATGAGTCAGTGGTCATGCAACTGATCTCCATTTGCATGGGTGCCGTGAAGTTAGCCACCTCTGTTTTTAGGAGCCCAGAGTTAGCTTTGGAGAAGTTTTTCATGGTGGTTACCTTTGGGGGGGGGGTGGATGTGGATTTTCAAGGTGATTAGTTTGTGGTCAGATCTAACCAGGGAGGAGTTGACTATTGGTGTAGAGCAATGGTCGCCCATGTTAGTAATGACCAGGTCAAGGATGTTGCTACCTCTAGTGGGGGAAAGAACGAGCTGGTCCAGGGCATTGGAATTAATGAATTCCAGGAAACATTGGGCAAGTGTATTGGTACATGAGTAGTTTTCCCAGTTAATGGAAGGATAGTTGAAGTTGCCCAGTATGTGAGTGTTAGGTTGGACCCTAATATTCTCCAGGTGCTTAGGAATGTGGAGTGTGAGTCTTGGGACATGGTTGGGGATCTATAGCAGGCTACAACCTGAATTGCTGTCTTACCCAGTGTTAGCTGCACCTGAAGTATCCCAAATGTATTATGTTGGGCTACCAGTCTGGAGGTGTGTCCATCCTTTATGAATATGGAAACACCACCACCTTTGGAGCTTCGGTCCAAGTTCTGGGGCTGAAAGGTGTGGAATGAGTTACAGCCTGGTAGTGCAGGGGTGCTTTCTGCTGCCTTGAACCAGGTCTGTGTTATGGCACAAATGTCAATGTTCTCCATTTTAAGGAGTGCCTTGAGCCAAGTGCATTTTGAGATTTAGACTTCTAGCATTGAGCAGCATGACCCTCAGATTGCATTTGTTTGTAGCTGTTACAGTGGTAATTTGGTCTATGGAACACCACCTAAAAAGGCACTATAGGGGTGGCAAGAGCCTTGACCAGTATCCAGAAGCCCAGGGGTGACAGATGCAGGCCATCTCTGGCAAAGTATGAAGGTCTGTCAATCATGTCATCCCAGGCAGACAGATACTGGATCCCCTTAGAATGATACCAGAAGCTTAACCAATTGTTGAAATCAATCATTTTCTGCTTGTACTGTGGTAGGACAGGTGTTGGAAGACATGGATTCTCTTTGTGAGATATTTCTGTGGCCTTTCAAGTTGGCGCAGGTATTTGGAGAGGTACATACCAAATGGGGTGTTGTACTCATTTACTGGCCTAATGAGGGAGGAGTACAGAGAGGTAATAACCTCCTGTTTTTGGGATGCAATCCCTTTACTTATGAGATGAACCAAGTAAAAGGCTTTTCTGACCACTGCCACTACATGATTGTTGAATGTGAGATTGTTGTCAACCTGTGTACCCAGGTCTCTCACCACAAGTTGTGTGCTTAGGGGGTTGCCGTTGATGTGGTACTCAGTTGGGGTCATGTTGTTGCAGAATGGTATGATGATACATTATTTTGCATTAATCTTAAGGCCATGCCTTTGGCACCAGTCATTTATTGCTGTGAGACCCTCATGAAGCATGTTAACAACATTTGGGGAGCCAATGACAAGACCCAACTTACAGTCATCCGCAAACATGGTCAGCCACAGGCCTTTTGTCATTGCCTGAACCTCTGAGAAGTAGATGCCAAACAGTAGGTGTCCCAGGACAAATCCCTGGGGGAACAGCGCTAATGATAGGTCTGCTGTCGGAGGGGGAGACACCTATTTTGACCTTGTGGGTCCTATCAGTGAGCCAGTTGGCCACCCACCTGATGAGACAGGAATTTATGCCAAGTTGTGTTAGTTTTTTGATGATGCCAAGTGGGGGATTGTGCCAAAGGCTTTGGCCAAGTCAAGATAAGCTGTATGTACTGACTTTCCCTCATACAGTGCCTTGGTGACAGTCTCAAAAAAGTCAACCAAATTCAACAGGCAAGACCTGCCCTTGACGAATTCGAACTGGGTGGGGTCAAGTGCTCAGAGATTGTCTCTGTTCTTGTTTTTGAAGTCCATAATAATACGCTCCATGGCCTTACAGATCAGACTTTTCAAGCTATGGGGCTGTAGTTTCCAGGGTCAGTAATGGCACCACCTTTGTGCAAATGGATGACAATGGCAGTTCTCCACTCTGCTGGAATGAAGCCTGTACTTAGGCTATGGTTGAATAGGGTGCTCAATGACGAGGCTAGTTCTTGCTGGAGATGGTGCAGAATACAGCCTGGGATATTATCAGATCCCATGGAAGCTGTGTTCTTTGCCTTGGACAGGGCCTTTAGCACTTGGTCTACAGAGATGTGAGGTGCAGGACAACTGTTGGGGATGTCAAATGGGCCTTTGGGGGGGACGGGGTTGAAGTTTGCACTGAACCTGTCTGCTAGCAGGTTGGCTAAGTCAAAGGGAGGAAGGGTGGCCTAATGGTTAAGGTGTTTGCCTTACAAACACAAGGTACGAGGTGTGAGTCTCACAAGGTATTATTAGCTAGGCTTAAAATGGCTCGCAAGGGCAGTTAGCTTAGTACTAACCTATGAACCTATGAACCAGTGTAAGTGGTACTGTTAAGAACTAATTTGGAACAAACCTGGGTGTTGCTATGGAGGTTCCTGATGTAACTGAAAAAGTCTTTGAGGTTAGTCTTTGTTTCAGAGGCTAGTTTTAATTCATAATTGGCTTTGGAGGTTTTCACTAGTGATCTAATTTGTTTGTTGAGGCTAAGGAGGAAGTTTGTGCCATTTTACCCTTAGACAACAGTTTCTTTCTTTTGTTGTAAAGCCTGTTGATAGAGGATGTCCACCAGATAAGTTTGTGTTTCCTTTAGGAGCAGGTTTTATTTCTGTTGGGTATGGCTGAGTCCATGGAGTTGTACAGGTGCAGGCTTACTGTTCAACATATTTGTTTGCATTCTCTAAGGGGGGGGGGTGTGAAGCTACTGATACCCTCCCTTAAAATGTTGTAGTCAGCTTTTGAGAAGTTTTTTTAGCTTGGTTACGGTGAGGGGCATACCTCTTAACTGTCCAAATTTTTGCAGAATGTACAGATTTCTGCCTCATATTTTCGGTCTTTTTCTCATAAAATTACAGTTTTATGGGAAATCATTGATGACTAAAGTCAGAAAATAATGGTAGATATATGGGATTTAAAATTCATTCCCATCAGAAAAGAAATGGTAATTAAAAATCTGATATTCTATTAACTTTCTAAGCTTGTAAGACCAGTTTTTAAAAATTGTCCCTATTTTTGGGCCTTTGTTCCCCCATTATTTATGGCTTTGTCCAGATTTCTTGCTCTAAGAGGTTGAGAGGTATGGTGGGGGGGGGGGGGTTGGACAGGATAGACACTTTAAATGAGACAGACCGATGTCTGATCTCAGCAGGGAAGAACTTAGTGTGGGGGTGGTGCAGCGGTCACCCATGTTGTTGAGAACCAAGTCTAGCATGTTATCATCCCTTGTGAGGGATGAGACAAGGTGGTCTAGTGCATTAGAGTTGATGAAGTCAAGGAATCATTGGGAGAGTGCATTAGAGCAGGAATAGTTCACCCAGTCTATGCCTGAGTAGTTGAAGTCACCAAGGATTAGGGTGTTAGGGGGTACCTTGATGAAGTCAAGTAGGTCCAGGTAGGAGGAATGGGTGTCCTGAGTCATGGAGGGGGGGTCTATAGCTGGCTATAACTTGGATGGGTGTCTTGCCAATTGTCAGTTGCACATGGAGTAGTTCTAGTGCATCATGTTGGCAAACCAGTCTGGAGGTGTGCTTGTCTTTAATAAAAATAGAAACTCCACCACCCTTAGTCTTCCTGACCTCATTTTGGGGTTGGAATGTGTAAAATGAGGTATAGACTTGTAAGGTAAGGGTGCTCTCTACAGCCATGAACCGAGTTTCCATGACTGCACAGATGTCGGCATCTTCCAGTGCAGGTAGAGCCTCCAGTGAGTGCATTTTCAGGTTAAGGCTCCTAGCGTTAAGCAGCATGACCTTCAATTTGCTTTTAGACAGATTTTTTATGTTGGAAGATTTGTCTTTGGGACATTGCCTAAAAAAGGCCTAATGGGGGGTGGGGGGCTTGGCCAGAATCCTGAATCTCAGGGGTGGCAAGTGGAGGCCATCTCTGGCAAACCATTGAGGCCTGTCAACCATGTCATCCCAGGCAGACATATACTGGATCCCCCTGGAATAACACCAGAAATTAAGTCAATTGTTGAAGTCAATTATTTTTTGTTGGTGTTTATGTTAGCCAAAAGTTCTCTTCACACTTATATGCTACTTCCTTTTTTAATTTCTCCAAGTCTTTTGGGTTTCTATTACCATGATGAGAATGGACGCCATTCCTAAGTCAAAGTATAATTAAAGTTCATGAAATTAGTATTGTTTCATTCTTTGATGTCGGCCAAAAGTGCTGCTCACAGCACCCGCAATGTACCCAGTAATGACTCCTTCTGCAATTCATACAGGGTTACATGTATTGGTAACATATCTAAATATGACTGTAGATTCATTTGTATAAGACACATTGCTCCTACTACTATTGGAACTGTCTGGGTATCTTTCTTCCACATTGCTCTCATTTCTGCCTGCAAACCCTGATATTTTATGACTTTATGTTTCTCTGTATGCAAGACACTGTAGTCACTAGGTGTAGCGATTTCAATGATCGATGCTACTTTTGTCTTCTTTTCATGGTCTACTATATCTGTTTTTCTCGCATCTGTCTTTTGAACTGTTGGTAATAGGTGATCCCATGTGATGCAGGCCTCATTATTTTCTAAGATGCTTTGTGGCTGATGTTTCCATTCTTTTTCAGCTACTTCAGTACCATAATGTTTATGCAATCTCCAGTGCAACTGTCTTGCCACATTATTATGCCTTTCAGTATATAGTCCTTCTGCCATTAGTATGTCACAACCAGCAAAAAGGTGTGTGACTGTTTCCAGTTCTATTTTACAAAAATCTACATTTGTCCATTTCTCCCACATGTTCAATGGATTTTTTAAACCAATGTGTGCATAGCCTACCATTTTGGGCCACCAATATTAACCTTTCATCTTTTGATTTGAATTCACCTCTCCTTAACCATTCCTGCATTTGATTCTGATCAACATGAGGCTCTTCCAGAAGTTTTCTATACTTTGAACTGTACTTACAAACTTTTCCCATTTCTTGCCTGCTCA
Source organism: Protopterus annectens (assembly GCF_019279795.1). Lineage (NCBI taxonomy): Eukaryota > Metazoa > Chordata > Ceratodontiformes > Protopteridae > Protopterus > Protopterus annectens. Next base: position 863,859,731 of record NC_056746.1, on the reverse strand, counting down.
TCTGATCCTTCACCTTTCATTCTTTATATTTGTTTTTTGGCACATTCAGTTGCCGCCTGATTTTTATCTACTTTAGGTTTGATTTCCATCCCTGCTTGATGTCGATATGCTTCTGCTAGACTAAGTAGGGAAGTCATCTTAGATTTATCCTCCTCATGTTTTACAACATTCACTAAGTTTGGGTCCAGTGAAGTCAGCAGATATGTATGCAGCCCCACAGTTGCAGATCTATACATGTAATCAATTTCAATTAGGCCTATACCGCCTTCAGAATGGGGAATATATAATCTTGGTATACATTGATTTTTGTAACTCATTTGGTGAGCATGAAGCATCCTTCTTGTTTTCCTGTCTAATCTATCCAGCACATTTTGGGGCCAGTCAATCACTCCAAAACTGTAAGTTAGGACAGGAAGAGCAAATTGGTTTATAGCCTGAATTTTGTTCCTAGATGTCAACGTTGTTTTTAGGATTAAGTCTTCAAAAGTATTCCTTACTAAGTTTTATTTGCATTTATTCATGTTTTATTGTTGATCCTTCATCAATCCTCAAATATTTATACACTCCCTCTTGCTCAAGTTCTTTTACATCCCATTCTTGTCCCAAACTAATGTTTTCTTGGTACTGCAGTTTTCCTGCTTTAAAGGTTGCTTTTGCACACTTATCAAGACCAAATGACATTCTTATATCATCTGAAAATGTTTTGACTACTTGCAGTCATGCTTTCAGTTCCTCATATGATGAGCTATACAGTTGTAAATCATCGACAAAGAGAAGATGAGAAGCAGTGGTGGCTGGTGACTAAAAATCAAAGGGGGGCTGCAGGAGACAGCTGAAGGGGCGGGGCCAACAGGAAGGGGTGTGGTCAACTAAAAGGGGTGGAGCTATGGTCCAATGGGATCTATGCTTGACATGCTTACTTATTTACATGAAATAAATGCTCAGTCAGTATGGCGCATGCTGAATACTCCACACAGCACACATTGTTACATACATACACACACACACACACACACACACACACACACACACACACACACACACACACACACACACACACATTAGTTTGAACACTTACCTCTGCGGTATACTGCAAACAGTACTTCGTACTCTGTTTCTGCACCTGAGGAGAAGCTGTGGTCTGGAACACATCAGGTCATACTGGATTTCTTTTTTTCCCCCCTTTCTCATGGAGGATCAAAAGGGACAGTTTAAAGTTTCCAAAGCAAATACTATTCACGTGACCTCCCACCTGGTTCCATATAAGTGCTTGTAGTCTTTCAGTTGTTTCTGTTAGGGGTTTGCCACATCAGATCTGTTTCCATTTCTTCCTGTCCTCTGCATCTTGCTCTGTCACCACATCACTTCCTCTACCACATCCATAAATCTAACCTTACGAGTCCTTCCTCTTCTTCCCTGGCAGCTCCATCCTTAGCATCCTTCCTCAGCACATGTCCAAAACAACACAATCTCACCTTTGGGCATGCCTTCCCCCTCTTCTAGAGCCAACAGTAGCCGCCCCCCAATTTCTGCCAGTGCGCTGTTGGCTAACAGTACTGGTGGTGGTCATTGTTAACCCGGACCTCGACCAATGCAGTATCGAAATCTGTATTGTTGTCCCACATGTCAATTGGATGACCTTCCTGACATAACCTTCCCCATTTATCCAGGCTTGGGACCGGCACGAAGAAATGCATTGGCTTGTGCATCCCCAGTGGTTGGGTTACATAAGTGCTTGTAGTATAATACCAAATAAGTGCCTCTTGTGTTCCTCTGTATTGTGTTCCTTTGTTACTTATAGATAAAGTCCATCCGTCTGTTTTTATTTTGTGCAAACAAATCAATAACTCTTTGGCTGAAGTTAGTTATACTCCGCGTTAACTCCTTTCCTATGGAAATCATAGCCAAAGCATTCACTCTATCTTTCCCCGTTGTATAACGAAGAAAAGTTCTAATTAGTTTCAATGTGGAGAAACACCTTTCTGCCTCAGCAGTTGACATTGGTGTGGTGGCTATAATTAAAAACACATTGTAAATCTGTGAAAACACACTGGTTAAGGAGTTGTCCAACAAGAATTTTAACATCTGGACTGCACTGCCAGTTGCTGTAAAGTCTTCACATTGATATACCATTCCAAGTTCTGTTCGAAGTTGTCCTCTCAACAGGAATGGATAGTTGTCTATTGTTGCTGTGAATAGATTTTCTGGAAACTCTCATCTGTATGTTGAAAACTTCCCAGGCAGAAGTAACTGAGAAGCTTGAAGATGGCCAGTTTGTTGAAATTGTGATGTTGCCTGGAACTTTATGACATCACACACTTCCTTTGCAGCAATTGGCAATGTCTCATGCAGTGCTCGGGAAGCTGATGGTCCTCGTCTACGTTTTGACAGGATGTTGTCCATCTGTAGATACTGTTCTGCAATACCGTCGATATCCAATCTGACACTGTCAATTTCATTCAAAAATGTATGCACATCCCTTTCAACAGCAGTTGCATCTGTGGTATGACACTGAAGTTGTCTGTACAGAATGTCAACATGGGGCATTATACGATGGAAAACAGTAAGCCAAAATTTAAATTCATCATCTTCAACTGTTCGCAGTAGCCCATTTACTTCCAGTACAGTTGCTGCAGATGATGTAGGACACTTGTACAAATAAGTAAAGCACTCTGCCAGTGACTCCAAGTTCTCGTACACTGCATTTACAGTACGGATGTTAAAATTCCACCGTGCTCCTGACACTCTTGGCATGCGTTGTGATACTATACTATCCAGAGCAGCTTGTCTTTGAACTGAACGACTGAAAAAGGCTGGAATTCCACCAAATGTTAAAAAAAGTCCTTGCTTCAGTATTTTGTTGTGTGGCTCTTTGCATTACCAGATTAAGTTGGTGGGCATAACAGTGTACATAGTAGGCATATTTAAACTCTTCTCTTATGATGGCCTGGACCTCATGCTGAACACCACTCATAACAGATGCACCGTCATAACTCTGAGCAATCACTTTTTCATGCTGGTCTCCCACTACTTCCTTCAACTGTTGTTTTATCACAGCAGCAATATGTCCTGCTGTCTGTCCAGATGGTGTAAAGTATCCCCAAAAACGTTCCAACACCTGTCCATTGAGAACGTAATGGAACACAACAGCAATTTGCCATTTCCCAGCAAAATCAGTGGCTTCATCTGCAATTACTGCTACAAATTTTGCAGTACGAATCTCCTTTTTATTTCTTCTCTGCATACTGTTAGCATACAGTCCAGGAGTTCATTTTGAATAGTTTTTGATGTTCCTTTAAAAACAGTTGAAGTTGTCAAGTGTTCAGCCAACCTCTGATCAAGCTTGCAGCCGAAGTGTACCAGTTTCCGGAACATTCCTGCATTCAATGAATCTTCAGACTCATCATGGCCTCTTAAAGCAGCTGCTTCTTCAGCACACAGCTTGATGCAGTCTATTAAATGTGATAGAACATGGCAGTTTTCTTCCACTTTATTGTTGTGTCTTTCTACTGATAACTGGTATCCACTACTTAACTGACACCTGATATCCACAGTTCCCAACACTGCTAGACTCATTTGGTTGTCAAAATGTTTTAGCAGACTGTTCATGCCTTCTGGACTTTTCTTCCAGTCTCTTCAGGTCATCCATACCCTTTGATGTCCAGGCATCCTCTCCACCAAACAACAAACATGGGAAGCAGTACAAGCTGTTTGTTTCCTCACAACCACAGATCCAGGTGTGTTTGTCATACACTGACCTGTTGAAGCTGCGTGTGTATGTTCTTGACCTACTTGTACCTGCAGACTCTATCTTCAGATCAGATGTGGGTCTTCCAGTCCTCTTGATTCTTAACTTTTCATTCAGAGTTAAATCTTTAATAGATTTCAGATAGGCCACTGTAACACTCTGCTCACTCATTCTGGTTATCGTAGTTCGTAGTTGTAACTCTGAAATGAAGCTATTGCAGAAATGATTTAAGTGCCACTGTTGTATACATGTTAAAAGTACAGCTTCAGAAACAGCACTCATTTCATTGACAGTCTGCCACAGCCATGACCTACCAACTATCTGGCTTGGTCTTGCCAGGATTAAAAATACTATTAATGCATTTGTGATGCACACACTGTCACAGCTTACATTCTGTCTTAATTCTGTCTTTGCAGGACTAACAGGGGCAGTCATTCCATTCCCCCCACCATACTTTCTGCTTTGATCCTTCCAGCATTAAAATATGTCTGCTGCACAGGGACAGTAGTCACAGCCTGTATGCATATTGCTTACTCCCTCAGACATATTAGTTTTGCAAAGCCAGAATTACAATAGTAAATGGTTATTTCATTCCAACACTGACATGTCCCCATCCCAACAGGCTAGCAAAAGTACCTGGCTCGAACCTCTGAAATTAGAAAGCAAAACAGTTTTGAACTGCATCTTAATGGCTGCATTAATTTAGTCCATTGCACAGAAACGGTAGTTACAGACTTGCACAACAGCAGACTTTACCCAAACAGTTATCTTGCAAAGCCATAACTATGACAGTAAACAAGGCCAGTCACCTCAATGAATTCACAAACAACCCCCCCCCCCCCATTACCTAATGGAAGTAGCTGCTTTTTACCTGTCAGGATTAAAGTACAAATACTAACAGCTGCATTGCATACTTTAATTTTGTTGACAGACTCACTATCACAGATTGTGTGCATCAGCCAAGTGCACATTTCATTTTAAAATTAAATTTTATTTACCAGAGTTTCTAGTAACAAAACTTCCTTGACACCCCCCCCCCCCCCCCCACACACACACACACATACAAACTACACTCAGATTTCAGAGCTTCTGGTCGATCTTACTTCAGTGAAATGTACATTACTGTTGCAAATGTAGACAGAACTGCAGCTATTCACACAAACATTGCCCCCAGCCCAACTCCCTACCCAGATAAACTGCTTTCAACCGACAATGTTTAAGTAAAATAAATCTCCATGGTTGCATTTCTTTCACATCACAACAGCCAAGAACTTGCACATAATCTTACTTTATTTGGTGGTGTGTGTGTGTGTGTGTGTGTGTGTGTGTGTGTGTGTGTGTGTGTGTGTGTGTGTGTGTGTGTGTGTGCAGATGTATAGTGTTTAATGCTATTGATTTCTGTGGATGTAAACTACAGGCTGTTTCATTTCAGAGACCTATTTCTGACAAATGATACAAAATGCCCCAACAGATGTCCTAACCTCCAGAAAGACTCCTAAATGGCCAAAATACCATCATACTGTAACCATTGTCATAGCCAAGCATTTTCAAATGCAGTCATTTCCTTATTTCTCTGCACAATATATTTTAATTTTATTTTCCAGAAAAGGAGGATGCATACAGAGTACCAGTCCCAGACCAATAAACATAACAGAAATGATATTCCAGGCATTCCATTTCAAATGTACTGATTCTGAAGTACCACAGATACTGATTTAAATACAATGTATGTGTACACTGCCTGCTTATTTATTTTTAGATTATTCTAATGCAAGCCCATTCTACCCTAACTAAAAAATGTTAATCTTATGTTTTTCATTTTCTTATAATTATAGGTACTCTCAGACAATACTGGCAAAAAAAAAATATAGAACTGCAGTAGTCATGCTGATGACCCCCCCCCCCCCAAAAAAAAAAATTACTGTTAATTACACTCAGACTTCAGACGTCTTGTTCTGGGGAAATGTTACAAGAGTACAACAAAGTAAAACATAACACAGCTTTATTATCACTGCAAGTTTATTTCTTTCTGCTCTTATGTTCTTATACACATTCAGGCCCTTTGTTAAGGGGAAGCACATCAGCTAACTTAGATAAATGTGTCACTTGACTGCTTGCTCCTGCTAACCACTGAATATGATCACAAGTACACTAAAACACATGAAACATTAATCCTCAGGACAGGGTACACACCTGGACTGTCATAAAACCATAAAAAATCAGTCTTATCTTCCTGCTGTAACTAGCAAGCTATTCAGTTTACAGACACACTGTCTCCCAACTTCATTCAAGAGTGTGAAATAATTTTATGACTTAAAGCCATTTACTTTGGGCTGCTATTTTTGGGGAGGGAATAGAATCCACAGCCTTTTGATCTTTCAGAATCAAATAAGGGTTATTCTGCTCTTAAATTAAGAGTCTTAACACTGTATAATTTCTTATCTCTTGTATAATCTGCATCCTTTCTGTAGAGTTGGTGCAATCTGAAGTGGGTCTTGTCTGAAAGAGGGCCAAATGAATGTTTAACTACCTCAGTATTGTTTTGGCAGGTGTAGCCTGAAGCCAGCATGATTCACTGGAGTGTATTAATCCATTGCATTAGTCAATTATTAATTTGTTCATCTCCAAGAAATTAGCTTAAAATACTTTAAAACATTATATACATACACACACACACACACACACATATATATATATATATATATATATATATATATATATATACACACATATATACTATATATATCACACACATACACACACACACACACACACACACACACACACATAGTCATGAGGCTAATATGTCCCTCAACAAGTTACCTTACATTTTGCTACTTTAGGTGCAGAAACCAAGACTGCAAAGTGTGTATATATATATATATATATATATATATATATATATATATATATATATATATATATATATATATATACACACACACATATATATTATATATATATATATCACACACACACGCACAGTCATGAGGCTAATATGTCCCTCAACAAGTTACCTTACATTTTGCTACTTTAGGTGCAGAAACCAAGACTGCAAAGTGTGTAAACATTTACAGAAAAAGTACATTTGCTAGCATCCTTTCACTATGCTCAAAACCACAAAAAACTCTAAAAACTGGTACTTTAAATACACTGCTACTGCTACCCTGTGTGCCAAACTATGAGAGTCCAATCAAGACAAAATGAGGCGGAGAAGAAAAAATATTTCAATGCCTTGGCTACATGACAGCTTACTTAATATCTAGATGGAAACAAAGGTTGTGAGGCATGAAAAAAATAAATTACTTTTTAAATACATTACTAGAATGCCAGTCAAAATAAAGTATAAAAAAACAAGCAGCCAACCAACAAAATGCATTTTCTGAATACGCATAAATCAGCAGTATAAACATATGACAAAACCAGAACATTCTGCAAAATAAAGGACAGATTAAAAGCCATGACTGTACTTCTGTCTACCTTGGATACTCTTAACTGCTCCTTACCTGGACACATCTGAAGTCACTACATGGGGGAGTGGGGTACAACAAGTATGTCACAATTTGAAACGTCTCTGGCTGATGGCCATTACCCTGACACATTTCATATACTCTCAACCTCAGAGCAAGAAATCTGGATAAAGCCATAAATAGACACATTTCATATACTCTCAACCTCAGAGCAAGAAATCTGGATAAAGCCATAAATAAAAGTAGGACAAAGGCCCAAAAATATAGACAGTTTTTAAATGTTGCTCTTACAAACTTAGAAAGTTTAGTAGGTCTTGCATCAGTATGAATTTTCTGTAGGGTATGAAATCTGAAACTCAAAACATCTGTCATTTTCTAGCTTCAATCTTTAATGAAAATCTGGATATTCTGCAAAAATCTTTACACATTCTTCTTTTGAGAGAGAAGAATGATAAACTGCATATAGAAGCAAAGAGCCTGTGTGCAGTGATCACCTTTTTAAACATGAAAATGCTGAAATTGTCACAGCCTTTGCTTTTTTTCACTCATTCTATAAGTCATTTGTCTGTTGCCTTCACGTACACATTTTATTTATATATATATATATATATATATATATATATATATATATATATATATATATAAATAAAATGTATACACACAAAAATATTTCATTTTGTCATTCACGCTCTCTATAATGTCATATCACTATTATTTACTAGTGTGTAACTGCTGGGTTTTTCCCGGGCAGAGACTGAAATGGGTCCTGTGAGATCAGTGTTCTACCCCAGTTAAATTCAAAATAAAAATAAATAAAACCAAACAGAGACTACATCAAGCAATAATTAAATACTGTGAAATTCCACAAGAAAACGTAGAAATCTACAGACATGTCACAGAGAATGCAAAATCAAATGCTAACCAAAAAAAAAATCAGGCCATTAACTTGAAAATATATAAATACATAGTCGGCTCATCTATGGCACTCTTGGAGCTTGATTAAAGTCTATATAATCCGTAACAAGTAAAAGGAAAAAACAGCTGTCATGTAGGTGGAACTTTCTTGCTCATTTACATTTGAGAACTAAAAACTAAACTTGAAACACTTGTATTGTTTCAGGTTCAGAATTATACCTCCACTCTATACTTCTTATTTTAAATGTGATGCCGGTCATCTGTAACCAAAAACATGAATTTAAATACCCATGTCATAGACTTTTTATTTGCACTGTGCTCTAACCCAATTTCTATATTTTTTGATGGCAGTACACACTAAAAGTGCATCTACTCCTCTTTGCCTACAAGATATAACAAATGATAAAATAAATGCAAGAAAGACAATGAGATATTTCACCAAAAAGTCAAACAGAAAGAAATTCAGCCATAAATCAAAGTTAAACAATTCTTAAATTATGTTATTTCAGCAAGTGACGCACAGTGTTAGACTGCAGATAAGGAAAAGCACTTTTCTAGAGTTATCCATATATGTCCCAAGAAATGTACCATGCAAAGCTTCAATTTTGAACTCAGTTTGGAACCCTTCCCAATAAGTTACACAGCAAGCAAATACATCACGTTTTGCAGATACAAAGCTGGACAAGCATTTCTAAATTTACCCCAATATTGTGGCATAGTTACAAAAGTTCATCTTGAGAATGTAACTGGAGCAAATAAAGAATGTTTCAGTTGTTTTGGTTACTGTGGCCTTAATGTTTTTTAGTAGTCCATCTCACGTAGATAATACTGCAGTCTAGGGTCATGCTGTTATGTAGTAACTGATGAAAATGTTAACACGCCAGACTGTTTATGGTTTAGAACCTACTTAACATTCACTAGTGCTGTTGTGGAAATGTATGGGAGATTCTGATTAAACTAATTAAGAAACTGTGAAAGTGGTATGAAACCAAAGATGATTAGGTAAAGCAAAGTAGCTTAGAAAGAGTCTGGGACACAGGTTTTTGTGCAGTTTAAAGGCATTAGCAGATGACTTGCGCCCAACTAGCAGCATAGGTATCAGAGGGACGGGGAGAGAGAAGAACGGCAGGAAATGTCCAGTGTTGGCATTACCATCATGGGGGGGGGGGGGGGTTGCTTGCTACATTGGCAATAAATGCAGCTTTGTCAGCATTTCACCAGCAGCCTTTTGTATATACCAGCCATATTGTAGCAAGAAAGACACTGAAGGATTAGCAGAACAAAGAAAAAAAATCCCAACATCCAGCAGCAGATAATAGCACTCTTAGCATCTGACTCTTTCTCCTCTAAGGAGACGAATGGGCCAATAGGTTCTTGCCCCAGAAGGAACCAAAAGTTCCAACGGGAATCCAAAGGGGTGGCTTAATGATCCTTGCAGAAGCAGAATGGGGCTCAAAAAAGGAATGCCCAAGTCTAAATTGACTTTAGCTGCAAAAATATTTTGAGTCGGCTAAAAATAAAATGCCTGTATCCTTTTATTTTTAGACTGCAGGTCTGTGATGACACTGCAACTTTGCCAAGGTTGAAAGCAAATGTCCAATTTTTTTTACAGCTTGGATCCCCATTTATAATCACAAGAATACAAAGTTTACATTATCACAGATCTCACACATCAGATGAGCAAAGCAGTTTCATTTTGTGAAAGAATACGCAAGATGTTATTTCTGTTTAAATGCTTTTTTTTCACTTTAGCTAAACTGTACATTATACTCACTGATTGGATTTCCAATATGTACTTATCTTACTGCACTCTTTACACAACTCAGCATGTTAATATTTATTTTTCTCTCTCCCAGACTGGCTGAAATGGGACACTGTGGATCAGTCCACTATCACTCTTAAAAATAAAATAATGACAATAAAATAAATCATATGTGCAAATCCACCCTACCACTTCAGCAAATGGTCATGGAACTGTAGAGTGACAGCAAGGACACTTTATAATCAGTTTTCTGTCTTAGGGCAATGTCATATTTACTTATTTAAAAGTAAATGATAATCTTTCTGTACATCATATAAATGACATTTACAAGTAACACATACCTGTCTTAGCCTTCCATAAAGGATTTGAGACATTCTTTTTGCATATAGTATTAAAGAAATGCACTTGCAAATATTTTTGGCCAGAACTAACATCAGAAAGCATTAAAGCTTACTTGTCCAGCATTCTTAAAGTTGAGGATGCCTTGCATGCCAGACAATGACACTTACTGTAAGAACAGCAATCAGAAATACAAGACCAGGGGTATGAAGTAGGATTTCATTGTTATTCCACATCAAATGTAATGTGGCATAAATGCAGTGGGATGAAGCATAGTTGGTGACTTGCAGTTCACTGAGAAAACACAAATGAATCAGAGGTCATCAAAAAGATTTTGAAATATCAAATTAATCCTAAAACTGTGAGATGGGTTACAGAAACTGAAGAACAATAACAATGGCTGATGGCTAAAGGCATAATCACAAAAAACTTTAAAAAAATGATGAACAGATTTTGCCTGCTGTTTCCCTTTTATATGCTCTAAATGATTACAGAGTTACATTTCCAAATATGGTGTTCAGAATTTCAGGTACTATGGACTGGTCAAATGCCCTTCACTAATCAGTGTATATTTAAATCACTTCTATTTTGTCACAAACATATAGGAAGGGGTAAAAGCTTCCAATCAAAATGCAGCGGTGTTATCACCTATTATTTTAATTTTACCAACCTATCGTCCTCTTTTCTTCCCACTACTACCAGATTCTCATAACATTCTGCAACCTGTTAAACGAGTTTCCATATCTTCTCACTTGTCTATGATCCTGTATTACATAGTGCTGCAATGTTATATTTTTACTTATTTTTTAATGATTTCTAGTATATTATTGTTTAAAAATGTTTAATTAAAAGACTTTGGAGTTTTTCTCCCCAGCCCTCTGCAGTAAAAGGGCTGTTGCCCAGACAGGCCTCCACCGGTCATCAAATGCCAATAAATAAATCAATGATCTGTACTTGAGCAAAGTAACTTTGAAAAAAAATATTCAAATCAGTATAAAGTCACATTAATAGCTACTGAGCATGGTTTCTAGACCAGCCAGTAAAAGGGAGTCAACTGGTGCAATGCTCTGTGCAAAGGACAACTCCAAATACAACTGAACTGAATAATATTAAGTAACTTACTAACTTTCCATTTTTTACTTCATACTTGTTATAATGACATTAAGGTAATGACACATGAAGTTAAGATGCTTTCAAATGCACATGATAAATAGCAAACAGTACACAAGTGACTTTGCTTCAGATACATGATTCATCTAGCCATTTACGTGAACATATAAAGCATTCCATTATGCTGTCAAATCTCTATGTCAAATCATAACACCAGGACAACAACCATAACAGAAAATAAAAAACATTTTTCCCTAATTTTAGTTTACACCGAAAAATACAAATAAAGTTAATAAACACATATTGATTATTTATAAAAAATTATATTTACATATTGTTTGTACTGTCATAACCCTGTACACCAAATTCAGAGCAATTTACCACTACACCACCTGAGATGCTTAGCTGCCATGGTATCCTTTCTATCTAGTGTTGCCAGGAAAGTGTTCTTATTTGTGAGCCACGTATAGTACTTACTACTATAAAGTTATGCAAGTTTCACAACAGCTGATGCACACAAACTAGCCACACATGACCCTGGGGTATATCATAACAAGCAGTGTAATTAATTGTACAATTTTCACACTAGCACAGTACTACTAATGCTAACCACCACCAGTTTTTCAGCCAGTTGTTCATGGGTCCACATGACAGTACAGGCCTACCATCATCAATTGAATATTAGCACACATTAAAGTTCCCCCCCAGACACACACAAACAAGTGCACTACTTACATTTCACATTGCTCTCCGTCCACAATCACAGTTGGAATCCTTCCAGCAACCAGTAAAAACGTTACAGTAATTAAAGCAGCACTCCATTATGTTGCGACAGGGCGACAGCATGTCATCCCATATAGAAGATACGAAATGTATGCATTGCTAACTATAAACTGGCTCTGCAACCATCTACATGTTTCATACAGGAGAAAAGCACTTCTGACTTGCAGGACAAGAGGTAGCTATTCCCCATACAGTATCACAGTACAATGCTGGTTTACATTTTCTGCCAAATAAGTGAGTAGTGTCTCCTCCCAGCATGCACACACACAAACACACACCCACAAAAGATATCTTCTTAAACACAGTGTTAGAGTATGAGACTTGTCTGTATTGTTAACAGTAAAAGAGACTGCATAAGAGAATGATTCCCCAACAGTTTGCTGTGACACACAAAGTCATGGAAAAATCCACTCATAATAGCATGCCGTAATTCACATTCATCCAATTACAGAAATGGTGTTCATGTGTCTTAGTAGCATTTTCTTAATCAGGTCTGTTTCTTGTCCCCATTACACAAAACAGACAGACACACACACACACACACACACACACACACACACACACACACACACACACACACCCCTAATCTACCCCCTAAGGACCTAACAGCTACCTCCTAGACAGACACATAGTCACACATGCAGCCCTTCAAACACACTCATGTACACACACACACACACACACACACACACACACACACACACACACACACACACACTCACACTCACACACTCACACACTCACACACTCACACACTCACACACTCACACACACACACACACACACACACACACACGCACGCACACACACACACACACACACACACACTAACTCTGACTCTCCAACACTTTCTCCTACAGAGATGGACAAATATGGCCTTTTGGCAGTGTTCATTACCATGGGCAACCAGGAGTGGCCATGTTAATCTATGCAGGCTGAGGTAAGTGATTTTCTGAATCACTTGGCTGCAAGAATGCCTTACTGGAGGCCGTTCTGGGAGGAGAGCACATGGCTTGTTAGCATGAGTCTCTCCTCTAGACTACCTCACTAGTAAGCATCATAGCTTCATAGACAGTGTTGCACATATTCATGTTGCAGGACCATGGTAGGACTTTCTTTGAATCAGAAATGGTTGCCACGAGATATACACTCTGTATACACTGTGGTAAACTTCGTGAATTCCGCAAATAGTCTATATATGAATGATATCACAAATGCTGTTAACTATCTGATAGCAAAATTTATGACAGCTAAACTAACACTCTCCCACAGTGTGGACAACCATAGCCAATAGTATATTTGACATAAACTGGAATATCGATTCCCTCTTCATATATTTAAATCTGCTCATAGTCCACGAAAATCTACAGACTACAGTAAATAAAGTGTGTAGATCTGCATTACTAGTTGACACATACAGCAATCAGAGTAGCATTCTACAAAAATGAGGATGGCTACCTAGAAATGGAAGAGTAACCCTGATATTCAAAATATCAAAACAAGACAATTGTTCCTCTTTGGAAAGAAAACTGCTACACAGAGCATTAGGATATACCCTAACAAATACACAAGACAGCACCAACATGCTAAACAGACCTCATTTTAAGACTGTAATGGAGGAAAGACCGTTCTTAAAAATAGGTGCAACATCATGGAACAAGTTCCCACTTGAAATAAGTCAAACAATTATTTTCAGGAATTTAAAAAGACATTATGTGAGTACTTCAAAGATCAAGTCAGTTGCAAATGCTTCAGAGACAATGGCTGATGCATTATTATCTGGAATGCCAACACAAGCCTGATTTGAATTTGCTTTCTAAATATATTAATGACTACTACTATGCCAACTGAAACTGTAAATATGTTATTACACTGTGTGTATTTGAAATATGTGTGTGATTGTGTAGTTTACCAGGTATGAAACACTTGTATGTTTTTTTTAATGTACTGTCTCTTCTAGGTCATGGCAGAAAAGCATGTTTGGATTAGCCCAGTTATCCAGTTAACAAGTAAACAAACAATCATTTCAGTTATACGTGATCTAACTGACAATATACATACCACCAAGAAAGAAGAAAAGAAACTCAGCCAGCGAACAAAATAGGCCGCCAATGCCAAGCAATAGTCAAGTCCTTAAGTCCACAACCAAAACTGGCTGCAACTGTTTGCTTCTCACTCTTTTCCCAGCACATAAAGCCCGGGAAGAGAGCGACAACCAATCAGCAGCCATTTAGCCCATCCATGTCATGTACGTGCCTGCGGACGTGGCAGTCCGAACCCCTTCCAATTCTATGCGGTCCCAAACCGCATAGACTGCTGGGCATCACCTTGATGCCTTAATTGTCTCTCCGGACTGCAGCTCCAACTAGAAAGTGAAAAAAAAACCCTTCTTTTTTTAAAACCGCCGCAACCCGGAATTCGACAGTGCGCATGCTCATCAGTCGGCGTAAAGCAGCCGGCTGATAGAGATGAAAGACAGTAAAAATAAAAAAATTTCTTTTTTCCTTTTTTTGCTGAGGGGGCTGCAGTCCGGCTGTCCGATGGCTCGAGCCGCCCCTGATGAGAAGTCGTTACACTATGTTGTTTTCTAGGAGCCACATTATAGCCATAGCCTAATCTGTTAAGTAGCCAACTTAATGGGTTAAGGGCAAGACAGAATAGCAGAGGTGACAGGGAGTCACCCTGGAATATCCCCCTTTGGATTTGTATCCCTGGAATAATAATTTGTCCTTTATCATGGACTAATTGCTAAGTGGTCCGCCACTGTTTCATGGTCACTGTAATGTAGTTGATTAGCGTAGGCTATATCTTATACATTTTTAAGCACTCTATTATCCATGAGTGTGGGATACTATGAAATGCCTTTTTGTAGTCAATCCATGCCGTACTTAGATTCTTCCGCTTTTATAGTTCTCCATTATGATTTTATTTAGCAACAGCTGATCCTTTGTTCCATATGACTTTCTTTTATTGCCCTTTTGTTCTATTACCATGATTAAGTTTTCTTCTAAATTACTATAAACTCTGTCAGCATCAGTTCTGGTGTACAGTTTATATGTAGTTGGAAGGCAAGTTATTGGTCTATAATTTTTAGGGTAGCTTGCAGGTTTCAAGCTTAAGTAGGAGCATTGTTTTTCCTGTTGTTAGCCAGGTTGGTGTGTGTTCAGGCTGTGCATATAAATAGCTCTTACTCATGGCTAAATATTTGTGCAAAGATGTTAATACTTTTAACCAGACATTAGGTACTGCATCTGGGCCTGATGTTTTCCAATTAGAGGCTTTTCTTAACTTTGTTTCCATCTCTCTTGCTGTTACTTCATCCCATTCCATATTCTGTTCCTTTGAACTTCTTATACTTTCTTTTACTTCTATCCATTTAGCATCTTTATGTTCCACAGGATCTTCATAGATACTTCTCCAAAATGTATCTGTCTTCTTTTTGGGGTGTTTTTTCAATTCCTTTTACCTTGTTTCCCAGTTTTCTATAAAACTTTTTGGGGTCATCAATAAATTGCTTATTTTGTACTTTTACTTTATGTTTATTTGTGTATCTTCTAAGTTTTTCTGCCTGTGCTGATATTTTTAGTTTATTATTTGAGATAGTCATAGATCCTGATCTGTTATTATATTCTGCATTGCTTTTATTACGTCTGTCTTTCTATTTTTGGTGATCTGTTCCCCTCTTCTATACTCCACTAACAGTGACACTTCTTGCCTTAACTGCTTTATAGTTTTCTCTGTTTGATACTTCCATGATGGTATTCAATTTCTCCCCTTCCTTTCCCTTACTACCCTGTATTTTTGTGGTAGATTTTATCTGTTATTAATTTAGCTGCACAGTAATATATCCTGTTTACTTCTGTTATATTGCATGAATCTCAATGAACAGTCCTAATTACTGTGTTCATTTGTTTTATCGAACGTCTAACTTTTTGGATTTTGTTGACCTTCTTCAATTTATTTCTTTCATTGATCTTAATATATCTATATATCTCTATTAAATCAAGCAACTCTTCTCTTAGCTCATTTTCTTCTAAACTGAGGGCACATCTTTTGTTCTCCATTTTCTGCGGGCATTCTGCAGAAAATTCTATAGCATCTTCCTGTGACACATTGTCTTTAATTTCATCCTGTGTCATCCATTGCTCTGTCATATGGGGACTCACTGGCCTATCACTCCTCAACATTGGCTGCTCAAGAGTTGCCACAATTTGCTGTTCCTTCCCTTGCTGTCCAGCTTCAAGTGAACGTTTATACTGGTTTCCAGTGGAAGGTCCAAAATATCTTCAGATGGCAACTGACCGGTTGCTTCCCGTTACACTAGTTTCTCCTTAATTTGGATGTCTGTTGCTATATTCTGCTGTGGGGCTTTCTAAGTTTTCTACACTGAATCCTTCACTTCATAGGTACTCCATAGCCTCAGTTTCTATTTTTTTTAACTTCTCCATTACTAATCTTTTCTGTTTTTCCTCTTTGTCGTCTTATTTTTTTACTGCAAAGTTTTCCCTGTCTGGATTCCTTTGCCTGTATTTCTCTTCAAGGATCTTTGGTGCTGATCTTTTTGTACTGATTAGTTTTGCTTTCTCATTTGCATAAATATTACAACATAATAAATCTCCTTTTCTTTTCCATGTTCATATTTCTTCTTCAGATGTGTCCTGATCTTCCTGTTTCTCCTTACTTTGGGGTCTCGTTCCAGCATGCTGTTATGTAACCTGTGTTTGACCTACTTTTCTGCATTTTCTTGCTTGCAAAAGTTGATATCTGTGTTAGAAACAGTATTTAGAACATACCTAGAGCCTGTTTATTGCATTTTTTTGTGTTGCACTTAATTTAAAATCGTTTTTTCTTAAAATTGCATTTTACCTGCCTCTGACCTAGCACACATGTGTTGGAGTCATTTATTGCACTGTTCTGACTAGTTTGCTACTTGTGTGTCTCTGCTATCCTTAAACAAAAACAAAAAAATCTTGCTATTTTCCCACTTTCTATAATCTAAAAAAAGTTCAGTTACAGAGTTGCTGTTCTGAACTGTTTGTAAGTTTCTTGGAGGCCAGTGCTTACTTGGGCTATAGGGAAGTCTCTGTGTTCACCAGTGGCAGTGGTTAACACTGAGCAGCCTACCTGTCCCTGGAGGAGTGGTTACTGACTAGAAACTGTAGTTTTATTGGTCATTTTGGGTCAATTCCAAACTCCTTGATATCTCTCTCTCTTAAAACCCTGCAACTCTCTTTTTGCGCGGTCTTGCGCACAGAGCAGCGTCAGTTAGTTGGGGTATATTATTCCTGGCTCCACAAAGTCTGCACTGCAAATTTTCCCTTAGAACTAGGCAACCCTCATCTCAAATGCTTCAGATCAACTGCTGTTATTGCAGCACTTGCATAACCCAAATCAGCACTTGTCCAAATCTCCTAGACAGCACTATTATTCTCCAAATCTCCTAGACAGCACTATTATAATACAGCATAAGACCCTCGACTGTCTGCAATACAAGTGAAACTCACTTTTCCAAGCATGTCCAGAGGTCAGCTTCAGGTGTACTCTCCAGTTCATCTGGTGGAATTGGGCATCCTGAGGCAATGTCACAACTGCCTCATGTATACAGACAACCCTCTCCTCTTACCTCTAGACACAAACACTTGTGAGAGATGCAAATACACAGCCAGACTGGAGGCTAAGCACTCTCAACCCATGACTGTAACAGACAGTCAAGAGGAGAAGAGACACACTAGCATCACACCACCAGTCACACATGGATCTACAAAACAAGTACCGGCAAAACATACACATAAATACACAAAAACATATTCGGAGGCACTAGGTACCAATCTGAAAAAGAAACAGTGCCCTCCAAAGCAGACAAGCAAGCAACCTGCACCTCCAAACACAAGCCAGAAAACACATAATTCACCTCAGCCGTATGCCTCACGACAGCCCCTAAGGTAAAACACCATACCCAACATGCTAGTAATAGGAGACTCTATAGTAAGGCACACAGATGTTCCACTCACCAGGCTGAACAAGGAGAAGGTTACTGTCAGCTGCCTGTCGGGTGCTAGGATCCGCCACATAACACAGGCATTTAGGTCACTCCAGAACAAGTACAAGTATGATGCTGTCATTGTACATGTTGGTGTGAATGATCTAAGATGTACCTCCCTGGACTACATGCAAAGAGACATTGAGAAGCTCTCTGATCATGTAGCCCAAGCTGGTATGACCCTGACCTTGAGTAGCATACTACCTTCACCTAGAATGATACCACAATGAATGTGTCTTTCGGCTTTTCCTGGTTAGGGGTTGCCACAGTGGAACTCCGGTCCGCTAATGATTGGCAGTTGATTTTTACGTACCGGCTTGCCAGTCCTGACGCACAACCTTCAAAGAAGGTACACCCATTCACGCATGTCTCCATGCAGAAGATGCTCTAGCTGAGAATCGAACCGGACAGCGTCTTACTGTGAGGCGACAACGCTACCGCAGCACCACCAATTTCAACAATTGGCTAAGCTTCTGGTGTCATTCTAAGGGGATCCAGTGTCTGTCTGCCTGGGATGACATGATAGACAAGCCTCGCTGTTTCACCAGAGATGGTTTGCACCTGTCACCCCTAGGCTTTCGAATACTGGCCAAGGCTCTTGCCATCCCCATAGTGCCTTTTTTAGGCAAGGCTCAAAGGACAAACCAACCACCGTAACCAGCACAGGTAACCAAAAACTAAGGGTAATGCTACTCAGTGCCAGAAGTCTCAACCTCAAAATGCATGCACTCAAGGCACTCCTCAGTATGGAGAAAATCGATGTTTGTGCAGTGACGGAAACCTGGTTCAAGGCTCCAGAGAGCACCCCAGCACTACCAGGTTACAATTCATTTCATACCTTCCGGCCTCAATTACTGGATCACAGTACAAAGGGTGGAGGTGTATCCATATTCATCAAGGATACCCACATCTCCAGGTTAGTGGTGCAGCATGATGCCCCAGAGATCATCCATGAGCAACTATCAGCAGGCAAAACCACATTTCAAGTCATAGCCTGTTATAGATCGCCCACCATGTCCCAAGATGCTCACTCATCATTCCTTGAGGCATTGGAAAATATAAAGGTCCTATCCAACACCAACTACCCTGGTATAGACTGGGTGAACTACCAAAGTTCTAACTCCTATGCCCAGCGGTTCATAGAATTTATAAATTCAAATGCTCTTGAACAACTGGTATGTTCTCCCACTAGAGGGGACAACATATTGGATTTAGTCATCACAAATATGGGCGCCCATTGTACCACACCCGTTATCACTCCCTCTCTGGTCAGATCAGACCACAAACTGATAACCCTGGACGTCCTCACCTGTCCACCTCCCCCAGTCAAAGAAACCATCATAAAAAACCTTTCCAAAGAAAACTTCAAACTACTTGCGTCAGAAGTGGAAAGCTTCACTATTCCCTTGCAGAAGGATAATGATATCCAGGATGCAGAAGCCTACACCAAGGCACTTTATATACATCTTCAGGATTGCATGGACCGTGCTGTCCCAAATAAAACCAAGACTCCTTCCTCAAGCAAAAGAAACCAGTCTGGTGGACCCCGGCCATAAGCAAACTATACAATAAAAGGAGACTTATACAAAAAAAGGCCAAATCTCAAGTAGAAAAATCATCCCTGATTAGAATTAGTAAGAAATTGAGGGCCCTCATCAAGTCAACTAAAGCCAAATTTGAAAAGAAAGTTGCCAAGGATGCCAAGGATAACCATAAGACCTTCTATGGTTACGTCAAAAACCTAAATGGCAATGCTCAGGTCTGTTCTGAGCTAGTACAAAATGGAACAAAATACACTGACCCCACTGACATTGCCAACATCTTGGCTGATAGGTTCAGTGCAAACCCCCCCCCCACCACCACCACCTACAGGGCCTATTACTATTCCAGGGGATTGTGTAACTCCAATTATTACTGATACATTGGTTAATAAGGCTCTATCTAAAGCTAAAAACACTGCCTCCATGGGACCAGATGGTGTCCTGGGCTGTGTCATACGCGAGCTCCAAAATGAATTAACCCTGCATCTGAATACCTTGTTCAGTCTCAGCCTCTTGACAGGATATGTACCCATAGAATGGTGCACAGCAACGGTGGTTCCACTGCACAAGGGTGGGCCCACAACCGATTTTTTTGAAGTACTTAATAAAAATGAACATAATTTACAATTTTCGTATGAGATTAACAGAAATAAGATTAATTTTTTGGATTTAGTTTTGTTTGAGAAAGAAAATAAAATTGAATTTAAACCATTTAGGAAGGAAACTTCAGTGAATATGTTCTTACATGCTACCAGTATGCACCATCAGCACTTAATAAAAGCCCTACCATATGGGGAATTTAAAAGAATTCGGGATCATACCAGTGTTAATGAGAATATAGATGAAGAACTACATATAGTACTTATGAGACTATTGGAAAGAGGATATGAACATAATCAACTATTAAAATGTAGGGATAGTGTGATCAATAATACAAGATTAGTTGACAGAAGGGAGAACGTCATAAACTATCCCAATAAAAGGGAAAGTAGTGTAAAGAATGATGTTGAGAAAGTGTTTTTTATAACTAAATTTTCTCCTTTCTCTGATATATTAGTCTCATCAGTTAGAAAATTTTGGTACTTAATTTGTGAAGATGATAACATTGGTGAGTTATTCCCTAATTATGTGAATTTTTCTTTTAGAAGGGGAAAGAATTTGAGAGAAATTTTGAACAACAATCTTGCACAGCATATTGTATCTACCCCAGTGAGGGTGGGTACTTTTGCGTGTGGTTCATGCAGTATATGTAGTAGAGCTAGTAATATTGACATTGTTAACAATATACCTCACATTTCAAAACATTTTTTTAATTGCAAGTCTACTAGTGTAGTATATATAGTGGGTTGTTCTTGTAAGGACATTTGGTATATAGGACAAACTAAAAGAATGATAAAAACTAGAATCTTAGAACATCTAAAGGATATAAGAAATCTAAATGTATTAAGTCCTGTTGCTAAGCATTTCATGGATATTCATGATGGTTGCAGTGATAGTTTGAGATTTTGTATATTGGGAAAACCTTTTGTCTGTAAGGGAGATGATGTAGTATGTAAACTTTTGGAATTGGAAACTAGGATGATACTGAAATATAAAACTTTGAAACCATTTGGTCTCAATCAGGAGCTGGGCCTTTAATAAAACTTTAATAATAATTTATAAAAGCATTTTCTTGCACATAATTTTATTCATTCTTCAGTACTTAGGGAATGATATACATATACACTATTTGAAATTAATTTATATTTATTAATATGGATATGATTTGATTGATAGTAAGCTATTTAGGGGAATAATAATTATGTTATGTATGTATTTATACTTTGGAACAATAAATATATATATATTTTTTATACATTTAAACAAATGAATTTTTATATGTGCTTGATGGTCTATTGAAAGTGTATAAGATGGTTGAAAACAGTTTAATAAACTAAAATAAGTAAATGTTACTATGTATTTTGATATACAAAGGTCACTTTAAATTTTGAAACTCAATTGTATTAATTGATCAATTAACTTAGTTACATAATATAAAATGAGTTTATTTTGAATTTTGTAATGTGATCCTTTGAAGGCGAATGGCCGAGGTACCAGATCGTTGAATAAAGAGCGTTGGTGGAATCTGACTGTTGGTGTGTTTTTGGGCCCACAACCAACCCTGGAAACTACCGACCAATAAGCTTGACCAGTCTGATCTGTAAGGCAATGGAGCAAATCATTATGGAACTCATAAATGGAGAGATTGGGAACCTCCAAACACTTGACCCCCACACAGTTCAGCTTCGTCAAGGGCAGATCATGCCTCCTGAACCAGGTGGACTTCTTTGAGACAGTTACTCAGGCTATAGATAAGGGAAAGGAGGTACACACAGCTTATCTTGACCTTGCTAAAGCATTTGACACCATTTCCCATTCGGGTATTATTTATAAACTCACCAACCTGGGCATAAACCCTTACGTTACAAGATGGATCGCAAACTGGCTCTCAGACAGATCCCACAAAGTAAGAGTAGTGGGATCTATGTCTGAATCCAGGCCAGTAACGAGTGGTGTGCCCCAAGGCTCTGTCCTGGGGCCCCTCCTGTTTGGCATATACTTCTCAGAAGTACAGGCAAGCACTGAAGGGCTGTGGCTGACCAAGTTTGTGGACGACTGCAAACTGGGTGCTATAATAGAGTCTCCAGCTGACATGGATATCCTCCAGAAGGGCCTTAATGAGACTGATGCATGGTGTCAAAGACATGGTCTCAAGCTAAATGCTAAAAAATGCATAGTAATCCCCTTTGGAAAAAACAGAGTACCCGCAAACTACCACATAGGAAGTAACCCCCTGAAATCTGAAGTAGTAATAAGGGATCTAGGGACCCAAGTAGATAGTCAGCTTTCCTTTGATAACCATGTTGCCAAGGTAGTTAGAAAATCCTTCTATGTGACCCATCTGATCGCGAAAGGGTTCACATCAAGATCTAAGGATGTAGTGGTGCCCCTCTACTCTTCCCTCATCAGACCCATTATTGAGTACAATGCGCCAAGTGGACTGTACCTAGCTAGGCATCTCCAGCAGCTGGAGAGACCACAGAGGTACCTCACTAAGAGGATTACTGGCCTCAAACAGTTGCCCTATGCAGCATGATTGAAAAAACTAAGGCTTTTCTCTGTTGCATACCACCTTCTCAGAGGCGATCTCTGTCTAACATACAGAACCATGTCCAACCCAGAACTGTTGAACATGCTCCATCTTAGCAAAACAAAATCTACTCGAACTACACACTCTAGGGATATAAACCTCAGCACAACAATGAATAGAATATGTTGGAGGGATAGATTCCCTTCACAAAGACTTCCCTTACTATGGAACAAGGTCCCGATCCACATAAGACAGAGTCCCTCACTATCACTCTTCATGAGGAACCTTGACGAGTGGATGGGTAACAGAAAGTTCACACCAGGGATCATACCAACAGCTCTACTAGATAGGGGCCAAGGGTACTAGCTGTTAGATCAAGGGCCTAGGGAACTAACCAAAGGGGTGGTGAATACCGCACAACGTGGCTGGGCTAATATATGCCTTCGGGCAGATAGCCCAGTACCTACCTATGAACCTATGAACCTATACCAAATCCTTCACTTCACAGGCATTCCATAATTTTAGCTTCTATTTTTTTAACTTCTACTTTACTAATCTTCTTTTCTACATTCCCTCTTTGTGATATTATTTTCTTTATTGTGAAATTTTCCATATCTGGATGCCTTTGCCAATATTTCTCTTCGAATATCTTTGGGGCTGCCTTTTTTGTATTGATTAATTTGGCTTTCGACTTTGCATAAATATTGCACAATATCAAATCTCTCTTTCTTTTCCATGTCCATATTTCTTTTTGATACTTTTCAAAAATGTCTAGATTTTGTTGTTGAGATTTTCTCACTTCCTCAGATGCTTCTTTTTCCAAACAGATCAAAGTTTCTTGGTCTTTATAATGTTTTTCACAAATCTGTTGTGTTAATAAACACAATATTTTTTATTTGAAGCTTCTGACAGTTTTTCTTGTGGAAGCGTTTTGCTTTCCTCTAATTTCTCTCTTAATCTTTTTGTATATTTTGTATCTGGAAATTCTGGTCTTTTTACATAATAGTAACAATATATAATTTATTTATTATCCTCAATAGTCCACTGTATCATCTTTATGGGTCTTTGTCTTATCAATTTTTGTGATTTTTATGGACTGCTACTTCCTTTTACATTGGGGGGGGGGCATCCTCCCCCTGGGCTTGACCTAATCCCATTGTAGGAATGTTTCCGTATTTTGAGGATGCTAAACTGTCATTTTTTTCCAGTCCTGGCACCAGAGCACCTACCAGGATTGAGCCTGGGTATTGTGCACCCAGTTCTTTTTTAATTTTTGACCTACCTCTGTCGGTGATATATGCTATATAAAATACAGTCTATATATCAGTGTGGTCTTGCTGTGATTTTGTGAAAAACAAGGTCCACCTCGTGAAGGTACTCATCAAGACTTGAGGATGAATTCAGTTTCAGCAATACTACTCTCCTGTGCTTGCTGACTTTTCTCTCCATTTGGACCCCCTAATAAGGTTAAAGTTAATAAGGTTAATAAGTCAATAATGTTAAGTTAGGGTATGATTACAGTTCATGAATTTAGTATTGTTTCAATGTTTGATGCTAGCCAAACGTTCTCTTCGCACTTATATGCCTGTTTGTTCATTTAAATATATCTGTAGATGTTCTTTGAACCAGCTCATTTAACTAGTTAAGAAAGATAAAAATAAATAAATAAGTACAGCATTTTCTTCTTTGCTGTTCTCCCTCACAATAGCATGTCATACTGTGGCACAGTGTTTAACTTGTGACCTTTTGCAATGTAAGTGAGTGAATGTTTGTCTGACAGCATTTGTCCTCCCTCAGAGTAATTTGCGTTACATAGTCTATATTATGACAACTGACAAAACTATCACTGAGAGGCTTGATCATCTTTGTATCACATCTCAGTGCCTCAGGGAACACATATTGTTGGTCTTGTACCATCTGAACATAAGTCAGTGCTGCAGACAGATAGCACTTTTCAGAAAGAGCTGAGCTGACCCTGTGGCAGTACATAGTATTTAGTTAAAATTGAAACATGTGGCCTTATGCCTGGTAAGAAGACAGTGAAGCTGTCTGATATTTGCTATAGTCCTTATCGATGTGATGTTGTTGTGCATTGTTACCTGTGTCACCAACACTAGTGCTACTGTTATGCACAGCATCAGTCTGACAGCTATGTACCTCCCTGCTGCTTCATGTGATATTCAGGAGCCATTGCTGCAGACTGTATTACAATAGCTGAGAAACCGCTACAGCTGCGCTACAACACTGTTACTCCATGATGATAATAAGTAATACACAGGCACAATTATTTACTTAGTATTGCAGTAGCATTTATGAGTGATCGGTTCCCTGTTAACCCATGTCCATTGCGACATTAATCAACATAACCGAATCACCTAGAGCCATATTTTACAATGTTGAGTAGCTAACCCTGCCACGTGTGCAGTCTGTGATCTGTATTTTCCTATGTTAAGGATACTGTGCCTCACAGTAGATACCTAAAGCGGTTAGTTTGCACAACTCCTTCCTGTATAGGGCAACATGTAGAGTCTGTGCTGCTGCCCACAGCTCCATTCATTGGTGAGTTTGAGATGGAAACACTCAGCATGTTTTTCAGAGGTGGGAGGAACCTCACAGAGACACAGGGAGAACATGGAAACTCCAAACAGGCATTGGCTGCAGGTCAGAATTGACCCTTATACCTTTTGCTTGGGAGGCAAAGACCTTAACCATTAAAGTTGCAAGATTGCAAGGCAAAGACAGAAGGATAAAGAAGATAGTCAGACGCCCTTCATAAGGGATGCCAGAAACAATCCACTCATCAGTCCAAAGGATATCAAAGGCAGATTGAAGGAATACTTTCAGCAACTTCTGAATGAAGAAAACCACACAGTGGTTGTGCTGACCCAGATATAGCCTACAATGAGAGAAGAGGAGGAGCCTACCATAGCAAAAGTAAGAACACCACTAAAGAAAATAAAGTCAGGGAAAGCAGCAGGCTCAAATGAGGTCACAACAGATATGATAAAGATGCTGGGTGAGACAAGGGAGAAATTGCTCTTGAGGGTACTCACAGCAGTGTAGAGGGAAAGGTGTATCCCAGATGAGTGGAGAATAAGCATACTAGTACCAGTGTATAAGAACAAAGGGGACATCCACAACTGTGGACAGTACAGAGGTGTCAAACTCCTGTCACATTGCATGAAAGTTCTGGAGGGGGGGGGGTGACTTGATAAATGGATATGAAGAGTAGTGCAAAGTAAGATGGGAGATGAGTAGTTTGGATTCACATCAGGATACTGCATAATTGACCCAATGTTTGCAGTAAGACAGATAGTTGAGCAGAAGTTTGAGATGACAGAACAGTCCAATTGGACATTCCTAAACTTGGAGAAAGCATATGACAGGGTCCCAGGGAAAGCTGATTTGGGCAGATCTGCAGTGATTCAGAGTCTGAGAAACATTGGTAGAATTAGTGCAGGCTATGTACAAAGATCCAATGACTCAAGTAGGACAGTGTTCAGTCTCACAGAGGGGTTCCCAGTGCATCAGGGTTCAGTTCTGAGCCAATTGCTATTCATACTGGTGATGGATTACATTAGCAAACAGGTCAGAGGGGACAGATCAACAAAGCTGCAGTATGCAGGCAATGTGTGCATTACAGGCAGACTCTGAGCAAGAACTTCAGCAAAGGACAGGGGAATGGAATGCAAAACTGAAGGCACATGAGATGTAGATAAGACTGTGGTAATGGCTGCAAAATAGGGAAATCAGAAGAAGATGAGAACTGAGCTAACAGGGAAGATAGTAGAACAGGTTCACAGCTTCATGTATCTGGGAGGGGTGGTTGAGGTGAAGGAAAGCCTGAATGAAGAGGTCAAAGCTAGAATAAGAGGGACTTCAGCCAACTGGCATAGAATGTTAGGTGTAATGTATGACAGAAGAATGCGCTCAGTACTATTGTATGGTACAGAAACCTGGGCAGTAAAGCCAGAGCAGATGATGAAGCTAGAGGTGATGGAAGTGAAGTGCCTGAGATGGGTGGTAGGATGCACACTGTGGGACAGTTGAAAAAATTAGGATATAAGAGCAGAAGCCAAAGTAGCTCCAATTACAGAAAAGCTCAAAGAGAACACATTACAGTGGTTTGGGCACGTGCAGAAAAGCAGAAGACAGTCTGGTGAAGATGATTTGGGACATCAGGAAGAAGGCAAGAGGAAAAAAGGGTATCCAGAAAAGAGGTGGATGGAGTTTGTGAAAGAAGACCTGTGACAATCAGGCATGAGTGTCGAAGAAGGAAGGAGTGTGGCACTAAATTGAAAGATGGCAACAATTAACATGATACCCTGCCCCCATGTAGAAAATGGGATAAAAGGGGGTTGATGATGATGGTACCTCTATTAGAGAGCTTTCTGTATTTTATAAATACAGTTGTGGAAGTATTAAGGGACAAAGCAGGGACAGGTACAGGGCATCTGTCTGACACTGACTTGATTATTATAGAAAGTAGTACATCGGTATCATTACTTATGCACCTGTAGCACAATTTATGGTATGTTAAAATATCTGCAATGCAAAAAGAGTCCACTGCGTAAAGAGTAAACTGTGTTCAATAACAACAAGTCCAGAAAGCAAAAGAAAATGAACCACAGAAACGTTGTCTTTAATTGTTTTTGTAAGCGCTGAGGAAGGGGAAACCTGAAAGCTTTGCTATTGGAAGTAATTTTTTATTAAAACTTTAGAACATGTCTGTGGTTTGTTTTCTTTCGCTTTTTGAACATGTTAAAATATCTGTCAGACAGCTGTAAACACAGCATATAAGGTGGAAATTTTATCACCAAAGGCACTACAATAAACGAGAGATAAGACATATGTTTACCACTAGTTTAAAGCCAATGTTCCATTTTGGTGTTATTCTGATGTCTGGCAATGCAATATGGGAAACAGCATTTGTTACACAGCTGAGTTACTCCTATATAGAGCTGTATTGTCTTTTTTGGCATTCTGAACCAGTTCTTGCTATTGATGAGAAAATATCTGCATGAGAGAACTATTTCATGATGGTTATTGGCATGCAAGGTTCTGATGTTATTCCCACCAAAGGCAATTCCAAAGTAGTATCCCACCAAAGGCAAATCCAAAGAAGTATATAGTGTACTATCTGTGCTGTAACTACTACCCATTTGCATGTAGTGCTTGTCACAATTCTGAACCATATCAATGCCAGTAATGAGGACGTAAAGCAGCTGGTTGATACCTGTGCTGTGTCATGATGACAATGTCAACCACTTTGTCACAGTTTGTACAAAAGGAAGTTGTTGTTGATGGTCTTTCGGCTTTTCCCGGTTAGGGGTCGCCACAGCGGAACTCCGGTCCTCTAATGATTGGCAGTAGATTTTCACAAATGCCGAGATGCCAGCTTGACGTTCAACCTTCAATGAAGGCATGCCCATTTACGCATGTCTTTCGAACGCCCACCCAACCACAGGGAGGACATGCAGACTCCACACAGAAGGCATTCCCCGCACTGCAGCCGAGAATTGAATGGGAGAACCTCTTGCTGTGAGGCAACAACGCTACCACTGCACCACCGCGGATGTATAGTTTGTACAAAAGGACGTACCAGCAGAAAAGCAAATGACTTATCCATACCCTTATTATAGCATGCCTTTCTATGTCACTAGTCTGACATATGAAAATGTCACATATAAGATACTTAACCATCTATCAGCTTTCTCACTATGTGATTCCACAACAGGAGGATGTTCCAGTCCTTCACTGATGAGTGCCACTCTTAATTCTTGTTCTTGTTTTTGTTCATGGTAATAGAATATAGTGCCCCAATACCATCAAATCAGCAACAAAATTGTTGAGTACTTAGAAGGTCATTTGGGCAACAAAATAAAACAGCATGGATTTGCAGCAGGAAAAACCTGCTGGACAATTCTAATTTGATTTATTCGTGGAGTCCTTGAAATAAAGCATATAGTGCTTGCATAGATTTTAGGAATTGCTTGAGTCAATCATTCACACAATTAATGAAATTAATTTCAATTTATTTACTGTGTCTGTCTGCTGACCAAAGCTTATATTTAACAGTAACCAGAGGGAAAGCTCACATTTACCTTAAAATTCAGTGCAATGCATTCTCGTGCAATGAAATTACAAATTAAAATAAATTAGGTTAACTGAATATATAGAGGGCAATAAATATATCTTGCAGATATATAAAAAAACAATTAAAGTAATAACAGTGAACATGAATGCAATAGGAATAATGCCACTCTGCAGGATGCTAGGTTAATTTAGATGCAGGGCCACTTATTGATATTTTTTTTCATTTTCTTCTTGAAATCATCTTAATTTATAGTACTTCTTCTTATAACCCTATTCTTCTTCTGGCTTTTTTCTGGTTAGGGGTTGCCACAGCGGATCACCTGTCCACTCATGATTGGTAGTGGAGTTTTACAGTGTCGAGTTGCCAGCACACACGCACGCACTCATGCCTAGGACCAATTTAGAGTATACAATCCACCTACAGCATGTCTTTGGGATGTGGGAGGAAACTGGAGCACCCGGATGAAACCCACGTAACCATGGGGAGGACATGCAGACTCCGCACAGAAGGCACCCCAGCCGAGGATCGAACTGGAGAACCTCTTGCTGTGAGACAGCAACGCTAACCGCTGCACCACCATGGCCTATGAAGGTGTGTTATTTCTTGGGCAGAAGGCATCAATAACTGTCCAGGACATTTTTATTACATTTTCTGCTGCAATAAAGCATTAAGGAAAAATAGGGTACTAGAAAGAAAGAAAGAAAAAATGCAGGCAGTGTAAAGTCAGACTGACTCTCCCCAGAATCACTAGCCACACTGAAGCAAACTAAAATTGAAACATTTAGCAGCTAATCTCTTACTGCCTTTGGAGCTATAACCTTGTTCACTTAAACTGATTTGCATTGCAGTTTCTTGATTAGTTCCTTCCTACAAGCACAAGACTAGACAAGCTTAATGTAATGTTTACTTTTAGGCTAGTAGTCCTTAATCTATTGACTCAGCCCTTTGACAGGCTTGGGAAGATCAGATTACATTAGGCCAACAATAAAAGTACTGGATTCAGGCTGGATGGCCAGAGATTACATGCACACAGTTCTCTTATCAATGGTTGTCTTCTGTGTGACCAATGTGCAACAGATAAATGTACAGACACTTTGAAATTGTTATGGTGATTTTTTTTTCTAGTAAATTAAATCCTTTGTTTGATAATATAAAGAAGTCATGTCTGATTTTCCTTTCGATACCATTAAATTAATTTTAAAGATACTCTATTTGCTGTACTCTCTCAAAGTGTCTTGCCAAAAGTATGACTCCACTGCTTAAGGGAGGTTTCAAGTAATCCACCCAGAAAATAATTGTCAAATAAGTGAACACCATCAAAATGTAAAACCTGGCAATGACATGGAATAGTAGAAGTAAAAGCAGTCAGACTGGCTGCCATTTTGTATTACTATTTTAAAACACACACAAAAAATGTATTTTTAGAAAGTTACTGTACAAACTACATGGGACAAGATTCCCCAACAGAAAGAATTCAGACCATAAGAAGAAGGATCAAACAGGTTAAGTGCAAAATATTTATTTTCCTTAAAGAAAGTAGTGGAGGTTATTTAACAAAACCAGGAGAAGTGAAAATACAACTTATTGTTAAAAGAAATTTTTTTAACAAGAACATCTTTATTAAATTATCACTTTTGGCATAGGCAGTCATGTATTTATATAAATGAAAACAAACCATAATGACATATTTTTAGTTTGGATCATTGTCAGCTAAATATTACATAGCTCATTCAAATCCTGCCTTCTGTTAAACCTCATTTCTCCTCCAAAATGTTGTTCTGCATCTATTATTCCCACAATTCACATTTCCTATATGTAATTTGCTCCTACCCGTTTCTAAAGGTCCCATTTCCCGTTATTTTATCTCTGTTATTAAATTCACAACTTCTAGTAAAGTTGGTTTAACCCTTGATTTCCATTTTCTAGAACTTGCTTTAAAGGCAGGCACAATAATTAAACTCAGCAAGGCCTTACTATGTCTAGGGAATTCCAATTCTGTATCATAGCAAAAAAAATTAATAATTTCCTTATCTATACCGCTTTACTCACCCAATATGTCTGATAGGGCAGTCTGCAGGGAATTTTTAAAGTCTGCCAATTCATTACACTCCCAAAAAATATGTTCCGAATTAACTCTTTTTTCCCCATCACACCTACAACATTTGCTATCTACCTGAGAAAAAATTATTTTGAGTCTACTCAGAGTATTAAAATGCCTATGTAAACACATCCAAAAGATCCCAAATCTACTAGACTTTCTTTCATATTTTAGGCGACATACATATATCCTGCACCATTGTTTCTTTGTGAATTGTTTATCCAGTCTCTCTTCTCAAACCTTTCTGACCTCCTCTGATTGATTCTTATAGTTATCATGCAATATTTTATATGCTCCACTAATTATTTCTTTTTTAACAGCAGGTTATGTTCTAGATTCTACTAAAAACTCTCCCAGTGCTGGTCTTTCACTTAGGATCCTCCTATTTTTTTTCTCTTTGCCTATACTCTGATATCAATCCATGGTAAGGAAGGCAGTCTCTAGCCTGCAGTCCAAATACATTTGTGGCCTTTTCCCACTCTATTACATTTCATTCAATCATTATTTGCTCCCAATACATTGGTTCCTTTGCCAGTGTTCTTCAATAAATTCTAGCCCCCTCTTGCCTTTTGTCTGTATCCATAATTGCAGTCCTCCCTGTTGGCAGAATCTCCTTTCTCCATTCCCATATTGGCTTAGTTCTTAAAATACTTTCTGCTACTTTATGAATATAATATTCTAAATGGTTATTGTTATTCTCCTTAAGGATCTACATCCAAAATTCCACCCAGTCTACCCCTGTTTTGTGGGTTTCCTCCCATTTTATCATCATCCCTTTCCACTTTGAATTACAGCTTTCTCCTTGTGCTCTGCTAATTATCTCTTTTTTAACAGCAGCTTCTGTTCTAGATTCTACTAAAAACTCTACCAGTGCTGGTCTTTCACTTAGGACCCCCCTATTTCTTTCTCTTTGCCTATACTAGATAGGAACCTTAATTGTGTAGCTCAAAAATACCACTTCAAATCAGGAGGAATCAACTTATCCCACTTAATTCTTGCAGTCTTCCCCTCCCAAATAAAATCCTTCAGCTCTTTATTAATTTCTATCCACAGCTTTTCTAGTTGATAAAAATATGCCTGACCTGTGTATAAAACTAAAGGGACTAAAAACATTTTGATTGCTTATATTTGGCTATCCTTATCCATAAAACAGAACACCCAGTTTCTCGTTTTTTGTATAATCTTTTGTTTAGTCTCTTCCTGCATATCTTTAGCTGCCACAACGGAATCCTTTTTAATCAATACTCCTAGGTTTTTCATTTTATCATGTCCCCATAAATATGGGTATTGCTGAACCAAACTGTGCATAAGTACATAGTTTGCAGCCATTGCCTTTATTTTATCTTCATTAATGTTATATTCAAAAATAAATTGAAACTGTCACAAAATGATCCACAACACTGTTCTGGTTTTATCAGGTATAAAATAATATCATCTGCAAATAAAGCCAGCTTTTCTTGACTACCATACCAATTATATCAATGAATTTTTGAGTCCCTTATTTTTTTTTTTTTTGTTTAGCCAGTGGTTCGAAATATAATGCAAATAACAAAGGGGAAAGGTTTCTTGTTCCTCTGTTCAAACAGAACTTATCAGAGATGAACACACCCATTTTAATTATTGCCTCTGATCCCTCATATCTCCTCCTAATCAACCTTACAGTTTTATCAGAGAATGCAAATACCTTCATTGCCCTACTCATAAAATCCCATCTTACTCTGTTGAATGTATTCTCTGCATCAAGACCTGCCAACAATAGTGGTATTTTCTTACATTCTGCTTCCTTTTGGATTAACATTGTTCTGTTAATGCTGTGAAATGTTTTTCACCCCTCCAGAAAACCACATTGATCTATAACTATCAATTGTGTCATGTTTTTAGTCCCTTTAGTTTTATACATTCTTTTAGCCATTATAGACATAAACACTTTGTAATCATGGTTTAGGATTGAAATGGGCCTATATGAAGCTGGATTTGATGGGTCTTTACCATCTTTAGGTATTACAACTACCACCACTTTCTTCCATAGGTTCATAGGTTCATAAGATGATACTAGACTATTGGCCTGGACGCCTTTATAAGCCAAGCCAAGAATTTCACCCATGCTTCCACAAAGTCAGCACCTGTTTTCCCTGTCCATCAGGGACACAGGTGGGATCCCAGGGGTATTTTTTCTGTTTCCAGAATGTTGGTACTTCTCTTCCTCTGAAAATACTGTTTAACAAAACCTTCCAGATCTTTATAGGTTCATAGATTCATAGGTAGGTACTAGGCTATCTGCCTGAGGGCATTTATAAGCCTCGCCAGAGTGTGTCAGCTTTCGCCGCCCCATTGATTAATTAACTGAGCCTCTGTCAAGAAGAGCCAATTAAGTGATTCCACGGGTGTATTTTCTGTTACCCATCCACTCGTCAAGGTTTCTCTTGAAGAGTGTTAGTGAGGGCCTTTGCCTAATGTAGTTAGGAATTTTGTTCCAAAGCATAGGGAGTCTCTGTGACAGGAATCTATCCCTCCAGCATGTTCTGTTTATTGTTGTGGTGAGGTTTAGCTCACTAGAGTGAGTGGCTCACAGTGACTTGGATTTCTTTAGGTGGCGCATGTCCATCAATTCTGAGTTGGACATGGCTTTGTAAGTCAAGCAGAGATCACCTCTGAGTAAGCGATATGTGACTGAGTACAGCTGGAGTTTTTCCAGTCAGGCTGCATAGGACATATGTGTGAGGCCAGTAATCCTCTTGGTGAGGTACTTTTGTGGTCTTTCCAGCTGTTGGAAGTGTCTTGTGAGGTGCATTCCAAATGGGGCATTGTACTCTATGATGAGTCTGATGAGTGATGAGTAGAGGGGCACTATAACCTCTTTATTTCTAGATGTGAACCCTTTAGTAATTAGATGGGCTACATAGAAGGATTTCCTAACTATTTTGGCAATATGATAGTCAAAGGAGAGACTACTATCTACCTGGGTCCCCAGATCTCTTATTACCTTTTCTGTATTAAGGGGGCTGCCACCTATGTGGTAATTCATGGGTGTTTTGTTTTTCCCAAACAGGATGACTATGCATTTTTTGGCATTTAGCTTGAGACCATGACTTTGACACCAGGTGTCCGTCACAGTAAGGCCCTTTTGGAGAATGTCCATGTCAGCCGGAGAGCGAATTATGGCTCCCAGTTTGCAGTCATTGGCAAATTTGGTTAGCCATAGTTCTCCTCTGTTTGCCTGTACTTCTGAGAAGTATATACCGAACAGTAGGGGTCACAGGACCGAGCCTTGTGGGACACCACTTGTGATTGGTTTAGAGTCGGACCTGGAGCCCATTATTCTTACAGTGTGAGTTCTGTCTGTAAGCCAGTTGGCAACCCATCTCATGATGTAGGGGTTTATGTTGAGGCTGGTGAGTTTTTCTTTAATTCCCGAGTGGGGAATGGTGTCAAAAGCCTTGGCAAGGTCAAGGTAGGCTGTGTAAACTACCTTCCCCTCATCTATAGCCTTGGTGACTGTCTCGAAGAAGTCAACCAGGTTTAGTAGGCTTGATCTGCCCTTAACAAAGCCAAACTGGGTTGGGTCAAGTGTTTGGAGGTTCCCAATGTCTTTGTTAATGAGTTCCATGATGATGCGCTCCATAGCCTTGCAGACCAGGCTAGTCAGCCTTATGGGGCGATAGTTACCAGGGTCAGTTGTGGCCCCTCCTTTGTGGAGCGGAATAACAGTTGCTGTGCACCATTCTATGGTCACATAGCCTGTGGAGAAGCTGAGGGTCAACAGTGTGTATAGGTGAGGGGTTAGTTTGTTCTGTAGTTCATGCAAGACGCAGTCTGGGACATCGTCTGGCCCAAGTGACGCTGTGCTTCTGGCTTTTGAAAGGGCTGTTTTCACCTGTGCGTCTGTGATTTCTGGGACACTACACTTTTCCGGTATTGTTGTGGGCCCTTTTGGGGGTGAGAGGGGAATGAAGTTTGCACTGAATCTATCTGCCAGGATGTTGGCAATATCAGTGGGTTCAGTATATTTTGTGCTATTTTGCACTAGCTCAGAGCATATATGTGAGTTGCCACTTAGATTCTTGACATAGCTAAAGAAGGCTTTGTGGTTATCTTTCAAATTCTTGGCTATTTTTCTTTCGAAGTTAGTCTTGGGGGATTTTATGAGGGACCTTAGTTTCTTACTGATACTGATCAGGGATGTTTTTCCTTCTTGGGATTTGCTTTTTTTCTGAACTAGTTTCCTCCTTCTTTTGTATAGCCTGTTTATGGCAGGGGTCCACCAGACTGACTTCCTTCTCTTAGAGGAGTGAGTCTATGAGTTTTTTTTTCCTCCTAGCTTCCAAACTAATGCAGGAATACCATCTATTCCTGGGGAATTTCCTGTGGATTGGTTATACATCACCATTTTTATCTCATCTCCTCCTAACTGTTACCAATTGAGTATCATCTACCTTTAACCTTGGATTATTTAATTCTTCCATAAGCATTTTCACTTGTACCTTTTCTTAATTTCCACATTTCTTTGGTTTATACAGACTTTCATAAAATTTTCAAAATATTTCTAGTACATCTACAGGATTTCTTCTATCTTCCTTGTTATAGTCTCCCTAAGCTTGACGACAACCCTTTCTACTTTGTTTTGCCTGAGTCATTATGCTAAAAGTTTTTTGTGCTTTGGAGATATTATCAAAAAATAGTTGCTTAACAGCAATCTTTCGAAACTTAAGCATATTATCGAGGTAATCCCTAATTTTCTGTTTAGTATTCTGCAGTTGCTTCTCTACTTGTTCTGTGAGATTCCCCCCAATTCTGCAATAATTTAAGCTTTATCAGTCCCTCTAAATAATTATTGTTACTTTTTAATCATTATCTCTCTTTCTTTCATTTCCTCCCTATTTTTAAACTCAGTTTAATTTTATCCCACTCCCTAGCTATATTTTCAGAAGAAATTTCTGTCTTCTCTAATAACTCCCAAATAATTTCTGCTATCCATTCTTTAAATTCCTTTCTTTTCAGCAGAGAGGTGGGAAAGTGACAGTGTCTCATTTTTATTTCATTACCATGTATTTTTATTTTAGTTATTATTGGCATGTGATCTGAAATAGTTTTTTGTTTTATTGATAGCCCTCAAATAAAAAACAAAAAACAAAAATCAAATCAGCCCTGGTATACCCAATATACCCCTAAAACCTATTAACTTAATACTATTACATAAAACTGTGTACATCCTAAAATATTGAAGTTTTTCCTTCCTGTCAGGAACAATTGTCCCAGACTGACAGCCACACTCATAGACTTGGGTTAACCTAAAGGAAGGTTATGTATGCTTAGACGCATGGTACAGCCTGTGCAATTTTTGGTTTTGTTTTATCTTTATTACTCTCCCAGATTGGGAAAATACTTGAATGCTTTCAGAAAACATTATTCCTAGCCATTGAAAGAAATAAGTATATTGATTTTATTGCTCTTTATCAGATTGTCTCCATGGAAGCATGAAAACCAGCTACATAGTTGCTTCTACAAACTCATTTATTTGCTAGGCAATGCTCTTTGTTATTTAGTTGCTTTTTCTTAAAACTTGTTACTAGATCAAGCCAAGAGCCTTAATCCAGTCATTCCCTATGCAAGAGTAAAAAAAAGCACACATTTTTTTTCTTGTATCATACTCTTTTGACCAGACTTTTCTTCTTTTTTATGTTGCAGTGCTTACATTTTTTAAAAGTGAACAAGGAGAAAGAAGGAGGAAAAATAAACAGGTGCACCTGTTTACTCTAGTGTATCCATTACAATAACTGAGAAAGCTTTGTTTTATAGCATGCAGATTATATCATGCATTGTAAAACACTACTATTAACAACATTTTCTTTTACATACAGTTAATTCTTTCCTTCCTCTTCCCCCTCATAAATGTTCTTTCAAACATTAATAGAATGTGCAGTGGTGCAGCAGTTAGCATTGTCTCCTCACAGCAAGAGGTTCTGCTGTTTGATTCTCGGCTGGGGTGCCTTCTATGCAGAGTCTACATGTCCTTCCTGTGTTTGAGTGCGTTTCTTCCAGGTATTCTGGTTTCCTCCCACATTTATGCATCTAGAATGCTTCTCCCCAGGCCTCCATCGAAAATGGGCTCTGTCCCAGTCGGACTTTCCCAGTAAATGGATGTTAAATAAATAAATAAGTAAATAAAAATGTATGGCATGTGATTTACAGTCCCCTACAAGTTTAACAAAGTAAAAAAAGTCCAATATTTACAGGTTTTCTTGTTCCGTCATGTTTCACAAATATAATTAATACTTTATAATCCCACATTTATTTGTCAATTTCCTAGTTGCTAGTCTTATTCGGTTGATCACTGTCTCCCATTAATACTATTGCTACTATTAAGAACATTTTCTTTTACTTACAGTTAACTCTTTCCTTCCTTTTCCCCCTTCCTAAATGTTCTTCCAAATATTAATGGAGATGCAGTGGTTCAGTAGTTAGCATTGTCTCCTCACAGCCTTCTGTGTGGAGTCTGCATGTCCTCCCTGTGTTCATGTGGGTTTCCTCCAGGTGCTCCAGTTTCCTCACACATTCCAAAGACATGCGTCTGAAGAATTGTTTCCCAGGCTTCCACTGAAAATGGGCTCTGTCCCAGTTGGACTTTCCCAGTAAACAAATGTTAAATACATTAATTAAATAAATAAAAATGTACAGCATATGCTTTAGAGTCCCCTACAAGTTTAACAAAGTCAAAAAAGTCCAATATTTCTAAGTTTTCTTGTTCTGTTATGTTTCACAAATATAATTAATACTTTATAATCCCACATTTATTTGTCAATTTCCTAGTTGCTAATTTTATTCCTGTTGATCCCTTTCTCCCATATCCAGTCTCTGCTTCATTTCCAACATACTCCCGGTTCTTGTTGTCAACTCTTGTGCTTTTTTCTGTCACTCAAGCATTTTCTGTTGAAATATTGGAAGAGCTTTCACTGGCCCACTCTCTCTGTGATCTTTATTAACAGAAGAATCTCCTTCTGTTTTATAACTCACTTTTTGTTGGACAACATTTTTATTTCCTCCTTAGCATGCTCTGTATCAAAAAAAAGATTTTGTCCCTCCAAGAAAGAATATTCTGAAAATAGCTGGGTACAGCAGCTTGAATCTCATGCCTGCTTCTTGGCATTCCCTGATTAGTGGAATGTATTTATTCCACTTCTGTCTGGTGTACAGTGAGTAATCATATTCCACAAGTATTCTACTATCTCCCACATTTAGTACTTTGTCCTTCTGACACAGTTTTGTCAGAATCAACTCCTTCTGCTTGTAGGCTTGCATCTTTACTATTAAAGGTCTAGATTGCTTTCTCATGGCCAGGTTTGGACAATATACATGATGTGCCCTTTCCGTTAACAGCTCCTGCTGTGGAATACCAGTCCAGTTGTGTATTTGACTTGTCATAAAATTAATACAGTCTGTTTCTTCCAACTTCTCTGGTACAGAAGAAAAAACCTCATGTGTTCCCTACGTGTTATGACTTCTAACTTTAAACATCTGTTCTTGAGCAGTCTCTTATTCAGCCAGCCTTTTCTTCATTTCAACCTCCGATTTTTGCAATTTTATCACTCTCTCTCTCTCTCTCTATATATATATATATATATATATATATATATATATATATATATTTTTTTTTTTTTTATTATTATTTTTTTTTTAAAACTTCCTCCATTTTTCCAGCCTTTTGTTCTTTGAGATGATATACTCCTTCAGGGTTTCATTTATTTTAATCAGCTGTGAGCACATTTGACTTATTTTTGTCCTCTAGGTTGCGGGAAGTTATGTCTTGCACCAAAGCTGGAGCTTGCATTGCTTTTTGCTCAACAGCTGCAGAATTCTTCCCAGTCAATGTTTTCTTCCTCACTTTTTATGATTGATTCTCTTTCAGGTTCTCTGAATTTCTTTTTGCTGGCATCCAGGCAGAGCACTTGCTAGCCAGTTAATGAAATGTACCCAAAATATGAGTTTACTGGCTCTGTCTTCTGACTGTCTGTTTTCACACTGGGAGAGCTGAAGTCACCCAGTGTGCAGCCATCTTGGGATCTCTTGCATAGGAAGTCATTCTTGATAGGTTTTCTTGATGCTGTTCTTAATATGTAAATCAAATTTAAGACTGTCATTGATTGTCATGTCAAGTAGTTTTGTATGCGAGGTAACTTCAATCGTGGTATTATTTAAGGAAGAAATGTTAAACTTTTTTTTTCACAGAAATAGGATTTTGGAAAAAAAGAGGGGGGGGGGTTAGTAGCAGGTGATTATACCATAGCCAACTTTCAACAGGGTTAGAGGCTTCCTGAGTAATTCTCTGAAGATGTATAAGGTTATCTGAAATTCAGATTAAGGTAGACTTGTCAGTGTATTGTATGAGGGAAGGTTGCTTAGAGGATTTATGTAGATTATTAGTGAATATATTGAAGAGCAGAGG
Source organism: Protopterus annectens (assembly GCF_019279795.1). NCBI lineage: Eukaryota > Metazoa > Chordata > Ceratodontiformes > Protopteridae > Protopterus > Protopterus annectens. The sequence goes on along the minus strand of NC_056746.1, from coordinate 863,820,258 downwards.
GACAAGAGTGGAGCCATGTGGCATGTCAGCATTGACAGTAAGGAAGGGAGAAAAGGTGGAGAGCCATTTGACAGACTGGTATCTATTGGTTAAAAGTAGTTGTTAAACCTTAGTAGTGTGGATTGTGATAGTATTAGGGAAGTCAGTTGACAGGAGTATTTGGTGAGAGACAAGATCAAAGAGACGTTTAGGAACACAGAGCAAACAAGTTTGCCATTGTCCCTAGTTTGTTAACATATCTGTGAAGGTTAAAACCCTACTGTGTAGAGTTAAGGTGCTTTTTCTGAAGGATGTGTTCAAGTAGTTGTTTGTGAATGCACTTCTCCAGAAATTTTGACAAAGGGACTTATATGGCAATAGGTCTGAAACTGGTTATATCAAATGAGATTCCTCCTTCATAAAGGGGGATAATGAAGAATTTATTTCCATAGAGAAGGAATGTATGATTCCTTAGTAGATCTATTAATTAGGACAGATATAGGATAAGCTCTGGAACTTGCAGATAGCTTGAGGTATTCTGATGGGATATCATCTGCAGAGGGAGTACAGGTTTGACTTTAAGGAGTAACGATTTGATACAGGTGGTCTGGATGGGTTTTTAGCATAAAATGAATTGCCTGCTGTCTGAAGAGAGGCATGTCAGGATTATGAGGTAGGAAAATGTGTGTTAAATTGATAATCTATTTCAGAGGGAGTGTTATTTGGGGCAGGATTAGAAGTGGTGGTTTCACCAGGATGGAGTATATTATTAATAGAAGCCCAGAATTTTTAGGGTCGGAATGCTGATTTAGTAAGGGGTTACTGTAGATTTTCTTGTCTGCATTAATCTGTCTTTTAGTACAGTTACATAATTCTTTAAACTGTTGTAAGTTTTGGAGAGCTCTTTGTTTTAACCATTCTTTCCAGGCCCGATCTCTTTCCTGCATTATGTGCCTGTTCTGAGTGGATAACCAAGGAATATGGTTATTCTTTACTCATGTTTCTAGTTGGAATCAGACTAGTGAAGGGTTTCAAAAAAAGTGTGTTAAGTTTGTGTGCAGTTTCATTGAGTTTAATATTTTTCAGGCTAGACTAGTTAAAGGAGTTTTGGATTCTATTAAATGTATCTGGGTTAAAATTAGTGAGGTTACAGGAAGTTCTAAGTAAGTGTTGTTCGACATGCTGAGTTCTAAGTCTGTTTGCATATAGAGATAGGTCGTCACTGAGGGAATCAGGAAGGGTGCCATTGAAGACATATTTAGTGGAAGCAGACAGCAATATCCAGTTGAGAACTAAGCCACAGTTTTTGGGATAGTTCTTGCAGATCAATATGTATGCATACCTTTAAATTCTTTCCATAGGCTTGCACAAGTGTATAAATACTGAGCATGTTTGAACCTGACTGCCATTTTGTAATATGCTGTTGAGATGCAAGCATGCCTGTCCATGTAGTCTGTCAGTTAGTCAGTTCATTTATATTTTGTACTGCTGTTATCCATCCTGATGTGTTTCTGTGTAATAAAGCATGTAAACAAACTACCTTGACTGTTCGTCTTCAATTATAAACCAAGATGAGGGTCATGGTGTCAGAATGGAATCCAGAAATTCAGATTCTGGACCAAGAAGGCACTCTGTTAAAGGTGGAGAAGTATACAAGAGTGGATCATCCCCACTGCATGTTTAATTTGCAAAAACAGGCCAGAAACGAAGTTCATGTATCAAAGCTTACTTAAATGATTTCTTATAGGTTCATAGGTAGGTACTAGGCTATCTGCCAGAGGGCATTTATAAGCCTAGCCAGAGTGTGTCGGCTTTCGCCGCCCCATTGATTAATTAACTGATCCTCCGTCAAGCAGAGCCAATGAAGTGATCCCAGGGGTGTATTTTCTGTTACCCATCCACTCGTCAAGGTTACTCTTGAAGAGTGTTAGTAAAGGGCTCTGCCTGATGTAGTTTGGAATTTTGTGCCACAGCATGGGGAGTTTCTGTAACAGGAATCTATCCCTCCAGCATGTTCTATTTATTTTTGTGGTGAGGTTTAGCTCACTAGAGCATTTGGCTCACAGTGATTTGCATTTCTTTAGGTGGAGCATGTCCATCAATTCTGAGTTAGACATGGCTTTGAAAGTCAGGCAGAGATCACCTCTGAGTAAGCGATATGCCACTGAGTACAGCCGGAGTTTTTTAAGTCGGGCTGCATAGGACATATATTTGAGGCCAGTAATCCTCTTGGTGAAGTACTTTTGTGGTCTTTCCAGCTGTTGGAAGTGTCTTGTGAGGTACATCCCAAATGGGGCATTGTACTCTATGATGGGTCTAATGAGTGACGAGCAGAGGGGGCACTATAACCTCATTATTTCTAGATGCAAACCCTTTAGTAATTAGATGGGCCACAGAGAAGGATTTCCTAACTACTTTGGCAATATGATTGTCAAAGGAGAGATTACTATCTACCTGGGTCCCCAAATCTCTTATTACCTCTTCTGTATTAAGGGGCTGCCACCTATGTTGTTATTCATGGGTGGTTTGTTTTTCGCAAACGGGATGTCTATTCATTTTTTTGGCATTAAGCTTGAGGCCATGACTTTGACACCAGGTGTCCATCTCAGTAAGGCCCTTTTGGAGGATGTCCATGTCAGCCAGAGAGTCAATTATGGCTCCCAGTTTGCAGTCATCAGTGAACATGGTTAGCCATAGTCCTCCTGTGTTTGCCTGTACTTCTGAGAAGTATATGCCAAACAGTAGGGGTCCCAGGACAAGCCTTGCGGGACGCCACTTGTGACTGGTTTAGAGTCTGACCTGGAGCCCGTTATTCTTACTGTGTGAGTTCTGTCTGTAAGCCAGTTGGCAAACCATCTCATGATGTAGGGGTTTATGTTCAGGCTGGTGCGTTTTTCTGTAATACCCAAGTGGGCAATGGTGTCGAAAGCCTTGGCGAGGTCAAGGTAGGCTGTGTGAACCACTTTCCCTCGTCAATGGCCTTGGTGACTGTCTCGAAGAAGTCAACCAGGTTTAGTAGGCATGATCTACCCTTAACAAAGCCAAACTGGGTCGGGTCAAGTGTTTGGAGGTTCCCAATGTCTTCGTTAATGAGTTCCATGTTGATGCGCAACATAGCCTTGCAGACCAGGCTAGTCAGGCTTATGGGGCGATAGTTACCAGGATCAGTTGTAGCCCCTCCTTTGTGGAGATGAATAACCATTGTTGTGTGCCATTCTATGGGCACACAGCCTGTGGAGAGGCTGAGTTTGAACAGCGTGTTTAGGTGGGGGGGGGTAGTTTGTTCTGTAGTTCGTGCAAGACACAGCCTGGGACACCATCTGGTCCCATTGATGCTGTGTTTTTGGCTTATGAAAGGGCTGATTTCACCTGTGCGTCTGTGATTTTTGGGACTCTACACTTTTCCGGTATTGTTCTGGACCCTTCTGGAGGTGAGAGGGGGGTGACGTTTGCACTGAATCTATCTGCCAGGATGTTGGCAATATCAGTAGGTTCAGTATATTTTGTGCTATTTTGCACTAGTTCAGTGCATATCTGTGAGTTGCCACTTAGATTCTTAACATAGCTAAAGAAGGCTTTGTGGTTATCTTGTGAATCCTTGACTATTTTTCTTTCGAAGTTAGCCTTGGATGATTTCATGAGGGACCTTAGTTTCTTACTGATACTGATCAGGGATGTCTTTCCTTCTTGGGATTTGTTTTTTTTTTCTGAACTAGTTTCCTTTTTCTATTGTATAGCCTGTTTATAGCAGGGGTCCACCAAAATGGTTTCCTTCTCTTAAAGGAGTGAGTCTTGGTTTTGCTAGGGATGGCATGATCCATGCTCATAGAGTGCATTTTTAAAGGTTTCTGCATCTTGGGCAGCGTTACCCTTTAGCATGGGGATGTGAAACTTACCATCTCTGTCTTAAGTAAGGTGAAATTTGCTTTAGAAAAGGTTTTACTGTGGTTTACTTAGTTGGGGGTGGTGGTGGGGTGTGGACATCCAGAGTGATTAGTTTATGGTATGACCTAACCAGTGATGGGTTGACCTCAGGTGTGGAATACCTGTCGCCCATGTTGGTGATGACCAGGTCCAATATGTTTTCACCTCTGGTAGGGGAGTTTACCAGCTGATCCAGGGTATTTGAGTTGATCAATTCCAGGAAGCGCTGGGCCTGGGAGTTTGTACTCGAGCAGTTTTCCCAGAGAATGGTAGGGTAATTGAAATCACCCAATATCAGGGTGTTCGGTAGGACCTTCATGTTTTCCAGTGTCTCCAGAAAGGTGGAGTGGTAGTCCTGGGTCATGGAGGGTGATCTGTAGCAGGCCAAAATTTGCATTGCAGATTTGCCTGATGTTAGTTGCACATGGATGATCTCAGAGGTATCATGCTGTGCCACTAACCTGTTAAAGCTATTCTTATTCGCAAAATACAAAACAAAGCACTCAGAACACTTTAAACGAATTTCTAAGTTAAAGAAATGTTCAAAACTGTGACATATTGAAAAAATTATTTGAATAACAATGGAAAATGTTTGAAATAAAGTCCGAATTGCATAAAAAATGAAAACGACCACATTTTTTTGAAGTAGCTAATAGCACTTACTTTTTTCTGATTAATTAAAGCTATTCAAGATATCTGAAATATACAGAGTTCTCATAACATAATGTGCAGTATCACAGTATAGTTACTGCACAAAATACAGTCATTTCAAAACATATTCTCAAAGTAAAGTGTTTCAAAGAGTTTATTGTGCATTTGAATGTTATTACAAGTACTGGCTGTGTGTGCATGTTCGCACTTGATTACAAGGGCCATATTTTTTCAATGTGTTTAGGCATAATTTGTTGGCATGGCAGACGGATTTTGAAAACAAACTCCACTTGTCTTTGATAATAATGTTGCAGCGAACTGGAGAGTGTTTGAGCAAGAAGACGATATTTTCATACAAGTTGCATTTTCTGATAAAGATAACCATACAAAGGCATTTATTCTGTTTAATTTAGCTGGTTCAGTAGCAATAGAAAGGGAGCATTCATTTGTGTATGCACATGCTGTATTTGCAGGAGAGGGGGAAAAAACATCGTATAGATGTACCGGCTGAGTCAAGGGAAGACCCCAAGTGCTTAAAATATAAATTTAGAGAAATCTGTAACCTTCAAATGAATGTTACAATGGAAAAGCAATTATTTTACACAAGAGATCAAAACCCTGGTGAAACCTTTGCTGCTTATATAACGGACTTGAGAAACAAGGCTAAAATGTGTAGATTTGGTGATTTACAGGATGAGTTGATAAAAGACAGACTTGTGTGTGGTATTAAAGATGATGCTGTGAAAAAGATTTTGCTTCGTGACAGTTTTTTAACTTTGGATAAGGCCATTTTAGTTTGTCAGATATATGAGCTCACAGAAAAGTACACAAATATGCTTACAAATGAGAAATGCATGCTTCCAGTATCTTCTAGTGCTCATGTTGATAGTATGCAGCATGTGGTTAAAAGAAACAGGCCCAAGCATGTGGCAGCAACTGTAAGCCCTGCAGCACCCACTGGGAAACCCCATACCTATCTAGCAAATTCCAGAGTACACACCGTCTCAGTGAAGTATAAGAGTGAGTCAGCAGTTTCATAGTCAACTGTCATAACTGTGGCGCAGATCATGAGCCCAAAATAGAAAAGTGCTTAGCTTTTAGTCAACAATGCCACAAATGCAATAAGTTGAATCATTTCAAAAGGTTTTGTAAATCAAATAACTGCATTCTTTTATTAAAGGAGAACATGCAAAGAGACAAGCTGATCAATTAGAAAGCTGTGACATTACTTTTTATGTTGATGGTGTGTCCATGCTTAATGAAACAGTCAATGCAGTAGATTTATGGACAAAAAATGAAATATTTTGTAATGTTCAGATAAATGGGAAACCCACAGAGCTCAGAGTTGACAGAGGGTCAAAGTGCGATGTTATGTCAGCAGAAATATTTGCTAGAGTTTGTGCTGGTGAGAAGCTTGATTTGGCAAAATGTGCGAAGCTTATTGCTTACGGTGGTGAAGAAATTCAAACTGAAGGCTCAGTAGTGCTTTCATGTTACTCTGCTGGGAACAGCTATGACTTGCAATTTTATATAGTTAAAAGGCATGTACAGTCATTATTAGGCCTCAGAGACAGTTTGAAAATGGGAATACTTTCATTTAATAAGGAAGTCTACCATGTAAGCTTAAAAGACCACTGTTCTAATTTTGCCCAGTCTATTTTTTCTACCTATGCTGATCTTTTCGAAGACAAACTAGGCAAACTCCCAGTTGTGTACTCCATGAAGTTAGACCTGGAAGTTAGTCCAGTTGTCAGGCCAGCCTGGAAAGTATCTATAGAGAACATAGTCAAGGCTGAGTTAGATAAAATGGTTAGCAGGTGTAATTTCTCCAGTTGCAGAGCCTAATTAAGTGGGTATCTTCCATGGTCATTACTCATAAGAAAAGCTCAGATGATATCAGAATATGTACTGATCCATGAGATTTGAACAAAGCACTGAAAAGACCTCATCACCCAATGCATACAGTCAAAGAAGTTGCTGCTCTTATGCCAACTGCCACTGTTAGTTCTGTCTTAGATGCAAAGAGTTCATTTTGGCAAATTTTGCTTGACTGAAAATCTTTATTGCTAACTACTTTCAGTACTCCTTTTGGCAGGTACAGATTTTTGAGAATGCCATTTGGGATAAATTCTGCCAGTGAAGTCTTCCAGCGTGCAATGAAGCACATTTTTTTCTGGTTTTCCATATGCCATTATAGTAGATGATATTTTAGTAGGGGGTAATGGTGAAACCGAGCATGACAGAAACCCCAAGAAAGTTCTGGAAAGAGCACGTGAAGTGAATCTTAAGCTGAATCCTCAGAAGTGCAAGTTTGGGATACAAGAAGTTACTTATGTTGGTCAATTGTTCACCAGTTCAGGCTTATGATCAGATCCTTCTAAACAAACAGTAATTCTCGAGTTGCCAGCGCCAGACAATGTTCAAGCCCTTCAGCGTTTTATTGGCATGGTTAATTATCTAGGCAAGTTCATTCCAGATTTTAGACAACTTTCAGGACTGCTCAGAGAGTTAACATGCAAAGATGTATCTTGGTCATGGTCAGAGCAACACCAAAGAGCATTTGATGTCCTGAAACAGAGAATTGCCAGTCCACCATCTCTCAGATACTCTGATGTTCACAAACCAGTTATTCTTTCTTGCAATGCTTCGAAATTTAGTCTTGGTGCAGTCATTCTTCAAGAGGGTAGACCAGTAGTCAGTGCATCCAGAATGCTAACCCAAACTGAAATGCACTATGCGCAGATAGAGAAAGAGCTTTTGGCAATTGTGTCTGCATGTTCGAAGTTCCATGATTATATTTATGGTAGACTTATCCAGACTGAAACAGATCACCAACCACTAGTAACTATTTTGAGAAAGCTTATGTATACATTTCCAGACAGATTACAATGCATGATGCTCAAATTGCAAACATATAATTTCAATCTAGTCTACACAAAAGGCAAACTTCTTTATCTTGCTGATACTTTATCCAGATTACCCAAAAATTCCACAGAACAGCATGAAAATGAAAAACTTGATTTTGAAGTCATGGAAGTGAGAAATTTTTCATCCACACATCTTGATGAGCTTAAAAGTCATACAGTCACAGATCCAGTTCTTCAGAAGCTCAACCGCTTTATCAGGCAAGGATGGCCTTCAAAGCAATCTTGTTTACCAGTAGAAGTGCAACCTTATTTTCCATACAGAGTTGAGATTTTGTTTGACAATGGTATCATCATGAAAGGTTCAAAAGTGATTGTTCCAAAATCCGTACAACAAGAGTATATTACCATCTTGAATCATGGCCACCGAGGAACTGATTCTACCAAAAGAAGGGTGATTCAAGACAACAGTGATGTTTTCTTAAATCTAAATATTCCTTGTGATAAACATCTTGGTTCACCTGCACAGAGACTTCTTTCAAGACAAACCAGAATCACAGTACCAATTAGCAATCATCTATTGGTTCCATGTGTCAAGAACAACAGATCAGTGAAAGCTCATCTGTTGAAGAAGCACTTATCCCAGAAGTCCTATTATGATAAGACTAGCAAACCACTCAGTCCATTACAAAAAAGGGAGATAGTGAGGATGCAGACATCCAAAGGTTTTGATCGGATTGGAGTCATGAAAAGTGTATGTCTAGAGCTGAGATTGTACATTGTAGAATCACAAGGAGTAAAATTTAGGCGGACTCAGAAACATTTGATCCCGATGTCTGAGCTTGTATTGTAGTAACATACTTGCGAGAAAGACTCTAAATCTCACAGTGAGTTATCCAGCATACCATTTCCAGAGGACATTTCAGTAAATATCTCTATTTCTGAGAAGAATCCTGAAACTCCTGACTCTGTTCACCAATGACTGTCCCTGTTGCTAAACGCAGTTCTGATTGCTATATCACTAGATCAGGTCACATTTCCAGACCATGTTCCAGATACACTGCAACTTGGACATAAGGACATAAGTGTTGTGTTTATGTCTTAGTGTCTGCACAATTGCATGTCTTTCTCAAATGTCATTTTATTGTGGGCAGTTCATTAAAGAGGGAGGATGTAGATCAATATGTATGTATACCTTTAAGAAGCTTTCCAAGGGTTTGCACAAGTGTATAAATACTGAGCACATGCAAGCCTGACTACCATTTTGTAGTAAGCTGTTGTGATGTAAGCATGCTTGTTTGTGTAGTCTGTCAGTTAATCAGTTTGTTTATATTTTGTACTGCTGCTATCCATCCTGATGTGTTTCTGTGTAATAAAACATGTAAACGAACTACTCCGCCTGTTCGTCTTTAATGGGGAACAAGACAAGTGACAGTTCTAACATGTGGGGGAGGAAATGAGTTGAGTCAAGCCAAACAGACTGAGGCTAGTTGATGGGTATTTTCTGGAGATAATCTGCCAAAAGAAATTAACATCACCTAGGATTATCTTTTCATTAGAAATTGTATGTGAGATACAGTTTAGGATGTTTTCCAGGGCTGTAGCATTATTGCCTGGGGGAATACAGAGTACTATAATGTATAGTTGTTTATGGTTATTTAGTTTAAGAAGGGAGATGAGGAGTTCTACATTATGGAATTTCAGAATACGTTTATTTTATGGTAGGGTTTTGATATACCGTTTGGTTTACAGAAAAGTGTAAAATTTTTCAGTAGTGATCAGGGACCAAGGGCGCCCGCAGGCAATTGCAAGGGGGTGCACATGCACCCCCCTGGAATCTGCTGACTAGTTAATCAAAGATTTTGGGCGTTCTTCTTCAAGAATGCCCTTCAAGTCCAGGCGCAGATGCTGACATCATCGCGCAGTGCACAGTTTGCTAACGGGAACTGAAACAGACGGTTTCAGGTTTTGCGATGGGTTTACTTTACCAGCGAGGTTTCAGGTTTTGCGATGGGTTTATTTTACCTGCGAGTAGGACTTCACTGAAGTTAACAGACGGGACACTTGTCAGAGTGAATAAGGTGTGTGTCTGTGTGTGTAAAATGCCCCAGGTGCTACATGGTGGTGGGTAGAGAATAAGGCTTGAACCCTGTACCTTGGGCCCAGGTTGCAAGAGCCTGAATTCCCTACCCACCACCATTTGTAAAAATGTTGCAGATTTTTCCCTCATACTTGTTCTGTTCCTCATAAAATCTGTGGTTTCTATATTTTTGTGTCCTTGCAAAGCCAGTAGTGCATTGATGCAGCGGTAGCATTGTTGCCTGACAGCTACATGTTCTCTGGTTTGATTCTTGGCTGGGGTGCCTTACCTTCTGTGTGGAGTCTGTATGCCCTCCCTGTTTTTGTTTCCTCCCATCTTACAAAGACATGTCTGTCTGGAGTGTTTCTCCCTGGGCCTCTGCTAAAAATTAGCTTTTGTTCCAAGTCAGACTTTCCTGGTTAACAAATGTTAAAAATGACACGCATTTGAATATCAGACTTCATATTCTTCAGAAAGTGCAATGGTAACACAAAAGCTTTTATTCTAGCAATTTTATAAGTGTATAAGATGAATATTTGAAATTTGTCCCTATTTTTTGGACTGTATTCCCCCATTATTGGCTTCATCCAGGTATTGTGCTAAGGTTGAGAGCTATGGTAAGAACTGAATATGTTTGGGGGTTATATTCCCCCATTACTGGCTTTGTCCGGGTTTTTTTTGCTAAGAGGTTGAGAGCTATGGTGAGAACTGAATTCACTGAATGTTTGGGGGCTGTATTCACCCATTATTGGCTTTGTTCATGTGTTTTGTGCTAAGAGGTTGACAATTATGCTATGGTGAGAACTGAATTCACTAAATGGCAGCCATTTAAGTTTCTGTCTTCCTCTTTCACAAAACAGCTGATTTGGCATAGCGGTATGTTGCTCTGTCTGTTTTGCATAGGGTCCCCTGGGTTCAAGACGTGGCAGTGAAATGTATGGTGGTAACGCAGCATTTTATTCTAGCAACTTTCCAACATTATACAAGCAATGTTTAAAATGTGTCCCTGGTTTTTGGGGTTTTGGCCTTTTACCCCCCCCCCCAATAAATTTTGGTTTTTTCCAGATTTCTTGTGCTGCAAAGTTCAGAAATACAGCTGAGTGTCGAGTAGATTTTACAAGGAGCTGAGAGCTGCAGGGGGAAAAAAAGTTTAGTGCTGCTTATGCTTAGTCTGCTTGCATTGTTAATAGCACAATAGGTAGTGTACTTGCTTTTGATGCTGAAGGCTGTGGGTTCTACTCCCACAGTAGGTAGATGCATTGCTGATACTGTACTGTGTTGTAAAGGGGGTGGATGCTGCAGTCCTTTTTGGCAAAGATACCTAGTAACTATGAACCTGTTATCAGTTTGCTATCCATTCCCTATTGCGGTATTACTAAATTATCATTTTTTTTAATGCATGCAACATAGGCAATTTATTCTTCAAGGGCAACAGGCACTTTATTGTAGATGAAACAATGACATATAAAGTTGTTTGCTAGCAGCAACCTCTTTATTAGTTAGATTTCTTTAATGTGGATTTTACTACTTCAGAGATTGTGCATATTTACTGATACTGGTAGACTATAGAAGGTTGAGTAGACTTTTTATGATGGAAATGTTCTCAACTGGGCAGTTTTGTCATTGGTGTATGCATTTTGTTTCATTGTTACTGGAAACATATTCAAAACAATAAATTTAAAATGCCCTCTAACAACTGTACTGTATTGTACAAGGAATATAATGTAATACAGTCAGGAAGGTGTATCAAAGAGCATGTGTATGTTTCATATTCAAGGGGCCTGTGATTTTGAAAACAGCCCAGAGTTAATCTTTATCTGCCACTGGCAAAATGTATTTTCTTTGAATGTGGGTTTCAATGATGCTTCAATGCATGTGAGTTTCAAGGGCAGAGAAGTTTTAATGCTAAGTCTATTTTCATTGTGAGACTGCATTGCTTTGTTTAACAGATATCTATAAGGGTTTGTGCTGTAAAATGCAAAATAAAACTTTAAAATTAAATCTAAATCATCGCAGAAGTAAAGCAGTATGCACATTACAGTGTTTATGGTAAATGGGGCAAAATAACCACGGAATGGGACATTGGAATGGCTGCAGGGGTAAGGCTACATTCGACCATGATTTTGTGGGGGGGAGGGTAGCAAACTCAGACAGCCCTGGTTGAACTATACCTCTCAGTTGTCCATATTTTTGCAGAATGAATAGATATTTGCTTCTTATTTTTGGTTTGTTCCTCATAAAATTTGTGGTTTTCTAGCAAATCATTTAGGAATGAAATCACTAAATGACAGACATTGAGTTTCAGACGTCATAACCTTCAGAAAAATGCATGCTAATGCAAGACCTGTTATTCTGTCAACTGTCTTAAGTTTATACAAGAGCAATTTTCAGTAGTGTTTGTATGTTCCCCAAATATATTTGGCCTTGTCCAGATTTCCTGCATTAAGAGGTTGAGAGGTATGTGCAAATCGCTTTATAGAATTCGGAATATCCAAACCTCTCCATGTCCCCAATTTTGGCTCAAAATGTTGCTCTCCCCTAATAATCCCTCCTCAAAATGGCAATTTTGGAAGAAAACGTGGAGGGTTTACAATTATATATAACTGTAATGATCAGAGTTATTACTTTTATTTCAGAAAATCGTATAGATACTCTTATTTTGTTAGCTGCTCAAGTTAACAGTGTTAATATTAAAAAGGTGTCCCTTTTTTGACAGGTTCCCAGCTGTATTGTGTGGCAACTTTATATTTTTGCATCACATTTTTGGTCCGTTTTTCATAAAATTGTGGTTTTCTGGCAAATTAGTGGCAAGTTATTAAAGATTGAAGTTAGAAAATAATGGCAGACATTTGAGTTTCAGATTTCATACCCTTCAGAAAATTTGTACTAATGCAAGACCTACTAATGTTCTATTATCTAAGTTAATAAGAGCAATATTTAAAAATTGTCCTTATTTTTGGGCCTGTGTCCCACTTCTAGTTCTATGTATGGCTTTGTCCAGATTTCTTGCTCTGAAGTTGAAAGGTATGAGTGTCAGAGCCATCACTGTCAGCCAGAGACATTTCAAATTGTGACATACTTGTTGCACCCCACTCCCCATTGTAGTGGCTCTGGATGTGGCCAAGGAAGCCAAGGAGCAGTTATGCAGTGTAAGTGTGCAGAGTATTCCCCCATCCAAGGTAGACCACAAGTACGACCGTGGCTTTTCATCTGTCCTTGATTTTGCAGAATGTTCTGGTTTTCTGTCATATTTTTATACTGTTGATTTATGCTTCTTATTATTCAGGAAATGCATGCTGTCACAGTGCCCTGTTGCTCTGTTTAAGTAGCAATGATTTAACGACCATCAGGTAAGCTTGTCGGAGATTGTAAGATGCAAGTAAGCTTTAATAAGCATACTGTTAAAGAATTACCAGCATTGAAAGCCTTTTCGTTGTTGCCATGCCGAGAATATTTACATAACTAGATAATGTATAAGCCTTGGGTACTGAAATGCATATGACAGTATTTGTAATAAAAGGACAGGATTACAGTATTTTCAGAAGCTCATTACATTTGTTGGAGACTTGCAGTCATCTTTTGTTGGAGACTTGCAGTCATCTTTGCAGGCTTACCCGTAAACTAAACAGAATGCCAATCTATCATGTGTGGTCCATAACTTGTGCAGGAATCCTTTAAGCAATTTATCTTGAGCTTGTTTCTTGCTTGCTGTTCATTTTTTACTTTGATCATGTCTTCCCCATGAACCAAGTAGATAGTTGTGTCAGGCAGCAGATCTTTTTTGGATAAGAAACAAATATTGTCTGTATAAGAAGGAGGTAGCATACCCCTCAGCTGTCCAGGTTTTTGCAGAATGTCCAGATTTTTTGCCCCATATTCTTCCTAAAAAGGATTGAAGTTGCTAAATAATGACAGACATTTGAGTTTTAGATGTCATATCCTATAGAAAAATGCATACTATCATCATCATCATCTTCTTTCTGTCACCACAGCGGATCATCTGTTTCCATTTCTTCCTGTCTTTTGCATTTTGCTCTGTCACACCAACCACCTGCATGCAAGGGCGCCCGCAGGCAGGTGCAAGGGGGTGCACTTGCACCCCCCTGGAATCGGCTGGTCGAGAAATTAATTTTATTTTAATTTTTAAAAAAAAGTTTTTTTTTTTTTTTTTTTTTAAAGAAAGGGCACTCCTGCTTAAGAATGCCCTTTGCATCCCGTTTTAGGCGCCGGAACCATAGGGCGAGGAGGAGGGAAGCACCCTCCCACTTTTACAGCTGCAACTTGCAAGACCTGACTCAATGTGCCGCACGCTACGTAATTTAAATCACAAAAGTGCACGGAAAAAAAATTATCGCATCAGTTCCTGGTTGTGGTAGCCAGTGCTCTCACTCATTGGGATTTTTGCCAAGATCTTGGGATTTTGGGGACTGATTTGGGGATTTTGCCAAGCAATCTTGGGATTTTTACTTGCTGATGCTGACAGACAGGTAAAATAGTGTTAAAAATATCATAGAGATGATCTCATAGGTTGTGATGACTCGTTATTTTTTTTGGGGCATTGTGTGTTTCTTGTCCAACTACTGGAAAACCAATACAGGTTTGGAACTGTATTCCCTTCATGTTTTATGGATGGGGTACTTTTCCTCTAAAATTTTAGTGTGGTGGTTGTCATCTTGGGAGAACTTAGCCAGAGGCTGGGTGGGGAGGTCACTGAACATATGTGACCAATCCACGAGGCATTATTTCATTATGGAGAAAACACTATTTTGTAGTCGTAGACAGGTGTGTTTTGTTTGGTGTTCATACATTTATGGTGGTGAAAGCAGCAGAGAAACTGTGTTTTATTGCTGGCTTCATCATTCAGCACCCCACCTCCTGCCTGCAGGTGTGGTGCACTTACCATTTAGGGAACAGAATCAAACATTTTGGTTGAAGTGTAATATGGACCACCATCTCGTGGGCTCTCACCAAAATATGTTCTAATTTAAAATGCTTTAATTGCAGGTAAAACTTCTCTTGGACCATTCATGTATTTTCTGTTACAGATATTTACTTATTTATTTTATTATTTGTTGATGGCGTAGTGCTCAACGAATTAGGGGCAGTCATTGACACATTTAAACCATTAGCACTAATAACTTGAAAATGTTGAGAAAATAAGAGAATGTGAATTAATGCACATTTTCTGAAGAAAAAGATGCAACTTTGAGTAAAGTCCAGTATAGTAATTACCCATATCTAGTGCAAAGTCTCACATTTCCATAAAAGCCCCACTGTGGGCATTTGACTAGGTAATCTCCTGATTTCTTTTGCTTTAACTTGCTTAACTCCCAAGTTCACCATGCACTCTGTGCCGGATGTCATTACTAGTCAGGAGCTAAAGCAATGTATGTTACAAGAAGTGTGTGCCTGTCCAGATTTTCAGAGAATGTCCATATTTTTCCCTCATATGTTTGTCTGTTTCTCAAAATTGTGGTTTGCTGACAAATCATTGAAGACCAAAGTCAGAAAATGACAAACATTTGAGTTTCAGACTTCACATCCATCAGAAAATTCATGTTAATGTAAATCCTGTTATTCTATCTGTAGATCAGTAAGTGAGTGTGTATATTGAACCTAGTCAGTCACTGTAGTTAGCACATGCATCTGTATTCATCATAGGACTGTACCAAAATGCCTACATTTTTCTGTTTTGTGCTTAGATTGCTTTTAACTGTTGGTATTTCGTACATTAGATATTTTTTTAGATATTTAGATGTTTCGATCTGTTGCCATGCACCCATATGTATGTCGACTGATTTCTGTCTTCCATCTTGCTATTTTTATGTGGATTTTTCTCCCATTGATTCCTTAATTGTGCACATGCTAAAAATAAATATTTCATTTCTACAAAGGGAAAGGTGGGCTCCTGATTAAAAGTCATTGATGAGGTCTGCACCTGTCATCTGGGTTTGAATAACTGCACAAATATATATTTGTCCTGTGTGTCATCAAGAAGGTACTTTGTGAGAAGCAGGTGCAGATTCTAGCAATGTTCTTAGCTCATGACAGCAATATTTATAATCTGTTCCTATTTATTTTAGGCACTGTCCAGATTTCTTGCACTAAGAGGTTGAGGTGTGTGTGAGAGAGAGTGAAATGCCCTAGTTAGAGTTAGCAGGTGGATTTTATTTTCAAGTGCATTTTCAAGGAATTCTGAGCTTCAAGGGAAGATAATTTTACTGCTGCTCATGCTAAGCCTACTTAAAATGTGCAACTGTTTTGTTTAGCAAATGTTATCACTATTATGGTATAGAATTTTTAAAGCAGCACAGCGGGTAGCATACTTGCATCTTGATGCAGAAGGCTATAGGATGTCCTTCGTGGTTTACTGTTGCAGTCATGACTGTAGGGTTCTTCCTGCCAGCAGCAGCCCCCAATCGGCCAGAGTCCCAAAGTCTGGATCGGGAGTCAGCTGAGGTCACTTTTATCCTGACATCAATGTGCCAGAAGTTATAAAGACCTCAGCTGACATAATTTCCCCAGTCTTTCTTGCCGCGCGGTGCCCTTTGCAGTTCACTGATGCAGGTCGGCCTGTTCCTGTTTGTTTTTGGATTTAATCCCAGGATTTTCGTTTTATAAAGATATTGGGGAGGTCTTTTTCTTGCTCCAGTCAGATGTCAGAAAAAGTTAATAATTGTATTTCTTATGGGAAGCAAATACCTCATAGGGATTTTCACTCTTACTGTATTCCCTGCCTGGGTCCTGACCACGATTTTGCTAATTGTGCGTTTTGTGCTAGATTTAATCGGTGTACTATTAGGCGTAGATATAACTTTGCCTTTTACTATTTTGGAAAAAGGTTTAATTATAACATGTCTTCGGATTCTTTTCCGGCTTCTGGGGTGTGTAAGAGGCGCAAGGATGCAGACAGGCCTCCGAGGTCCACAGCAAAGGATGTTACTCAGTTATTGCCAGTTGCTGGTTCGACGGTCGTCAGTGAGGTGCCTTTGCAGCCCCTGTCGTCCGCCTCTTTTGAACCAATTGCCTGTACCAACTCTGGTGTGGAGCTGATGGGGTCTTCAGAATTGCCAGGGATTGGACCTTTGGATATTGCTCCCTAAGTTGGGTCCAGAGCCGGTAGGCAGGTACCGGCTTCTGAGGGAGTCCTCTGGCCTTCGCAGCTTCCTGTAAATGTGGATTCAGTTTTACATTCAAAGACAAAGTCTAAGGCTCTAGCTAAAGAGAAATGGCAAGCACAGGCACCTTTTGATCAGGGTCCTAGGCCTCAGAGGCAGATGCTTAGGATGGCTGAAGATCTTTTGACTATGATCAGGGGTTCACATCCCCCTCCTGACAAGAAGCCTAGATTACAGTACGATTATGATTCTTCAGACCAAATTTCTGTTTCTTCTGCTTCTTCCCTTGAGCAGGATTATTCTTTTCCTCCTTATGAGGATTCTGATGCTGAAGATTCCTTTCCTTCAGCCTCTCCTCCTGAGGATTATTCTTTTGGTGAGAATTTACATGATATGAGGGTGCATTTTCACTGGGAAGGGCAGGATTTCTCTGAATCCAAGAAAAGGCGTAGGGATTTTCTTCTTCTCACACAGCATAGGCCTCTGGCTATTCCCCCTGTATTGGACATTGCTGATGATTTTTCGGAAGCTTCTCTCGCTCCTGATTCTTTTCTCCCTGCCCCAGCCAAACCAGATAGGTATTATAGGGTTCCAAATTCTCCCACGTTTCTTTTTAAGAATCTTTCGCCTGATCCAGAAACAATTTCTCAGGGTCCTAAGGGTGTTAAAGCAGCCTCTACTAAAAATCCTATTTCCTTTGACCGAGAGTCCAGGGCTTTGGAGAGATGGGGTAAAAAAGTTTATACTTCTGCTACATTGTCTATTAGGGCTTTGAACTGTCAATTTCATATGCTGATGTATCAGCAATACCTTTTGTCTGTATTTAAACAAAAGATGTCAGCTGTGTCTATTAGTGTGGATAATCAGGAGTTACAGGATTTATTGTATGTTATTGAACAGGTGGGTAAACATACCCTGCATTGTGGTTTTGATTCTTTGGAAGCTTCTTGTAGGGCTGCAACAACTGGCGCTGTTATTAGAAAACATGCTTGGTTAAAGGAACAAAGCTTGCCGGATCAGGTTAAAGCCAAACTTTTGGATGTCCCTTTGCAGCACGATGTTCTGTTTGGGTCCAAAGCTGAAGAGGTATTGAAGAAAATGGAGGACAAAGCCAAATCTATGCAGACAGTTAAGGATTTTCTACAGATGCAACCTCCTAGATTTAGCAGACACTGGCCAGCTAAACCTTGGGCCTTTCCGACCTCGGACAGGTCTCAGAGAGGCAGATTCAGGCGTTCCAGAGGTAGGGGACAGGCACAGTCCCATTTTAGGAATAGGCAGTGGAGTGCCCCCTCTCCCAAGGGAGGTGAAGATAAGTCTCAACCCTACCGAAAACAGTCTTTATGACTCTTCCTTTCTGGTTCCAGGGGCTCCTCTCCTGGAAGCACCTTTGGTAGGAAGGATTGAGGGCCATAGAATTGGTACCACATTTAGAAATAGGGCAAGGTTTTTATTCCAGACTTTTCCTGGTTCCCAGGAAAGAAAATTCGTGGAGGCCAATCCTGGACCTTTCAGTACAAAACACCTTCCTAGATATCCCAAAATTCAAGATGCTCACTCTGCAGCAGCTGCTGCCTATGTTGGGCAAAAATGCTTGGATGGTGACTTTGGACTTAAAAGAAGCTTACCTGCATATTCCTATAAGGCAAGAGTGCAGTAGGTATCTGCGTTTCAAAGCGGGCTCTAAGCATTACCAGTTCTCTGTGCTGCCCTTTGGCTTATCTACTGTGCCCATGGTCTTTACAAAGTGCCTGGCACCAGTAATGGCATTTTGCAGACAGAAGGGGATTCAAATATACCCTTATCTGGACGACTGTCTTATTCAGGTGGACGACAAAGACACTCTACTTCGGCATCTAGCTTTTGTGCAACGTCTTTTTCAGTACCTCGGTTTCACACTGAATCTAAAGAAATCAAATCTGGTACCCACACAGTGGATTACTTTCCTGGGTGCTCTTCTGAGTACTTCAAACCAGATGCCTTCCTTGACACCGGACAAAAAAGTGCAACTGGCTTCTTCTTTCCGACACCTGGCTTCAATGAAACAGCTGACTGCAAGAAAAATTCTGTAGGCTTTGGGTTACATGGCTTCCTGCATTCTGTTAATACTATATGCAAGGCTGCATATGAGGAAACTGCAGTGGTACCTCAAGAGTGTATGGTCTCAGCATTACCACAGTTTGGAAACAGTGATCACGATTTTGCCTTGTCTCCAGCAAGAGTTTCTTTGGTGGGCCGAAGCCTGTCTACAGAACAAGGGGAAGCCTTTTTGTCCTCCACCGACCAACCAAGTTCTGACAACGGATGCTTCAGATTATGCCTGGGGAAGCCCACATGCACGGGAGATGTCTTCAGGGTGCTTGGACAAAGGAGCAAACACACCTGCACATAAATTTGAAGGAGATGCTAGCTGTACAGAATGCCCTGATTGCCTTCAGGGACCTTCTTCTACCAGGACAATTGTTGATACAAACAGACAACACTACAGTGATGTGGTACATAAACAAGCAGGGGGGCTCTCACTGTTACCCCCTGTGCAGATTAGTCATGACTCTCTGGTACACTGTTCTGACTTACAGTGTCGACTTACAAGCGCAATTTCTGCCAGGGAAAGACAACACTCTGGCAGACACATTGAGCAGGCACATTTCGGATCCACATGAATGGATGTTGGATGTTCGGATATTCAGGATGATTATAAAGGCTTGGGGATGTCAGGACATAGATCTCTTTGCATCCCCTCAGAATCATCTTCCAACATTCTGCACAAGGACCTATCACAAACTAGCATGGAAAGTGGATGCCCTCTCATTCAGTTGGAAACACCTCTCAGTATATGCTTTTCCTCCTTTTCCTCTTCTACCTCGGGTACTTCTGAAGATAAAACAGGATAGACCGCAAATGATTTTACTGGCTCCCAGTTGGCCTCGGCAATTCTGGTATTCCACTCTGATGAACTTGGTTCAGGAGTCCCCCTGGATTCTGCCTCAAATCCCTCATCTACTGTCTCAACGGGATGACCGGATACTGCACAGTCATGTCAAAACTCTGAATCCAGCTGCCTGGCAGATCCAGGGTCTGTAAACACCTCTGCCCTTTCCAAACAGGTATTGGATGTAATCCTTGAAGCTATACGGCCCAGCACTAGAAAATCTTATGCGGGTAAATGGAAAAGATTTTGCTCAGGGAGTCAAGTCCAGGGAGGTGATTCTGCTGTTCCGAACATTCCTCTAATTTTACAGTATCTGACAGAGTTGTTACATACGGGCCTATCTTTTTTGTCTGTTAAGCTTCATGCTTCTGCTGTTTCTGCACATTATGATATGGATCCTCCATTTTTTTCTCAACCATTACTTAAACAATTTCTTAGAGGGGCTAAGAATATTTGGCCCCCTATGAGGGCTCCTGTTCCCACTTGGGATCTTAACTATGTTTTGGAGAAATTAACCTTGTCTCCTTTTGAACCTGCAGCTTCCACGGATTTTAAATTTTTGTCTTGGAAAACTGCTTTTCTTTTAGCTCTTACCTCTGCTAGAAGAATTTCGGAATTGCAAGCACTCATGGCTGTGGAACCCTTCCTTATTTTTCATCAGGACAGGGTATCTCTACAGACTAATTCCACCTTTATGCCCAAGGTGGTTTCGGCAGTGGCCTTGAATCAGTCTATTCATTTGCCTACCTTTTTTCCTAATCCTCAAAGTGAGGAAGAAAGTCTTTTGCACTCTTTAGACGTGCACAGGCAGCTTCGTTTATACCTGGACAGGACCAAGATATTCCGGAAATCTGATCAGTTGTTTGTCACTTATGCTCCTACTGTTCAGGGGAAAGCTATCACTAAGCAAACTATTTCCTAGTGGATTGCCCATTGCATCAAGTTCTATTACTCTTATCATGGCAATCCAGTTCCTGTTAATGTTAGGACTCATTCTACCTGGGCTACTGCTACTTCAGCAGCTTTTCTTTGTGGGGTTCCTACCAAGGATATTTTGGAGGCTGCTACTTGGAGTTCTGTACATACTTTTTCTAAGCATTACAACCTCCCTCTCTATTCTAAATCCAGGGCTGGTTTTGTTTCTGCGATTTTGCAAGGTTTTGTGACCGCTCCCTCTGTTTCTCCTCCAGCCACCCTTTCTTAGCTTTGGGACTCAACCCTACAGTCATGACTGCAACAGTGAACCACGAAGGACGTAGTACAGTTGTGTACTCTTACCATAAATGTAGATGTTCGAGTGTGTTCACTGTTGCAGTCTGCTACCTCCCTCCTGCCCCCTCTTTTGTTTTTTCTTTGAGTATTATCTGTTATGAGGTATTTTGGCTGATGAGGTTTTGGGCGTGATTTCTTTTTTAGCCTTTTCCTTTTGGGCACCTGACATCTGGGGCAAGAAAAACTGGGGAAATGGCGTCAGCTGAGGTCTTTATACCTTCTGGTGCATTGACGTCAGGATAAAAGCAACCTCAGCTGACACTCTATCCAGACTTTGGGACTCTGGCTGATCGGGGGCTGCTGCTGGCAGGAAGAACCCTACAGTCATGACTGCAGCAGTAAACACACTCAAACATTTACATTTATGGTAAGAGTACACAACTGTACTTTCTACTCCCACAACATGCAGATTTGTATTTTAAGGAGGTGGAGTGCTACAGTCCTGAGTATGTCCTCCTTTGGATGAGATGCCTAATAACTATGAACTTGTTTTTCAGTTTGCCACCCATTCCCTATTGCAATATACCAGCTTACCATTTTTTTAATATAATGTAGGCAATTTATTCTTCAAGGGCAGCAGGCATTGAATTTGTAGATTAAACACTGAAATATAAAGTTGTTTTCTAGCAACAATCTCTTCACTGGTTTCAGATCTCTTTAATGTGGAATTATTCAGAGGACTTTTACTTCTGCAAAGATTCTGCATAACAATTGATATTGGTGGATTGTATGACAGAAGTTTGAGTAGAGTGGCCCTTTATGGTTGAAATGTTCTGAATTGGGCAGGTTGTCATTATTGGTTCATATGATTTGTTTCATTGTTTAAAGGAAAAATGTTCAGAACTATAAATTTAAAACATGCTCTAACAAGTGGTGCTGTATTATACAAGGGATATAATTCAATTATTATATAGTATAATTAATACAGTCAGGAAGGTGAATCAAATAACTTTTCCATGGTTCTAAAAATGTGTGCAAGGAGCCTATGATTTGAAAACAGCCCAAAGGTAAACTTACCCTGCCAGTGGCCAGATGCATTTTCTTTGAATGTGGGTTTCAATGTTGTTTCAGTGAATGCGGGTTTCAAAGGTAGAGAAGTTTTAATGCTAAGTCTGTTTTCATTGTAAGACTATTGCTTTGTTTAGGTTTAGTAAATGTCTGTCAGTGTTTGTGCTATAAAAGTTGTAAATGAAATCCAAATATCTGTAATCATTGTAGAAGTAAAGCATAAAACAGTATGCACACTGAGAGATTTGAACAGTGTCTATGACAAATGGGGAGAAATAGCCAAGTAATGGACTGGAATGGCTGCATGGGTGGGGAGTGGGGCTGGGTGGGTGGGGCAGCAGAGGGGGTGTGGTGGCATGGGCGGGGCTTGGGTTTGCACCCCCCTGGAAAAAATCCTGCGGGCTCTCTTGCCTGCATGTCCTCTCTCAACACATCCATAAACCTTATCTTAGGCATTCCTCTTTTCCTGTTACCTGGTAGCTTCATCCTTAGTATCTTTTTGCCAATATACTCAGCATCCCTCCTCAGCACATGTCCAAACCAATGTAATCTTGCCTCTCTGGCTTTGTCTCCAAACCTTCCAACCTGGGCTGACCATCTAATATACTTATTCCTAATCCTGTCCACCCTCGTCACACCCAGTGCAAATCTTAACATCTTTAACTCTGCCACATCCAGCTCAAACTCCTGCCTTTTTGTCAGTGCCACTGTCTCCAACCCATATAACATAGCTGGTCTCACTACCCTCTTGTAGACCTTCCCTTTCACTCTTACTGGTACTCATCTGTCACAAATCACTCCTGACACTCTTCTCCACCCACTCCATCCTGCCTGTACTCTCTTCTTCACCTCTCTTCCACACTCACCGTTACTCTGAACTATTGATCCTAAGTATTTAAACTCATCCACCTTCATCACCTCTACTCCTTGCATCCTCACCATTCCTCTATCCTCCCTCTCATTCACACACATATATTCTTGTCTTAGTCCTGCTGACCTCCATTCCTCTTCTCTCTAGAGTATATCTCCATCTCTCCAGGGTCTCTTCCACCTGTTCCCTACTCTCACTACAGATCACAATGTCATCTGCAAACATCATAGTCCATGGGGACTCCTGTCTGATCTCATCTGTCAACCTGTCCATCACCATTGCAAATAAGAAAGGGCTCAGAGCTGATTCTTGATGTAACCCCACCTCCAGCTTAAACGCATCTGTCACTCACACAGCAGACCTCACTGCTGTCACACTACCCTCATACATATCCTGTACCACTCTTACATACTTCTCTGACACTCCTGACTTCCTCATACAATACCACAACCCCTATCTAGGCACCCTGTCATATTCTTTCTCTAAGTCTACAAAAACACAATGCAACTCCTTCTGACCTTCTCTGTACTTCTCCATCAACACTCTCAGAGCAAACATCACATCTGTAGTGCTTTTTCCCAGCATGAAACCATATTGCTGATCACTAATCATCATGTCCCTTCTTAACCTAGCTTCCACTACTCTTTCCCATAACTTCATGCTGTGACTGATCAATTTAATCCCTCTGTAGTTACTACAGCTCTGACATCACCCTTATTCTTAAAAATCGGTACCAAAATACTTTCTCCATTCCTCAGGCATCCTCTCACTTTCCAAGATTTCATTAAACAATCTAGTTAAAACCTCCACTGCCATTTCACCTAAACACCTCCATGCATCCACAGGTATGTCATCTGGAACAACAGCCTTTCCATTCTTCATCCTCTACATAGATATCCTTACTTCCTCCTTGCTAATCCATTGTACTTCATGATTCACTATCCCCACATCATCCAACCTTCTCTCCCTCTCATTCTCTTCATTCATTAACCCCTCAAAGTACTCTTTCCATCCCCTCAACACACTCTCCTCACTTGTGAGTATGTTTCCCTCATTATCCTTTATCACCTTTACCTGCTGCACATCTTTCCTAGCTCGGTCCCTCTGTCTAGCCAATCAGTAAATGTCCTTTTCTCCCTCCTTAGTGTCCAACCTTTCATACAACTCTTCATACGCCTTATCCTTAGCCTTCACCACCTCTCTCTTTGCCATGCACCTCATCTCCTTATACTCCTGTCTACTTTCTTCATCTGTCTGACAATCCCACTTCTTCTTTGCAAACCTCTTTCTCTGTATACTCTCCTGTACTTCCTCATTCCACCACCATGTCTCCTTATTGTCCTTCCTCTGTCCAGATGTCATACCAAGCACCTTTCTAGCCATCTCCCTTACTAGCTCTGCTGTAGTTACCCAGCTATTTGGTAACTCTTCCCTGCCACCCAGTGCCTGTCTTAACTCATCCCTGAACTCCACCTCACAATTACCCTTTTTCAATTTCCACCATTTGATCCTTGGTGCTGCCCTCAAACTCCTCCTCCTCTTCTTGATCACCAACTTCATTCTACAAACCACCATCCTATGCTGCCTAACTACACTTTCCCCGGTCACCACTTTACAGTCTCCAATCTCCTTCAAACTGGCCCTCCTACATAAGATATAATCCACCTGTGTGCATCTTCCTCCACTCTTGTATGTCACCCTATGCTCCTCCCTCTTGTTAAAATACGTATTCACCAGAGCTATGTCCATCCTTTTCACAAAATCCACTACCATCTGACCTTCTGCATTCCTTTGTTTAACACCATACCTACCCATCACTTCGTCATCCACTCCTCTGTTCCCTTCATCAACATGCCCATTGAAATCTGCTCCAATCATCACTCTCTCACCCTTGGGTACAGTCATCACCACTTCATCCAGCTCACTCCAAAATTTTTCTTTCTCATCCATCGCACACCCAACTTGTGGAGCATATGCACTAACAACATTCATCATTACACCATCAATTTCCAGCTTCATAAACATCACTCTATCCGACACTCTTTTCAACTCCAAAACACTCTTAGCATACTGTTCCTTCAGGATAACTCCTACGCCATTTCTCCTCCCATCCACACCATGATAAAACAATTTGAACCCACCTCCGATACACCTAGCCTTACTCCCCTTCCATCTGGTCTCTTGCGCACACAATATACCAACCTTCCTTCTGTCCATCATATAAAATGCATACTAACACAAATCCTGTTATTCTGGCAATGTTCTAAGTTCATGAGAGCAATATTTATAATCTGTCCCTATTTATGTTGGGCTTTGTCCAGATTTCTTGCAGAGGTTGGTGTGCATGAGAGAAAGTGAAATGCCTTATTTAGAGTTAGCAGATGGAATTTATTTTCAAGTATATTTTCAAGGAATTGTGAGCTTCAAGGGAAGAGAAGTTTACTGCTGCTCATGCTAAGTCTGCTTAAAATGTGTAACTGTTTTGTTTAGCAAATGGTATCATTATTGTGGTATAGAATTTTAAAGCAGTGTTAGTAGTACAGCAGGTAGCATACTTGCATCTTGATGCAGAGGGCTATAGGTTCTACTCCCACAGCATGTAGATTTGTATTTTAAGGGGGTGGAGTGCTGCAGTCCTGGCTATGTCCTCCTTTGGATGAGATGCCTAATAACTATGAACTTGTTTTTCAGCTTCCGACCCATTCTGTATTGCAAATATACCAGCTTACCATTTTTAATGTAACATAGGCAATGTATTCTTCAAGGGCAGCAGGCACTGAATTTGTTGATGAAATGCTGAAATATAAAGTTGTTTTCTAGCAACAAGCTTTTCATTAGTTTCAGATCTCTATAATGTGGAATTATTCAGATTACTTTTACTTCTGCAGAGATTGTGCATACTGACTGACATTGATGGATTGTAATGACAAAAGTTTAAGTGGCCTTTTATGGTTGAAATGTTTTGAATTGGGCAGTTTGTCATTATTGGCTCATATGTTTTGTTTCATTGCTTGCTGGAAAAACATTCAAAACTATAAATTTAAAACACAGTCTAACAAGTGGTGCTGTATTATAGAAGGGATATAATTAAATTATTTTATATTACAGTTAATACAATCTGTATATATTATAATCGTGCATAATCATATGTATAAATATGTACACTTCTTATGCATGGCTACTCTTGCTTATCACAGTAACAGGAATGATACTGTAATGGCTGTGTCAAGAAAAAAGGTCTAAAGCTTTTAGTTAAGCATATAATGAAGTTGTTCACATCAATGATAATGCAGACTCAGTTTCATATAACTTAAGGGTCAACCACACAAAATCAGAAAACACCCAGAATTTCCCTTGCCCACTCAGTAAAACTAATCTTGAAAAAATAATTAATAATGTGCATATATTAGGGCTATTGGAATTATCTATGAAAAGATGACGTGATGATTTGCAACTATGTCAATGTTGGGATTATGAAGAAATGCTTGATTAAGCATTAATTAAAAGATAGACATAATTTAGTGAATGCACACAGTTTAAGTTAAATACAGCTATAACGTGTCATGCATTCAGAGCACAGAATGACAGCTTTTATTTAAACAGCAACTTGTGTTACTGAGAGCTAATCTTGGAAGCCAAAGAACACTAGTGTTATAAACTAATCTGTTTAAATCTGTATAATCAGAACAGGCTCATGGGACTCAGTTTAGTGTCCTACATGAAAAATACTGAGCTAATGAACACTATTCCCCAGTAGTTGTTTCTAAGTCACTTACAAATAAATAAATAAAACAAGGGGAAGTATTTTGAGGTAAAACAAATATCTTGTCTTTATGGTAGATAAAAAGTAAAACTCTGTTAGTACCCAAGTAAATAAAATGATTATTAGCAATGAATGAGAAATTATTCCAGTATAGAGAACTGAACGGCCTTCTTGATCAGAATTCAAAAGGGTTGCCAGCTGAAAGTTCCCTTGAGTTAGTTGCAATGTATATGGGGTATGTAAAAAAACTTATCATGGATTCCTAATTAAATCTAGATACCTGTAATCATTGCAGAAGTAAAGCATAAGACAGTATGCACACTGAGAATTTTGAACAGTGTTTATGGCAACTGGAGAGAAATAGCCAAGTAATGGGACCCTGTAATGGCTGTGTGGGTGGGGCTCTGTGGGCGGAGGGGGTAGGGCTCCTTGGGTGGAGGAGTGGGGGCTCCGTGAGTGGAGGGGGTGGGGCTCCATGGGCGGGGCTCTGGGTTTGCACCCCCTGCAAAAAATCCTGCGGGCTCCCTTGTCAGGGACGTACACCCACCAAAAGCAAAAGAAAGAAATCTATCATTAAAAAGACTATGAGTGCAAATGAAACTTCTGGGAAAGATTGTTCTTCTGTAACAGATACTGAGAATGAACATAGGCAAAGGTCACCAGCCAAGGGCACCCGCAGGCAGGTGCAAGGGGGTGCACTTGCACCCCCCCTAGAATCGGCTGGCCGAAAAATTACTTTTAATTTAAAAAAAAAGTGTTTTTTTTTTTTTTTTTTTTTTTTTTTTAAAAGAAAGGGCATTCCTGTTTAAGAATGCCCTTTGCATACCATTTTAGGTGCCGGAACCATAGGGCGAGGAGGAGGGAAGCACCCTCCCACTTTTACAGCTGCAAGACCTGATCATGCATATGCCGCACGCTACGTAATTTAAACCACAAAAGTGCTCGGAAAAAAAAAAGATTGCATTAGTTCCTGGTAGTGGTAGCCACATTAAGTCAACTCCCATGGGCCAGTAAGCTCCATTTCATTTAATTTCCATATGATGATGTTACAGCTTTCAAAGCAGAAAAATGCTTAGCTCTCTAACTATTGCAGTACTAGGCAGAAGATAAAGTGCCATGTGCAACAAATAACTGGGTGTCTGATCATAACTCAGCTTAGGTTTTTTGTCACGCATGTCAATATTCAACTCTTGAACTTTGCTGTTGTGAATTTCTTCACATTCATGAATCAAACACAATAAGCAGGTTGATAAAGACACAGACATAATCCTCTGTTATTTTTTTTAATAATGCTTTGGATTCCTAGAAAATAATTACGAAAATGACCTAAGCTCAAACTGGTACAAATATTGCAACAAAAATGTAAACACACACACAAATACATAAATAAATAAAAAAAAAGCAACAAAGAGCTAACGCAATACAAACAGGTTAAACACAACTTGGTAAAATGCAGGAGAAAACAATGTATGAAACTCTGCTGTGTCAGCTACTGTTACTTGATTTTGTAGTTTGCAAACACTACATTCTCCTGATTTTTCAGTTACATCTCTCTCAATTTTACTTTAATATTCTAAGAATTCATTGTTGAACTGATAGCTACACAATTACATTTCATGAGGACTATTCTCATTGCCTGTAGCATTATAGGTTCATTTTAAGTACTTCACTGAAATTTCAGACTGCTGGAATTATAACAAAGATACTTTAAATTTGAAAGGGCAAGAAAAGGAAGAACCTTACACTACAGAAGTTTTTTTTATATACATTTAATGGAGACAGCCTCATGCAGGCTTGCCTCTGCTTACTTACAAACATGTAGAACATGTCACTAGTGATTGATTTTGTTGTGACTAGCTAGGCTGACAAAAAAAGATGGCAGATAACATTCTCCACTATGTGACTGGTAGGAAAAGACAGCAGACTACCCAGCTATTTTGCAGATTTGATGCAATGAAATACAGGATGCATAAGATGTGGGGGGTGATATGGGGATACATTCTGCACTGCAATATCATATAATGCTTCTCGAAAAATATTAGTTACCATAGTTACTGGGCACTGGGGAGCTGTTCTGTACTTTAACATCTTAAGAGAACCTCTTCCTCTGGATTTTCATAAAATTATGTTTGCCCTAAAATACCAAGCATTTTACAAAGTAGACAAAACAGAAATTTCATTAATTGCTGCCTTTTATGTTTCTAATTAGATATTTTCTAACAGATGTAGCAGCTAAATGTAGTAAGGGATCTAGGAGTACAGCATGATGCAGAGTGGGTGGATTGTATAAACTAAGAACTGTATTAGCTTGCTTCTTTTATTAACTTGAAACGTTGCAATGTATTATAAGATGTGAAAGGTAGAGTGAAAGTTTAGATATTAACAGCTTAAATGTTGACAAAATATCTAAAGTTCAAAATATCAACAGTTAAAAATATCTAAAGAAAAATATCTATAAAATTGAAGTTACACCAGGGAAGGGTATATGGCCTTTCCTCACTGTTGCACCACTTCGAAGATGGTATATATAATTAGCAGGGGAAGTGGGAGTGCAACCAAATACTGGTTTGAGATGTGATTAGGTTTTATTAATGTTTTGTGCTTAGATTGCTTTTAACTGTTGGTATTTCGTACATTAGATATTTTTGTAGATATTTGAATAACTGCACAAATATATATTTGTCCTGTGTGTCATCAAGAAGGTACTTTGTGAGAAGCAGGTGCAGATTCTAGCAATGTTCTTAGCTCATGACAGCAATATTTATAATCTGTTCCTATTTATTTTAGGCACTGTCCAGATTTCTTGCACTTAGAGGTTGAGGTGTGTGTGAGAGAGAGAGTGAAATGCCCTAGTTAGAGTTAGCAGGTGGATTTTATTTTCAAGTGTATTTTCAAGGAATTCTGAGCTTCAAGGGAAGAGAATGCTGCTCATGCTAGCCTACTTAAAATGTGCAACTGTTTTGTTTAGCAAATGTTATCACTATTGTGGTATAGAATTTTTAAAGCAGCACAGCAGGTAGCATACTTGCATCTTGATACAGAAGGCTATAGGTTCTACTCCCACAACATGTAGATTTGTATTTTAAGGAGGTGGAGTGCTACAGTCCTGAGTTTGTCCTCCTTTGGATGAGATGTCTAATAACTATGAACTTGTTTTTCAGCTTGCCACTCATTCCCTATTGCAATATACCAGCTTACCATTTTTTTTAATATAACGTAGGCAATTTATTATTCAAGGGCAGCAGGCATTGAATTTGTAGATTAAACACTGAAATATAAAGTTGTTTTCTAGCAACAACCTCTTCACTGGTTTCAGATCTCTTTAATGTGGAATTATTCGGATGACTTTTACTTCTGCAAAGATTCTGCATATTAATTGATATTGGTGGATTGTATGACAGAAGTTTGAGTAGAGTGGCCCTTTATGGTTGAAATGTTCTGAATTGGGCAGGTTGTTATTATTGGTTCATATGATTTGTTTCATTGTTTAAAGGAAAAATGTTCAGAACTATAAATTTAAAACACGCTCTAACAAGTGGTGCTGTATTATACAAGGGATATAATTCAGTCATTATATAGTATAATTAATACAGTCAGGAAGGTGAATCAAATAACTTTTCCATGGTTCTAAAAATGTGTGCAAGGAGCCTATGATTTGAAAACAGCCCAAAGGTAAACTTACCCTGCCACTAGCCAGATGCATTTTCTTTGAATGCGGGTTTCAATGTTGTTTCAGTGAATGTGGGTTTCAAAGGTAGAGAAGTTTTAATGCTAAGTCTGTTTTCAATGTAAGACTATTGCTTTGTTTAGGTTTAGTAAATGTCTATTAGAGTTTGTGCTATAAAATTTGAAATAAAAGTTGTAAATGAAATCCAAATATCTGTAATCATTGTAGAAGTAAAGCATAAAACAGTATGCACACTGAGAGATTTGAACAGTGTCTATGACAAATGGGGAGAAATAGCCAAGTAATGGGACACTGGAATGGCTGCGTGGGTGGGTGAGTGGGGGGGCTGAGTGGGTGGGGACAGCAAAGGGGTGGGGCTGCATGGGCGGGGCTTAGGTTTGCACCCCCTGCAAAAAATCCTGCGGGCTCCCTTGTCACCAGCTCCCCCTTTAGGACCAGAAGAAGGGCTGGTAGAAAACGTTTTATTTATTTATTTATTTTATTTTACATTTGTTGACCGGGATTGTCGACTGGATACATGTCCATTTTTACTGGAGGCCCAGGGAGAAAAACTCTAACATACATCCATAAAAAGTATTACATATAACATGAAAAGCACTATTTACCAACTTAATATGGCAAGCAAGTTATACAGTCCAACAAATTGTAGAATTAGATGAGGCTATAAACAACCAGAATTCTGACTCAGCTAAAGTT
The DNA here is from genome assembly GCF_019279795.1 of Protopterus annectens. Taxonomy (NCBI): domain Eukaryota; kingdom Metazoa; phylum Chordata; order Ceratodontiformes; family Protopteridae; genus Protopterus; species Protopterus annectens. Next base: position 863,789,412 of record NC_056746.1, on the reverse strand, counting down.
GCAAAGAAATATTTTTAACACACAATTTTAAAGTGGGCGTATAACCAGGACTAGAGCAAGGACATAACCAATGTAATTTGATTTATAGTTTGAGACTTTTGTTTTTATCCAAAAGGATAAAGGGGCTCAAACATATGTCATATGCTCCAGCTCTATTCAGTCGCATACCGTCTGCTCGGAGGTGATCTGTGCCTGACATACAAGGCCATGTCCAACCCGGAATTAATGGACATGCTCCACCTCAAAAAATCCAAATCCACCAGAGCCACGAGAGCAAGAGACTTAAACCTCAACAGGGATATAAATAGGACGTGCTGGAGGGACAGATTCATCACCCAGAGACTCCCTACACTATGGAACAGAATCCCAGTCCATATGTTTGAGCCCCTTTATCCTTTTGGTGAGGAACTTTTGGGGTCTTTCCAACTGCTGCAGGTGAGGGGTAAGGTACATTCCGAATGGGGCGTTGTACTCAATCATTGGTCTGATAAGTGAAGAGTACAGGGGTACAATGACCTCTCCTGATCTGGATGTGAATCCCTTAACATAAACATAAACACAAGTTGCATTGTTTGAGTTCATTTTGGAATTTGGTGGGGTTGAAGTTCTTATTGTTTCTTACAGTTTTGTAGGTGGGCTAGTGGGAGTTACCTGCTTTGTGTTTAATTATATAGGTAAGAATGTGGTCACTGAGGTAATCAGGGAGGGTCCCAGACTAGTACATGTGGGAATGACTATTGATGAGTATCCAGTCTAGTATACTCTCTTTGTGGTTAGGTTTTCCAATCCTAGTAAGGGAGGATATGATCTGTGAGAATCCATAATGGTTTACATGGGTGGTAGGGGAATCTGAGGAGCCAGTATTCCAGTCGATATTGAAATCTCCTAGAACAATGGTTTCTTGGGAGCAGGTAATAGGTAACCAACTGAGGATTTCTTCTAAGGTGTTTATGTTATTGCCTGGGGGGATGTATATGCATATAATATTTATACTTTTGTTTTTATTAATCTGTAGTTTGGCAGAGAGAATTTCTGCATTGCTAACTTGGGGTGGTTGTGTGGAGTCTATAGTAACATTTAGTGAGTTTTTATAAAGTATAGCTACCCCGCCTCCCTTTTTTGCAGTATGATCTGCTCTATGTATATTATATCCAGGTGGTAGTATCATAAGAAAACTCATAACGTAACACAAACTCTGTTACATTTGTTAGTACCCCAGTATATACTGTTTGTAATGTTCACATTTCTTCTGTGCAACTATCTGATGTGGAAATACAGTTATTGAATAAAGGATTGAACTTTATTCCTGCATATTTTGTGTCTGAGGATGGATTTGCTAATGACATGGTTTCTTTTTGTTGATTGTTGAACCTAAAATTATATTTTGCTGTTAACAGTTACACAAATGATCACTATTTTCAGTGGGAATTTAGATTTTATGCATCTAAATTTATGATGCCTGTGAACAAGCATGTTGCCACATTTCAACAATGTGTAGTTAAGGATCTACACTTTAACTTTCAATCTGGAATAGGCATTTTGGACAATAATTTGTCCAGATTGGAACTTGAGGCTTGGATAATCTCAAAAAAAATACAACAATGTGGCCATAATTCCAGCTGATAAGGGAGGTGCAATAGTTGTTCTGGACTGATCTATGTATTTAGCTGAAGCCCAGAAACAACTATCTGACAGCTATTTTTATTCCAAATGTAGACAGATCCTACCCATAAGTTTAAAGCTGATATAGATAAATTTTGTCAATCAGCTGTAGAAGAGGGTATTATTAGCAAGTATGTGGCCTATCACAAAACTGTTCAGGATCCTTTACCACAACATCTTTACCTATTGCCCAAAATACATAAGGATTTGAACAAACCACCAGGTAGACCCATTGTTTCAGGGAATGGTTCTTTAATGGAACCATTGTCAGCTTATCTCACCAAATATCTTAAAGCATTATTGCAGGGGGTTAGATCCAAGATTCAGGATACTACTGAGTTTCTAAATATCATTAGACATATGCAGCTAGAATCCGAATGGCTTATGTGTACGTTAGATGTGACAGCATTATATACCACATCGGGCTGGCTTGATGGCATTAGAATATTGGCTCTGTTGTATCCCATTATATAGTCCTTGATTTAATACTTTCCTTTTGTGTTTAACTAAACATGTGCTTAACAAAAATGTTTTTTATTTTAATGGGGAGTGTTATCTCCAATTGAAGGGTACAGCTATGGGGACATCTTTTGACCCCCTCTATGCTGATATTTTCATGACCTACCTGGGCAAACATATTATATTTGACATCAGTCATTTATTTTTGGATGAGATAGACATATGGCATGGGTATTTAGATGATTGTTGAATGGTGAGATCAGATTTAAATTATTTAATTGAACTTGCTCTCTGTTTGAATGAAAACAAGTGGGGCATTCAATTTACTATCAGATATGATGTTAATCGGATTTCCTTTTTGGATACTGATATTACCAGGAAAGAAGATGATACTTTGGATAGTAACATTTGTCACAAACATTCTCAGTTTAGTACCATGTTACATGCCTGTAGTTGTCACCCTAAACATATTATATGTAATATTCCCAAGTCCCAGGTTTATGTACTTGGAGAATTTGTTCATCTGAACAAGCCTTTGTACAACAACAAAGTGATATAGTTACCAGATTTTGCCATGGGGATATAATAGGAACCATGTAATCCAAACAAGTAATTTTGTACAAAATCAGGATAGGTCTCAACTATTACAATACAAAAAGAAGGAATTTAGAGGTGAGAATGCTATCAGATTGATTACCAGCTATGGTCATAACACATCTGTATTTATTGATCTAGTACAGAAATACTGGAATATTTTATCTTATGGTAAGTTGTATAATATCTTGACACACAGGTGTCTTTTTTTTTTCATTTAGAAGAAGCAAAACATTGGGTAGCTTATGTAACCATTATAAGAAGTCCAGTTACAACAACCCACATCAAACTATGATTTGTGGAGGTATTTTGGTTGGTTGTCACCCTTGTGGTCATTGCTCATTATATACATTTTTTTTGAAGAGCAAACAGTTTACTAGCAATAACACTTACAAGGTTTATAACATCAATGTATTTGATAACTGTAGTAGAGATTGGATTATATATTTAGTTACATGCACATGTTCTGCTTTTTATGTGGGACAAACTTCACGTCCTTTTTAGAATGCATATTACAGAACATCTGAGTGACATTAGGAATAGACATACATCCATTGCTCTGTATAAACACACCACTGGACATTCCACTGCACATTTTATGTTTGTTATTATTGATAAAATTTGGAGAGACAGGAATAACAAGGCAGAATGCCACAATATTTTGAATGAAAAGTAGAAAACTTGGATAATAAGACTAAGTGAGTTCTTCTCACTGGTATAAATGAGGACTTACAATTACACAATGACAGTATGTTTGCTAGTGCTTGATAAGTGCTTATTGAGTTGCATGGTCTTATTCTTTATACACTGATGAAGGGTAGTATGCCAGAATCAGTCTGTATGGCTCTCATCTTTTGATGAGATTAATTTTGCTGCTGAATAAATAACTATAAATTACTTTAACCTTACGCTGAGTGCTGGCTGTTTCTGTTGTTTTTTTTTTTGTTTTTTTTTTTTGGATCTGATTTTGGCCTTTGCACGTTGCTGTACATGCGGAAGCTTTGTTCTGGAGATTGAGGGTTTCAAGATAGTCAGAGTATAGTAAAGCTAATCCACCACCTTTTTGAGTTCTATCAGCCCTGATGATATTATAACCAGTGAGTGAAATTTCAGGTCAAGTATATGAGGTTTTAGCCATGTTTCAGTTATGGCAAGAATATCTGGTTTATTGTAGGTGATCCAGGCATGGATACTATGAATATTTAAGAAAATAAATTTAAGCTGTGTGGGTAAGTTTGAAGTAGGTGGGTTGAGTTTTGATAGTTTTGGTGATGGAGGTCTGGTCCATGTTTTGGAAAGAGATGGGTATGCCAAGTAGGAAGGGGTGTTTAGTATGGTTTGAGTTTTGGATGTTTTTGTGAAGTCAGGATGTGGAGGGTCTGGGATTGGGGTGAATATTACCACAGAGTGGTAAGAGAGAGAGAAAGATGGATAAGTTTAGTAAGCACCCCCATCCCCACTTAAAGTTTACCACAGTATCAGTAATCCATCTATATGGTGAGGGAGTAGAACCCACAGCTTTCTGTACCAAAGGCAAGTATGCCACCTGTTGTACAACTAACACTGCTTTCAAATTCTATAGCACTAACACTTAACAGCCATTTGCTAACCAAAACAGATGCACATTGAAAACAGACATCATCAACGACAGTAAACTTCTCTTCCCTTGAAGCTCACAGTCATAACTCTCAACTGTCCAGATTTTTGCAGAATGTCCAGATTTTTGCCTCATATTTTTGGTCAATTCCTCATAACATTTGTGGTTTTATGGCAAATCACTGAGATGCCCTGAGGACTGAAGTCACTAAATAATGACATACATTTGAGTTTCAGACTTCAAATCCTTCAGAAAATGTATGTTAACACAAATCTTGTTACTCTAGCAACTTTCTAACACAAACCCTGTTACTCTAGCACCTTTCTAAGTTTATATGGGCAATGTTTAAAATATATCCCTATGTTTGGGCCTTTGTACCCTAATTTTGTCAGGCTTTGTCCATATTTCTTACATTAAGAGGTTGAGAGGTATGCCCACAGTTTCTTGAAAATGCACTAAAACTCACATTCCTTGAAAAGTCTGGTAACTGGCGTAAATGAGTCAGGCCCTTGTCTCCTATAACCAAGGTAAATGATTTGCATCTGAGCAAGTTAATTGACTAACCTGCTATTACTAACTAGGGCATTCAACACATACTTAAATTCTGTGAGTGGAAAGAAGCAGAAGCAGTAGCAGAAATGTTGACGTGCATGCGTCGAAACAAGCACAGACACAGAGTGTGTTTTTAAAGAATGCCATTAAAGAAGAAATGTAATTTATTTTTTTTAAATAAAGATGAAATGTTGTGGTATCCCTCCCAACCAATGCCCCCCTCTCTCCCAGCCAGCAAGCCCCAACTATCTAGGTTGCCTAGTGCTGGATCTAGCTCTGGTCCAGGATGTGGAAGTGGAAACCTTCATGATCTGGGAAATAATGGGTAGTTGTTTTTTGAGTATCTGGAGTCTGATGTCAGAAAGGTGATGTGCCACCCTGATTTTAAATGTTTTCCCTACAACAACTGCAGCCTTTACACTGTGCACAGTATGTCACAAAATCAGTGTTGCAATTACCAAAACAAGTGGTGTTGATTGCTTTCCTGATTACTGGGCAAAATAAGTAGTCCTCATTGCTCATGTAGTTGCTGTAAATGCAGAAAGGGGGACCATAAGGGTATGTTCCTCTGATGTCCTCCTGTGGTCTGAATTTGCATTCAACCCAGTCCCTAATGTTCCTGGTGCTCTTGAAAACAAAACAAGGATGGGTTCCTAGGAGTTTTTACAGCTGTTACTTGTTTGTAATCACCAATTGTTGGTCATGATCTTTCTGAATGTTTTGTAATCTACTGTAAAAGTGATGGCCATGCTTCTTTTTCTTTTGTCTTCCTGTGGGTCCTGGTGTTGGTTTCTGTTGACCCCTAGGAGTCTCCTAGGGGGTCCTTCAAAATGGGGTTCTCTACCGCCTTTAAAGTTCTGATGGGGTTAAGGCTAGAACTCAATAATCTATTGCTGTACCCTCAAGCCAGGAAGTCTTGGTGTAGGCTGATTAGATTTGTAATGAAATCTCTAAGTTCTTTGGAGACACATGCAATTCGGATTCCCTGAGATTTTATAAGGTTTCTCTTAGTGATCTGGGGATGCATTCCTTTACTGTGCAGCAGCAGCATATTAACCCTGGATGGTTTTTTTGAATAGGTTATTGGAGATGCATTTATTTTCAGTGTCCTTAGATATGGCTACATCTAAAAAGCTGACCAAGGACTAGCACTGAGAGGTCATGAATCTCAGGAAGCTAGTGGAATTACTGATATGGTTGTAAAAGTCATGCAGTGTGGCTTAATTTCCCTCCCAGACGATAAAGTGTCATCAGTGAAATAGAGATAGAATTTCACTGATGCAAAATAGGGGTATTGGTACACTGCCTCCTTCTCCCATTTTCCAAGACCCATACTGGCCAGGCTTAGAGACATGGCTGCCTCTATAGCTATTCCAGTAGTCTGCTTATAAAACCTGTCATTAAACATGAAGTAGTTGTTCATGAAGGTTAGATCTAATAACCTTCCTAGAACTTGTCCCTCCTGGTAATATATTCCTGTCCTTTTCATATGACTCTGTGACAGCCTGAATACAGTAGCTGTATGGAGGCACTATATAAAGGACTTCCACATCTATTGTGATAAGAATTGTGGAATAACTGACCAAAATATCTCTAATTTTGCCCAGGAACTCCAGAGGGCCTAAAATAAAGGATATGTTGGCATCTGCCATTGGTTTTATTTGGGCATTAAGGTAAATGGATTGTGCCTCAGTTATGGAACCACTGCTTGCCACTACCGGTCTGTGGGGAGGATCAGATATATTTTTATGTGGTTTTCAGATACCAAAGAAGCTTAGTACTTTTGGGTGGGGAGTGACCAAAACATCAAAAAGCTTGGCGTCTATTAAATCATTTTCATGAAGCATTTTAGTTGCTCCCTCAAGATATCACAAGCAACATTTACAGTATTAAAACTATGCTAGAAGTGCTAGAAGTCTAAATCTCAAAATGCACTCACTCGAGGCACTCCTTAAAATGGAGAACATCAATATCTGTGCAGTGACTGAGACCTGGTTAAAGGCTCCAGGGAGCACCCCTGCACTACCAGGCTATAACTCATACCACACTTTTCGGCCACGTAACCTGGACTGGAACACCAAAGGTGGAGGTGTGTCTGTATTCATTAAGGATATCCACACCTCCACGCTAGTTGCTCAACATAATGCAGCCGAGGTTATCCAAGTGCAACTAACTCTGGGCAAAACTGCAATCTAAATTGTAGCTTGCTACAGATCCCCCACCATGCCCCAGGATTCCCACTCCTCTTTTCTTGATGTACTGGAAAATATTAGGGTTCAACCAAACATCCTAATAATGGGAGATTTCAACTACCCCACCATTAACTGGGAAAACTACTCATGTACCAACTCCTTTGCTCAACGCTTTCTGGAATTCATAAACTCCAATGCTCTGGATCAACTTATCCACACCCCCACCAGGGGCAACAATATCCTAGATCTAGTCATTACCAACATGAGTGACCGGTGTTCCACACCTGAAGTCAATGCCTCATTGGTCCAATCTGACCATAAGCTAATTACCCTAGATATCCACATCCTGCCCCCACCCCCCATTAAGGAAACCACAGTAAAAAATTTCTCCAAAGCCAACTTCATGCTTCTTAAGACAGAAGTGGTGAACTTCATGACACCCATGCAGATGGACAATAAAGTTACGACTACTGAATCCTACACAATTGCACTTTATAAGCACTTATACGAGTGCATGGATCGTGCTGTCCCAAACAGAACCAAGACGCTATACTCCAAAAAAAGGAAGCTAGTCTAGTGGTCCCTTGCCATAAACAAACTGTACAACAGAAGGAAGAAACTGTTGCAAAAGAGAGTAAAATCCCATGAGTGGAGGAGCTCCCTGGTTAGCCTCAGTAAGAAGCTGCGATCCCTGATAAACTCCTCCAAAGCTAGTTATGAAAACAAAATAGCCACTGATTCTAATGACAACCACAAAGCATTCTATAGCTATGTCAAGAATCTCAATGGCAACACTCAGATCTGCTCTGAGTTACAGCACAATGGCACTAAATATACAGACCCAACTGATATTGCCAGCATCCTGGCAGATAGGTTCAGTGCTAACTTTACCCCCCCCCCTCTCACCCCCTAAAGAGCCGATCTTTATACTGGAAGAATGCAAAGTTCCTATAATCACGGCTGCACAGGTAAAAACCACACTCTCCAAAGCCAAGAATACGGCATCCATGGGACCAGACAACATCCCAGGCTGCATTGTACATGAACTACAGAACGAACTGGCACCCCACCTAAGTACCATGTTCAATCATAGCCTCACCTCAGGCTTTGTGCCTGCTGAATGGTGCACAGCAATGGTTATTTCACTCCACAAGGGGGGGAGCCACCACGGACCCCGAGGACTACCGCCCCATTAGCCTGACGAGCCTGGTCTGCGAGGCCATGGAACATATTATCATCATGGGACTTATAAACAAAGACATTGGTAATCTCCAAACTCTGGTCCCACACATTTCAAGTTTGTAAAAGGCAGATCATGTCTCCTAAACCTGATAGACTTCTTTGAAGCAGTCACCAAAGCCATAGACGCGGGTAAGGTGGTTCACACAGCCTATCTATATCTTGCCAAGGCTTTCGACACCATCCCCCACTCTGGAGTTATAGATAAACTCACTAAACTAGGTATAAATCCCTATGTCACAAGATGGGTTGCCAACTGGCTCACTGACAGAGCCCACACTGTGAAAGTAGCTGACTCCAAATCCGACTTCAGACCAGTGACAAGTGGAGTACCACAGGGTTCAGTCCTGGATCCTCTCCTGTTGGGTATCTACTTCTCTGAAGTACAGGCTAACAGAGAAAGACTTTGGCTAATGAAGTTCACAGATGACTACAAACTAGGAGCCATAATTGGAACTCCTAACGATGTCGACATCCTACAAAAGGGCCTCACTGAAACAGATGCCTGGTGTCAAATCCATGGCCTCAAGCTCAATGCCAAAAAGTGCATTGTCATCCCCTTTGGTAAAAACTCTGTACCCATGAACTACAACATAGGCGGTAGTATACTTAACACTAAAAGTGTGATAAGAGACCATGGGACACAGGTGGACAGTAGTCTCTCCCTTGATAATCACATCGCCACAGTAGTCAGGAAATCCTTCTACGTGGCACACCTCATCACAAAAGGTTTCTCATCCAGAAAAAAGTGATCATTGTTCCCCTCTACTCATCACTCATTAGACCCATTATAGAGTACAATGCCCCTTTTGGTATGTACCTCACAAGACATCTGCAACAACTGGAAAGGCTGCAGAAATACCTCACAAAGAGGATTACCAGCCTCAAACAGATGCCCTACACAGACCATCTCAAAAAACTCCAGCTTTACTCCATCGCATATCGCCTACTCAGAGGTGATCTCTGCCTAACATACAAAATCCAGAGCTGTTGGACATGCTCCACTTAAAGAAGTCCCAATCCCCATCCCCTATACGCTCTAGGGACGTAAACCTTGTCACCACAATAAACAGAACATGCCGGAGGGATAGATTCCTGTCCCAGAGATTTCCCATACTCTGTAATAAACTACCTATCTATATCAAACAAAGCTCCTCATTAGTACTCTTCAAGAAAAATCTTGATGATTGGATGGGAAATAGGAAATTCACCCCGGGGATCACTTCTGTGGCTCTGCTCGACAGTGGCACAGGAAAATAATTTTCTTGGGTGGCAAAAGCCAGGGTATCTTTTTGGCTGGGCTTGTATAGGCCCTAGGGGCAGTAGCCTAGTACCTACCTATGAACCTATAAAATGGCATTTACTGTAAACCTGTTATTGCCAAACATGGCTTCAATCTTGCAGTTAAAAGTGGCTGTATCTGTGACTAGGATGCCTCCACCCTTATCTGCCATCCTGATTCTGTGAGTCTTATCTCTGCCCAGACTTTTTACAGCAGCCAATTCATCTTTGCTAATGTTATAACAAGGTAGATTCCTGACAGCCCTGCAGGTATTAGCCTCATATTTGCTGTCATACACACTCATGGTGAAGTAAATCGGGGTGCAAAAGTCAATGGACTTTTTCCATTTTATACTATTGTCTTTTCTATCAGGGTTGCTTCCATCCTTATTTTTGTCATTGAAAAATACTTTAAGATTAAATTTCCTCATGTGCAGTTTAACATCTATCACACCAAGTTACTTCTGTTAAAAGGTATAAAAGTCAGACCTTTACCTAAGATTTCTTGCTCTAGCTGAATCAACGGTTTTGTAAAATGGTTGCAGACCTTAATCCTATTTTGTTGTTGGTTCTAGTGGGTCCATTCTGTTGTGTTGATATCTTCAAGTTCCTCAGCTCCCTGGCCCCTTTCCAGGACCTGTTCTTCTATTGTTGCCCTTGTGGAGACTTCTGAGTCAAGATGAAAGGCTGCTCCATCATATGCCTCCCTGTTGAGGTAAGGTGGTTTAAAAGGGTGGGTGTCTCCCTCTGCAGTGTTATCCTCATGTCCTGTTGGCTCATCCTGGTGTTGGGTGCACCCAAGTCAGGTTCAGGTTCCTGGTGGCCCTGGTGAAAATCCTGTCTGTTGTCTTCCATGTCTCTCTGGTCACCAATAGGGTTGGCCAGGGTCCTTTATGTTCCAGCCTCATGCTTGGGGTGGTGGTTAGGTTTGTTATTCCTTCAGCATCAAGCAAAACATTTCTCATTACTGTATCTAGGTGGGTATCTCATTTTTTCTGGTTGAAGTATGGAGTTTTTTTTGGTTCCTGCTTGTCCCTTATGTCCATGTCGATTTTTTTTCAATTTTCTGCTCTAACATTGTTCTCAAAGTCAATGATTCTGTTTTAATCTGGAAGGGGAATCAGTGTTGTCTTTGCATACATTCTCCAGGTTTAGGATGTTGCTGATGGCAGAATCCTGATGGGTTTTGTTATGCCTAAGTAGGATCCAACCAGCTTGAGACTAGCATCCTTTAAAACTGTGTCCCACTCTGTGATTAAGTCCTCCTCCATGTTATTCCACATGGGTTTCTTGAACAGCTTTAGCCCCTGGGAATAAGTCCTTTTTCAGTACTGTTTCTGAGGTAAATCTCTTTCCAGTACAGTCTTTTCAGTTGTTTCTCAAGTAGGAAAAATATTGTCTGTAGAATCATGTTGGTTGTTGACTCTTGGTGAGCCATCTGTATGGTCGTCATGCCTGGTGTGCTTTGTCACATTTGCTCAGGTAGGTATCTTCAGAAGGTATTTAAGTCTTCAGTTATCTTTTTCCATATTGTTGGTAGTCTCCTTAAGGTGATTTTCCTTGAGTGGATAACTCCTTGAGGGTGCCAATAACAAAGAGAAAACAGAGATAATCCAGAAAGCTCAAGTTAGGTCTGGTATCATGCCTGTGACCCAGAAGGTTACTGGACTAACAAGAAACAGAGTATGAAGGATTAGTCCAGATAAAATCACTTTAGCTAGCAGACTTCTCTTTCTGATGCAGAAACACTTAAGCACAATTCAGTCAGGAATTCCTTTAGGTTGTAGAATGTTGATGGATCCAGAATGTCTGAGGTATAGATAAATGCAAAAGAACATGAACTTGTAGCAGCTCTGGGGTTGTTTAAAATAAATTAGAATTTAAATGCCAGGAAATAGAACAAAGGTGCAGCTAAGGAAAAAATGTAGTTCTTCAAAGGAAAATTCCACCTATGGTGTAATTAACTTTATCTTGGAGTTGTCATTTTTCCCTGTAATATATCCTAGAGTGGTTTAGAGCCTTGATATAACCATTTCTTAGAGATGTTATTAAGTGCCCATAAACTCTTAAGTACTTTCAGTTATTTTCATCTTGTTTCCCCTGCTACAGATTATGAATATCCCATTATTTTTCCCTATTCAAATGTCATACTGTTTCAAATAGGAATTTAACTCAGCCTATGTATCATAAGGTAGATAGCTGAGACACTATAGTTTTCAATGCTGGTTCCCACTCACAGTTTTACATCCTGAAATTGTCTTTCACTGTCTTGCAGAGGACAGTAGAGTACTATAAACAACTAAAGTGAAACTGTTTTTCAAAACTTAGAGAAATATTTATGTAAAGAATGAGTTACAGTGAATGCAGTACATAAACAAACAAACAAATACCCTCATTCTGGCAAGTAAGGAGCTGTTTTTTTATGTACAAAATTGAGCACAGATCAAAAACTACAGCCAGTTACCTAGCTCTGTGGCAGAGAAGGATGAAGCCCTGACTACATCCCAGACAGCCCAGGTTCAGTTAACACAACTATGGGAAAGGACATAGCTCTGGTTCATCTCTTGGTGGTATTTCACCCATGTTACAAGCCTACAAAACACATGATGGATGAAGTGCAAAGTGATAAGTGGGTAGGAACAAGAAGGCAGCACTGCATGGAGCTCAAGGGAATCACATTATGGAAAAGGGTAGGCATCTCTATGTGAGACCAACCACCTGAAATTCATGAGATTGGGCTTCCTGAAAAGAGCTGATGGGGCATAGAACTCTCATATAACCCAGGAACATCTGATCTTGCCCCAACAAAATGAATGAGCTGACTGGGTGAAGGAAGAGCACTGAGCAGTTCCATCGAAAGCAGGGGATCAGTGTCAGGGGAAAGCTATAGTCAGCTGTCACTTGCCTTACTAATTCAACTGTTAGTCACTGATGAAAGAGCAAAGCTAACAACATTTTACAGCATAGCAAGATCATATGAGAGGGAAGGTCTAGATTTCTTTTTAACAAAGGTTTTGAAAACTTAAAAAAAATGTTTCTTATCTCTGCTGTATTGAAGAAAATGTAACTGGATCAGGTAAGCTAAACAAGCCTACAGTAAGCAAAGATCAGAGTAATTCAATTGAAGCCCTGATTCTTCTTTAATAGACTGTCTTAAAAATATAGTGATTCTCTGTAATTAATTGGTGTCATAATATACAGAGGATAAAACTCCATTCTCGGAGATTGAAGATATCTATTTTCTTTATTCTATTTGCTTTTTCCTCCCAACATGGTGACCATTGCCTTCCTCTTTTGAGCTCTAGCCATGAATTCCCTGTTATTGCCAGTGTGTTTGCTGATTCTGGTGAAAGCCAGTTAGAGAGAGACATCCAGGCAGGCATGAAGGTTACTTTTACCCCATCATCTGCAGACCATCAGCCTCCATCAAAGCTCACCAAGCCATGCCATCATAGGATCATAGGAGGTTACTAGGCTGTTGGCCCTGAGGCCCTTATATGCCTAGCCAAGAGTTTAGCCCATGTTTAGAAAAGTCAGCACCCAACGCCCCTATCCAGCAGGGACACAGGTGAAATCCCAGGGAAGTATTTTTTGTTTCCCATCCAGCTATCCAGGTTGTGCTTAAAAAGGGATAATGAGGTACTCTGCTTGACGTGGAGAGGGAGTCTATTCCACATATTGGGGAGTCTCTGGGACACAAATCTGTCCCGCCAAGTCCTATTGATATCACAGACCAGGTTGAGGTCGCACAAATAGGTTGCTAGAGTAGAGCCTGACTTGTGGATATGCAGCAGGCCAATGAAGGTGGGGTCTAAGATTGCTTTATATGCCAAACAGAGGTCACCCCTGAGGAGATGTATGAAACTGAGTAGAAGGATAGAGCTTTTTGCCTATCTGTGTAGGGTAGGTGTTTGAGGCCCTGGATTCTCCTGGTGAGGCACCTCTGTGGTCTTTCCAGCTGCTGCATTTGCTTTCCAAGGTACATGCCAAAGTGGGCATTGTACTCAATAATTGGCCTTATAAGGGAAGAATACAGGGATGTTATGACCTCTTTGTCCCTGGATAAGATACCCTTACTTATGAGGTGGGCCATGTAGAAAGCTTTCCGTACAACAGAAGCAACATGGTGGTTAAAAGTCAGGTTGCTATCAACCTGGGTGCCGAAATCCCTCGCAACTGATTGTGTACTTAGGACATTGTTATTAATGTGATAATATGTGAGGTTGTCATTCTCCCCAAAGGGGATGATGATGCACTTTTTGGCATTCAGCTTGAGACCATGTTTCTGGCACCAGTCATTTGTTTGGGTGAGACCCTCTTGGAGGACGTCCACATCACTTGGAGAAATGATGACTGCACCCAGCTTGCAGTCATCTGCAGACCTGGTCAGCCATAGTCCACTGGTTTTGGCCTGTACCTCAAAGAAGTATACCCCGAATAACAGAGGCCCCAAGACCAATCTCTGGAGTACACCACTCATTACGGGTCAGCTGCTTGAGGTGACTTCTCCTGTTTTGATTAGGTGGGTTTTATCAGTGAACCAGTTTGCTACCCATCAGTTAATATATGGATTGATGCCTAGTTGAGAGAGTTTATCTACTATGCCTGAGTGGGGAATAGTGTTGAAGGCTTTAGCCAGGTCAAGGTAGGTGGTGTGCACCATCTTCCCCTCGTCCATGGCTTTGGTGACTGTCTCAAAGAAGTCAACCAGATTTAACAGACACGACCTCCCCTTGACAACGCCAAACTGTGTGAGGTCGAGTGTTTGGAGGTACCAATGTCCCTGCTAATGAAGTGCATGATAATCCATTCCATGGCCTTGCAGATCAGGCTAGTTAGACTGATGGGTCTATAATTTCCTGGATCGGTGGATGCTCCAACACTGTGTAAAGGGATGACAGTGGCTATCCTCCACTCAGCTGTGACAAAGCCGGTACTCAGGCTTTAGTTGAATAGGGTGCCTAATGGTGCTGCAAGTTCATGCCTGAGTTCATGTAGGATGCAGCCAGGGATGTTATTAGGTCCCATGGAGGCTATATTTTTTGCCTTTGAGGGGGCAGTGATAACTTGTTCCCTAGAGATAAGGGGTGGGGGGAAGGTACGGAGGATGTCCTGGTTTTCAGATGGGGGGCAACGGAAAGGAGAAGTTTTCACTGAATCTGTCAGCCAGTAGATTGGCTATATCTACACCATTTGTGTATGTGGTGTCCTTGACCACCAGTTCTGAACAGATCTGGGTGCTTCCTTTGGGATTTTGGACATATGTGAAGAAGGCCTTATGATTGTCTCTAGTAGATGTGGCCAATTTGGACTTGATTTCACTAGTGCTCTTAATTTCATTAGACTGCATGTATTTTCAACTGTAATTCATTCGTTTTTATTTCAGTTGTTAATATTTATCAAAGCATGGTTGTTGCTAGGCACCAGTTTATATATAACAAGGCAAATGCTTTTTATTTTATTTCAATAGGAAATGGTTTGAAGTTTTTTAAAAGGTTTTTACCTTTAAGAATGACCAGCGTCAATTTAGTATTTGGCGGGGAATTTATATATATTGATTTCGAATTTTAACTGACACTGTTTTGTTTGCTTTGCTTCTGAAGAAGTCTAACCATTGGTGTTAGATGAAAAACGTGGTTATTTAGCATTTTAATAAATATAGCGTTCCTCAAGAGTTTCGGCTTTAGCGGCTTTTTTGTAGAAGTTTATTTTGAGTCAAATATGCAGGCCTGTAGCTAGCTTTAATTTGAATAGGGGTCTTGCCAATGGTTAACTGCACCTGGAGTGTCTCCTGTGCACAATCACCAATATGAGAACCACATAAGAAGTTTGATATCACCAGCAAGCCTACCCTGCAGCCTTAAGGCCTGCTGAATGGCCCACAACATCCCCCACCACTAATGATCCTTCAGGATGTCTGTGGGCCCACAAGGAAGCCCTCACTGTACAGACAACCACACATTTCTCTTTTAAACATTAACCCCCTCCTCTGTGCATGGGGATGTGTAAGCCACACCATTGTCAAGACTACTGCTCCTTACCTGTGGAGGTGCAAACCTGGTGATCCCACAATGAAGACTACCACCTGTCAGTAGCTTAGTGAGCCACAGAGCTGCTCCAGGCTACATTTGCATCTGGCTCTCCTCTTCCAGGGAAACATGGCAACCTGCAACATACGCCACTCACCCTTTCTCAGGATAGTCATGCTAATCCTCACAGGTCAACTCTAACAGACACCCAAGACACTAAGTGAACCTGGGACCCCTGTATGATAAGGTTTTACCTCTCTACTCCAGTAAAGCTGGCAAAAAATCATGTAAATTAAACTTTATTAATAAACAGAATAATTATATTGTATCTGTGGTGCACAAAACTTTACTAAGAAACGGAGTGATTGCGTTGCATCATTGGTGCAGAAAATATAAAACTACAATAAAAATGTAAAATTTTTCAATTTTAGAACAGACTTTTTCTTTAAAGTGAATCAACCATGATACAGCTGAGAGTGACTGAAAATATTTACATTACAAGTCTTTGAAATGTTGATAGCTCTTGGTTAGATGGTGCACCTTTTTTGATGGGATGTGTTTTATACTGTCTTTAGTATTTGCTTACAGGACATCCAAGTATCTAAACTTAGAATGTTGTTGGTATTCAGATGCTTTGTACTACTACTGCATTTTAATAGTTTATCTCTCTATTGTTTTACAATTAACATTTTCATTTTTTTTTATAAAATACTTTCCTGAAATGTTTACATACATAGTGATACATAGTTGTTCAGAGAACATAATAACATTAGTTCTCAATGTTGCATCTTGTATATCTTATAATCAAATGTAACATTTTACTATGAATTGAAACATATAGCTCACTTAATCTCTGAACATTAAGAATCATATCACAATGACCTTTAAAATGTGTACAAGAAGACCCAAAAGAAGAAAAAATTCTTATGTGTGGAACAGGTTTTTTTTAGATAGTAGATCCAATATAGTTAGTGATAAGAAATGTTTCTGTAGGTTTATTTTAGTTATTTAATAATGTCTCCACCCTTGAAAATGTCTATCTCTACAAGGAAAAACTGAAGAAAGTTATTAAATCTAGGACCAAGGCAAAATTTGAAATCAAAAATCAGTGCTACACCTAAATAAAATCAGTTGAAAGGTTTGGTCCTAACATAATTTCCTCCTAGGTAAAACAATACACTTTGTATATTTAGAATTTAGAAATGACACCAGTGAGTGTTTCTCACACCTCATACCTAAATATCAGAAGGATTAGATTCAGGGATTTTGAAACATGAATCACTGCTTTTGAAGATGACATTACCGTACCTAAAGCTCTTATCAGTTTCTCCCCTACTTAATATGATTAACAGTTACAGCAATGTCTTTTCTCGTTAATTTTTGCTTCTAAACTGTCTTTCTTAGTATGCTGCAACATTGGCTGATGGGGGAGGGGTGCATAAAAGAAGCGTCTCCGCAAACAGATGGCAGAGAGAAAAAAACATCTCAGATTACAGCTCTGCTACAAACCATCTGCTAGGCTGAGTCATTTAGTACCTCCTTCTCATTTGTATCCAGCATCTTTCTGAGCAGTGGGCATACTCCAACACTGCTTGAAGAAATTTGGCCAGAGGAGGGGGGATGGGTGCATTCAAGGACTATCTAAACATATTGCAAAGAGAGAGAGAACATCCTAGTATACCTCTCTGTTCTAAGCATCTCCTGTGGCTGAGTCATTCATTATTTCCTTCATATTTATTTCCAAATTGTTGTTCTGCGCATGATCCAACACTAACTGAATAAATTCACTGGGTGGATGGGTGCCCACAGAAAATAGCAAAGCAAACACATTCCAGAGAGAGAGAGAGATTCTGTCAGAATATATCTCTGGTCTGAGGCTGTTGATGTGTCCCAGTCTTTCTTCACTGTAGATTATCCCTGGTTTAGAATTAGTTCATTGTTTCATTGCTTATGTAATCTAGTTTAGAATAACCCTCAGTTCAAAGTATACCACTCATATATGTCTTAGCTGTCCCTGACTTTGTTTAACATCCCTGGTTTGTCTTCATATTTTTGCTCTGGTCTTCATAATTTTTTTAGTAAATCACTGTGAATTACAGTCAGTCAATAACACCAGTCACCAGACATTAAGTTTTTCATACATATTGTTCAGAAAAATGGATGTTGATACAAAAGAAAAATGCATGGTGATACAAAACTTATTGTTCTATTAATGTTTTAAGTAGATAAAAGTAAAAATCAAAAAAGTGTTTCATATTTTGTGCTCCCCCCACTGTATTTAGCTTTATTTTTGAGTAAAGTAGTTGAGAGCTATGCACACTCATATTAACAGTAGAAATGTTATTTGATGCAATTTGCTCTTTTATATTTTTAAATTTTTGATGCCACAAAGATACAGGTTGGCATCATTACATACATTTATTTATTTACTTCATTGCTTTTGTTTACTAGGAAAGACCAATTGGGACTGATAGGGCATTGACAGCGAAGGCCCACAGAGAAAAGCTCCGTTAATATAGACAATTACTATAGTAAAAAAAAAAAAAAAAAAAAAGAGAGAGAGTACAAATGAGCATTACAAATTTGCATGGATAATTCAAAACACAGTATAATGTTTATACAGTGTAACAATGTCTAGACATCTTACAGGGAGGGAACTGATGTCCTCTAGGCACCTAAATATAGGATGTATTTTAGGATTTATGCCTATAGTTAGTGAGTACATAATTTGTAGTGGAGGAGGGTTTGGAGAAAGAAAAAGTTAAGATAGAGAGGAGGTATATGGATGACAGCAGAGAAGGAATATGAAGGATGAGTGTTGGAAAGGGAGGGCAGAAGCAGTTAGAAAATGGATTCAACCTATAGAAACAGTACAGTTGCATATTTAGTTTTTTTTCTTAGGTGGTCCTTTAGTGCATTTTTGAATTATTTTAGATTGTTCAGAAGTCTGATACTGGTTTGGAGATTGTTCTATGTTTTAGAGATGCTAACGGAAAATAGTGAGTCTCTGAATAAGTTGTTAGATTTCAAAATACTGGTGATGGCATGAGGAACAAAATAATAACCAAACTTCTTTAGCGTATACTTTATTTTCACCTCTTTCATCTTACGACTTCTTCAGAACTAAAAACAGCACTTAAAACCTTCCATACTTATATATACATACTCATTAACACTTCATTACATCACACCATTAACCAATTTCCATTTAAAGTGCCACAGTAACATTTAAAATCTTAAGCCTATAAAAAACATTATTTATTTACATACAATTTCCTATATTTCAAAAAAAACATTTGATATTAATAACTTCATTCAGTTCTGGTGTTTTATCTGCCTGAAGTTGTATCTGCCACCAGGATTCTCTTTGTTCTAAAAATTCTTAAAATCACCTCCCCTTCCATCTAACGTAACTATTTCCAAGACTGAAAAAATAAATGTTTTATATGTCCTGCACGCGACTGTGTGCCTATATAAAGTGCTTTTTTGATGTCTATTTTTGATATTATAATAATGTTCTCTCATCCTTTCATATAATGATCTAGTAGTCATTCTTACATAAAAACTAGAACATCCACTGCACAAACAAACATATACCACCCCTTTTGTTTTACAGGTGGCATGTCCTGGTACTTTTATAGTGCTGGGATAGCTTAATATATTAATAAATGGACCTTCTAATATATATCTGCAGTACCTGCAGCATCCGCATTTGTACATACCTTGCTTTTTCTGAATGTACAGGATATTTGGTGTGTACTTAGTGTAATCCCTTTTAAACTATTTTTTTTTAAATTATAATTATTAATATTAACAAAACTGGGTTTACTACTTACAACCTCAAACAAGTCTTTATTTCCTTCTAAAATCTTCCAGTTGTTTTCTATTATTGTCCTAATTTCTTTACTACCTACTGGCATTTCTAAATTACAAGTAACACTCTGATGTGTACACCCCAGTTATTACCTTAGCTCTAAAAGATGTCTTTAATATAGGGGGTATCTCTTATATCTTTTGCTATAAATTTCATCTGCTAATTTACTAAGTTCACTTTTATTATACCCTCTAGCAATAAACATTCCACAATTTTTTGTAAATTCATCTTTTTTAACTTCATTATTACTTGTCATCTGACTACACCTTAATAATTGACATTTTGGTATATTTTTTCTCATAAACAGTGGGTGATTACTTTTATTATATAGGTAACTATTTACAAATGTCTCCTTATGATGTATTTTACTTTCAAAGACATTATTTGTTCCATTGAAATACAAATTGACATCTAAAAAGTTCACGTTTGTTCCTTTGTCTCCCAAAGTGAACCTCAGAAATTCAGATTTAACATTAATCATATTCACAAAACTTATTACTATATTATTATCACCTTCTACAATAAAAAAAAATCATCCACAAATCTATTATAATAACACACTTTGAATATTTCACTGACTTCTTTCAATACCATACATTCCCACCATCCCATCACATTATTAGCAAAAGGTGAGGCAGGAGACCCCATCGCTACACCTTTCAACTGTTTAAAATATTTATTATCAAACATAAAAAAAATTGTTGTTCAATAAAACATCCAACATTTCACAGTATAAGTTAACCTGTTGATTAGGGATGGTGGTAAACTTTTTTAGAAAATGTCTCACATATTTTATACCTAATTTATGTGGTATTGAAGTAAAAAGTGACACAACATCTATTGTAAAAATAATATGTTTGTCACTTTTAAAATCAAAACTAGTGAGAAATATTTTCAATTTATCCAAGAAGTCCCACAAATCTTTAATATATGATTTAAGTCTTTGTGTTATAGGATTCAAAACAGCATCTAACACTAAGACAGTTCCTTCAGTAATATAGTTAGGAGAAGAGACTATGGGACGAAATAGGTATTTTTTTGGTCCTTGTGGATTTTTGGTATTCCAAACAAGGTCCCAATAGTAGTTTTTTCTATCACACAGAAATTATAAATATCAAAGTTTAACTGCTTATTCATAAGATTGTCATATAAAAAAACATGTATTTCTTTAAATTTTCTTTGTATTTCAGCTAAACTAATCTGCTGATATTTTTCTGTATTACTTATGTTTAACATATTGTGCACATACTGGTAAATATTCATTACTACTAGTCCCCCTCCCTTGTCACTTGTTATTATTCTGAGTTTCTGATTATTTCTTATTTCCATCAAACATTTTCTTTCATCAGTTGTCATATTAAAATATTTGTAACATTTACTTTTTGCTAATACAGCTCCAATTTCAGTCTCACAGATGCCTTCAAATACTTTCAATGTATTTAACAGGGTTGGATTAAAACAAGAAGGTTTTACAAACTTGGAAACACTGGTTTGCACATTATGCAATAAAAACATTCAAATTTAGCTTTCTAGTATATTGTTTCAGTTCCAACAAAGTTTGTACACAGTCCGTCCTCCTTGTGGGCACAAAATTAAGTCCAAGAGACAACATCTTAATATGCAGTGAAGTTAAATGAAAATCAGATAAATTAAAAATAGAAGTGTTGCCATGACCGTTTGTATTCAGTTGTCCATTGATGATCTGGAAAGTGTTGATTCCCTGACTCTCATGGCTCTCGTTTTCACCCCTCTCTTCTTGGTTTGAAATAAAAAAGTTTTAGGCATAGCACCATTCATTTCATTAAGTATTCCTTCATGATTAACGAAGCAATTATCAGTTTCCTTCACCAGTTCAGCTCCTCTTAGGCTAACTTCATTTGAAGTACTGGATGTACTTATAGAACTGCCACAGGAACTACTCTGTATGTTCTGCCCCATGGAATCTTCGTAGCTGATTGGTTAAGAGGACCGTCAGTCATTGTTTTACTCATAGAAGCATTTAAACAAAAATTACTGTTAGAAGCAAAACTTTTCTTGTCATTATTTTTATTTTTAACCATAAAGTGAGAACAAGCTGTTGAATTTTCATAAGCAGCTATAGCCCTCACTAACTTATTATGTTTACGTGTAATAATAGCTTGTTCATGCTGCTCAACATCACGAAGACAAGCAGAGTAATAAGCATTCTTACTGCTTTGAGTATATAACTGCTGACCTAATTTCATAATAAACACCAGGACTGAAAGAAGTTATTAATATGAAATGTTTTTTGAAATATAGGAAATTGTATGTAAATTAATGTTTTTATAGGCTTAAGATTTTAAATTTTACTGTGGCACTTTTAAATGGAAATTGGTTAATGGTGTGATGTAATGAAGCATTAATGAGTATGTATATATAAGTATGGAAGTTTTTTAGTGCTGTTTTTAGTTCTGAAGAAATAAGATGAAAGCGGTGAAAATAAAGTATATGCTAAAGACGTTTGGTTATTGTTTCGTTCCACGTGCCATCACCAGTATTTTGGTTTTGTTTGTGGTTATTATACTGGTTGAAGTGTTCCTGAAGTTGTTAGATTTGTAGGGTTGAATTAGGTTTATTGCCTTGGAGTGTACGTTTCTATTAGGTTCATACCAGTGGATGAGATTGGCTAGATCGGGGGTATTTACTGGGTGGTGTAGTATCTCTTGTGTGCTCTGAGTAGCTGGATGAGAGAGATGTGAAGAGAAAGTTCTAGCCATTTGAGGTTGTTTAGGGCTGTGCAGTGATGTGTGTGAGTTAGTAGGTTGCGTGCGGATTTACTTATTCTATTCTAGCACTGTTCCAGTTAATGTTTGGTGGATTTGTATAGATTTGTAAATAACAAATGCCAATAAATAAATAACTAAATAAATAATAGCTGAGGCATAAAGCAGAGTGGGGAAAGGGAGGTGGCTGCTAGTTTCCTACTGTGTGAGTTTAAGAAGTGTTTTGCCTTGTACAGTGACTCTAGTTTACTGTAATTTTTTTATTACTGAATCTATGTGAAGGCAAAACATTAGCTTATTGTGATCACAATGCCTAGTAATTTAGTGTTGGTGACCTGTTCGGTTGTAGTGTTGTTTGAGAAGAGTTTATTGAGGGTAATGCTATTTCTGTGTTTATTTTTCGGGAAGGAACAAGGGTAGTTTGTTTTTCTTTATGTTTAGGTGCAGCTGGAATTTATTATCCAGTTTTCAAAAGGGTAGAGTCTGAGCCCAGTAACACAGAGTCATATTTATTCTATGTGTATGTCATTGATGAAGTTGTTGGAAGGAAATGTTCAACCTTACTCCCACTACCTACAGATGTCCCTCAAGGCTCCATATCAGGACCAATTCCATTTTAACTTGAATATGGACTTCCCACTTTTTTTTGCTTCTGCATGCAAAAAAAAAAAAAAACAACGCCACACACCAGATATTTACAACAGCATCTGCTGATCATATCTGTATCACCATAGAAAAAGCTAAATGGCTGCCCCTTAAACAAAGATCTAATCTACCATTAGGATCCTCCCCAACTCTACAAACTATTCTAACTCCATACATTTACTCCCATTGCAACTAGACATCATGAAAAAAAACTACTCATAAAACCTGAGACACTACGCACAAGCCACACCAACTCTCATTACCCATAGAACCAACCTCCACAGCACTAAGCATGCATTCTCTTCTCAGGCACCTACTCTTTGGAAAGTTCTCCCCATCGACCTAAAGGAAATCAACACTTACTTCAAATTCAGAATGTAACCCAAAAAGTTATTTTTCATCCAAGCCAGGGAGAGGCTTCTGCTTTAACATGGGACATACTACGTAACACACCATTCCTATCTCTTTTCCAGGTCTCTTCTCCTCTCCTCTCTCAGATTTACTGAAGGTTGGCACACTTTAGAAACTAATGTAATATTGTACACAGCATTCTGCTGGATTGTACTTTACATTCTTCTTGTATACTAGAATGCATATATACCCTTTGTCTATGTAACTAGTCTGAGTTACATCAAATGTTTCATCTACACAGCTTCTGAATGCCTATCACTTATTACTTTTTTAAGTCTTTATGGCTACATTCAGGCCAATACTTAAAAAGTAAAAAGTCATGGGCATTTAAAACCCGTGTAGCTGAAACAAGCGATCATTTGCATATATACCATGGGCCTCCATTACAGGACGTTAAGGTATCACACAGTGAAAACTCTAACTTGGCTTAGTTTTTTGTGCAGTTTTTACTAAATGATTTGTCTGACTTTTTTACCCTTTGGTTTCTCTATCTAGCCATCTATCTATATCTTTTTATATCTATTTATATATATATATATATATATATATATATTTATACATATATATATATATATATATATAGATATATATATATATATATAGATATATATATATATATATATATATATGTATATGTATATATATATATATGTATATATATATATATATATATATATATCAAGATTTACTTGGTTTCTGTTTTAGTGCTATTGTTTCCAGGCTTTGTCCCTTTGTTTTATAACAGTTTTGGTCTGACAGGTTAGCCAGGGGGGTTGTATTTAATTTTACTCTTTTATTTCTTGGTACGGCTTGTTAATTTTGTATGGTTACGCAGGAAATAGCTTCTTCTAGTAGAAGGTTATTTGAGTGGCTCTCAGTTACATTGTCTGAGGATATTATTGAAGACTGATTTGTTAAAAAAATGTTGTGTTTCCTACAGAGTTAAAATGTAGTGCTTTTGGGGGCATTTGATAATCTCTTTTGACGTATGTGGGGTGATTATCACTGAACATATCTGGGAGTGTGCTAGTGAGATTATTTTTTTTTCTGGGCTGGTCATTAATATGCAGATGGATGCTTTATTGAACATTTTGTCAGGTATGGTTGGTTCTTTGATAAGTTGGATAAAGTGAAAGACGTTGATATTGTGGGAGGGAAATTTGCTTTCTTTTGTGTTCCAATCTAGGTTTAGGTCTCACAGCAAGACAGTGTTCTGATTGGTGACTGAGGACAGCCAACTTAAGATATACTATTGGTATTGTTTGCGGATGGGGATGCATTATAATGATTTGTAGTTATTTAATATGAGTCTGACTGTTAGCAGCTCTTTATTGCTAAATTGTGATATGGTTGGGTGGTGACTATGTAGATGCAATGTGGCTTGAAAGATGATCCACCAGCCTGTTTATATTTTCAGTTTAAAGATACTATAGCTGGGATGTATGATCTATTCATATTTAACTTCTGGTGTTAGTTAGGTTTCTGTGATTACCAGAATGTTGTTGTGGGGGTGAAATTCTATCCAGGCATGAAGTTCGGATATTTTGTTACAGATGCTGTGGGTATTAAGGTTGTATATGTGTAGGCTAGAGGGGGGGTGTTGGAATTTGTTGTATTTGTGTATTGTATTGAGTAGAAGGGTTTACTGGGTAGTGATTAGGTTGGCTTGGATGGAGTGATCATGTTGTGGGGCTGAGGCAGGTCAAGGGTTGAGGTGGATGTCCCTGCTTTCCAATGGAGTGCTATAAAGGATGGCACTGTTTTGTAGTTTGAGGAGGAGTGATGCCTTTTTCATTTTTCTCTGAAGAGGTTTTTTTTTTGTTTGTTTTTATTTTGGATAAAGAAGTAGCAGATGGAATTTTTTGACTAGTATATCATTTGTTCTAAAGATGGATGGCCAGATAAGTAAGTTACAGCAGTGAAGGGGAGGTATGGGAGCTGGTGTGGTGAATTTTGGGTATGTGGTGGGGGGAGGCATAGCTGGTTAATTGAATAATGATAATCAGGGAGTTGAGTAGTGGAAGTAAGTGAACATACATTATGGGTAGAGAGGGAATATGAAGGAGAGAGAAAAGAGTATACTGAGCGTTACGGGAGAGGTATGCTAAGAGAGGGTAGGTATTTTCTAAGCTGTTTTGATTAGTTGTGGGCTTTGAGATACTTCCACTTGTTAATTGGGTTAGTAGTTTGGTAACTGTAGGTTGAATGTAGGTCAGGTGATGATGGTTAACCAATAAATGTAATGATATGGGATGTGTGGGAACGGGGGTAGGGTAGAGCAAGGCTAGAGCCCAGAATGGAGAGAGTGCTTAAAATTAAGGTAAGAAGAAAACAATGCCCATGTTTGTACATTCAGAGTCAGAAGCAAAAGCATTTCCTTTTCCCTAGATAAGTCTAAAGGTTGCTGTTTTTTTTAAACATTGATGGTATGTTTTGCTTGCTACTTATGTCTTTACTAGGCTGCTTCTTTGTTAGCTGATTCAAAAGATGCAGCTACCTAGGGGGCAGCTAGTGACACAGGGAGACAGCTGCTCAGGAATTACAGGGAAATCTAGTATGTAATATATTGCTTGTAATATATTCAGACAACATGTTTGGCTAAAAATTAAGATCACTATTGAGAAGACATTGACTCTAGTGGCTTATCTAATAACAGTTGTGGTACAAGTTTTGTGTTTTTCCTGAATTTAACATTTCTTATGTTTTTTAACAAGAAGCATCTTTATTAAGTTATAATGTATAACATATGCAATCATACATTTATATAAATGAAAAAACATATTGAGACAGTCCCAACTGCAAGTATTTTACATCACAGACCGTATTGACATAATTGTAGTTGCAAACAATACACATCACTTATAATCTACCCAATCATTGTCAGTCAGACATTACATAACTCATTCAAATCCTGCCTTCTTTTAAACCTCATTCTTCCCCTGTATGTATTATTCCCACAGTTCCCATTTTTCCTATGTAATTTGCTCCTACCATTTACTAAAGATCCCAATTCCAGTTGTCTTATCTCTGTTACTATATTCACTGTGTCTAGTGCAGTTGGTTTAGACTTTGATTTCCATCTCCTTGTACAGTTAGTTTAAACTTTGATTTCCATTTTTTAGTAATTGTTTTTTTGCCAGTCACCATAATTAGACTCAGCAAAGCCCTACTAGGTCTAGGCAATTCTGATTGTGTATCATAGCTCAGAAAAATCATTTCTGTAGTTACACCAATTTGCTCACCAAGTATCTCTGGTAGGGTAATCTATAGGGAACCTTTAAAGTCTGCCAACTCATTACACTCCTAGGAAATATGTTTCCAATTACCCCTTTCTTCCCCATCACACCTCCAACATTTGCTGTCTACCTGAGGAAAAATTCTTTGGAGTCTATGTGGGGTATAAAATATCTATGTAAACATTTCCAAACAAAAATCCTAAATCTTCTAGATTTTGTTGCATATTTGGGAGACAAACATATATCCCCCATTGTTTCTTTGTGAATTGCTTATCCAATCTCTCGTCCCAATCCTTGTTAACCTCCTCTGACTGATTCTTATAGTTCTCATGCAATATCTTGCATGCTCTTCTAAGTATTCCCTTCTTAACAGCAGCTTCTGTTCTAGATTCTACAAAAACTCTACCAGTGCTTGTCTTTTGTTTAGGAGTCCCCTATTTCTTTCTCTTTGCCTATAAACTGATATCAATCCTTGATAGGGAAAGCAATCTCAAACCTGCAGTTCAAATACATTTTTGGCATCTTCCCATTCTGTTACTTATCTTTCTCTAGTTATTTGCTCCCAATACCATGGTTCTTTTTTTTCAGTTTTCTCCAATAAATTCTAGCCCTCTCTTGCCTGTTGTCTGTATCCCTAGTTGCAGTCATTCCTACCAGCAGAATCTTGTTTCTCCATTCACGTTTGATTAGTTCTTAGAATACTTTCTGCTACTTTATGAATATAATATTCTGTATGATTACTGTTATTCTCCTTAAAGGTCTGCACCCAAAATCCCAGCATCTCCTTGTTTCTTGACCTTCCCCCTGTTTCATCATCATCCCGTTCCACTTTGGATTATAGGTTTCTGCTTATGCTATGTATAAGATCTTTAACTGTGTAGCTCTGAAATACCCCTTCAAATATGGCAATCCCAATCTTCCTTGTTCTATTGGAAGAATCAGCTTATCCCACTTATTCTTGATGTCTTCCCCTCCCGGATACAATCCTTTAGCTCTTTATTAATTGTTATCCACAATTTCTTCTCTGGTTGATAAAAATATGCCTGACCTGTGTATTTTAACTGCTTGTATTTTACTATCCATATTCATATAACAGAGCTTCCAATTTCTCAGTTTTTGTATTATCTTTTGTTTAGTCTCTTCCCACATATCCCTAACTGCCATGCCAGAATAATTTTTAAACTTACTCCTAAATACTTAACTTTATCTTGTCCCCATAAATATGGATATTGCTGAATCAATTTGTGTGTGGGTACATAATTTACTACTATTGTTTTTTCTTTAGCTTCATTAATTTTGTATCCTGAAAGGATCTGAAACTGTCTCAAAATGTTCCACAGCACCGTAGTGTCATTTTCTGGTTTTATGATTTATAAAATAATATCATCTGCAAATAGAGCGAGCTTTTGCCGAGTATCATACCAATTATATCCTTGAAATTCTGAGTCCCCTCATTTTCTTTGTCAATGGTTATAAATATAATGCAAATAACAAAGGAGGAAGAGGACACCCATACCTGGTTCCTCTTCTTAAGAAGAAATTATCAGAAAGCAACACACCCACTTTAATTTTCACCTCTGATCCCTTATGTATACTCCTAATCAATATTAGAATTTTATCAGGCAATGCAAAAGCTTCCATTGGCCTGCTCATGAAGTCCCAGTTTACTTTGTCAAATGCTTTCTCTCCATCAAAACCCATCAACAACATTGGTATTTTCTTGCATTCTGCTTCCCTCTGGATCATCAGTGTTTGTTAATGTTGCCAAATGTTTCCTCCCCTCCACAAAACCACACTGATCCATATCTATCAATTTTGGTATCACTTTTGCCATTATTTTAGCCATTATAGACATAAACACTTTATAATCATGGTTTAGTATTCACATGGGTTTGTATAAAGCTGGATCTAATGGCTCTTTACCCTCTTTAGGTATTACATCTACCACTTCTTTCTTTAAGGATGTTGGTACTTCTCCCCCTCTTAAAACACTGTTAAACAAAACATTCCATATCTTTATCATTTTTCCCCTTCTAGCTTCCAAACCTCCACAGGAATACTATATATTCCTGGAGACTTTCATGTGGATTGGTTATACATCACCATTCTTATCTCATCTCCTCATTTCCTAACGGTTAGTAATTGAGCCTCATCTACTTCTAACCTTGGCGTATTTAATTCTTCCACAAACATTTCCACTTGTACCTTTATTTGATTTCCTTATTTCTCTGGTTTATACAGACTTTCATAAAATTTTCAAAATATTTCTAATACATCCACAGACTCTCTTGTTATCTTCCTTGTTATAGGTTCCCTAAGCTTGATGACAGACCTTTCAACATTATGTTGCCTGAGTCATTGTGCTAAAAGTTCTTCCGCTCTATAGTTATTATAAAAAAAAACAGTTGCTTAACAGCATTATTTCTAAACTTGTGCTAAAAGTTCTTCTGTTCTAGAGTTATTATCAAAAAACAGTTGCTTAACAGCAGTCTTTCTAAATTCATGCATATTATCGAGGTAATCCCTTATTTTCTGTTTAGCATTCTGCAGTTGCTCCTCTTCTTGTTCTGTGGGATTCCCCCTATTTTGCAATACTTTAATATTTGTCAGTCCTTCTAAATAATTCTTGTTACTTCTTAAACATATCTTCCTTTCATTTATTTCCACCATATTTTTAAACTCCACTTTAATTTTATCACACTCCCTAGCCATATTTTCAGAAGAAACTTCTATCTTTTCTAACAGCTCCTGAATAACTTCCACTACCCATTCATTAAATTCATTTCTTTTCAACAAATATGTGGGAAAGCACCAGCATTTCATTTTTATTTTATTACCCAGCATTTTTATATTAATTATTATTGGTGTATGATCTGAAATAGTTATTGGGTGCATATCAAGATTGTCAATTAAATGCACATGTTCGTGTGAAATGTAAATTCTGTCTAGCCTAGCCCAGTTTTTGTATCTTAGGGAATAATATGTAAATTCACTTTGAACTCCTAGTACTGAATTCACATCTTCCATGTCAAATATTTTGGTATATTTTTTCAAAAATCAACCATCCTTTGTTGTATTTTCCCTTATGAGCCCCCCAGACACATCTTCACTGTTGCAAATCAAATTCCAGTCTCTGCCTATAACTAATATTCCTTGCTGAAAGCTGATTATTTCTCCCAGAACTTTCTTAACTCCATTATAGCAGTTTTCAGTGGAACATAAATACATGCCAGTGTAATCATTCTCCCTGGCCAGTAGCCCCTTAGTACTGCAAATCTACCATCATTATCTTTTATTTCTTCTTCTATCACTGTTGGGGCCCCTCTTGTAATTAATATAAGTACTCCTCTTTTCCTTTGCATCAGGTATTCTGCTGAATAACCACGTTGAGAACCTTTCTTTATCAAATTGATATGTTCAGTTCTTTCCAAGTGTGTCTCTTATAGCATAGCTATTTGCACTCAATATTTTAATATTGTTCACTACTCTTTCTGTTTTGTATTTATCTGTGAGACCACTGACATTTAAAGACATTACAGAAAGCATCACTGTCTTAAAAAGTTATTATTCTCACCTTTTGTGCATAACAGTTTTTTTATTAAATGTCTAGTTTCCATATTCTGTGTTACATGCATACACTGTTTGGCAGGTTGATCTTTTATACATTTTTTTCTTGTTATATCTATTTGACCCTATGCCACATCTTACAAAACTTTTAGTTTTATTGAAAGCCTTCAAAAAACACTCACAATACCCCTAAAACATATTAACTTAACAATAACACACAAAACTAGATACATTTTCAAATATTTAAGTTTTATCCTCCTAATAGGAAAAGTGTTCCATACTGATAGCCAGAATCATCAACTTGAGTTAAGCTAAAAGAAAGATTATTCATGCTAAGACACAGGGTGCAGCCTGTGCTTCTACTAAGTGCTGTCTGGTTTTGTCTTAGCCTTATAGCTCTCCCATCTGGAAAAACACTTGAATGCTTTCAAAGAACATTATCTCCTAGCCATTTCTCTTTATCAGATTGTCTCCTAGAGACATGAGAACCAGATACAAAATTGCTAAGCATACATTTATTATTTACTAGAAAAAAAAGCTTTATAACATTCAATATTCTTTTTCATTTACTTGCTTTCTCTTAAAACATGTTACTAGATCAAGCTAAAGGCCTTAATCCAGTCATTCTCCTATGCAAGAATGAAAAAAGCACAATGATTTTTTCTTTTGTCATGCTCTTTTAACCAGATTTTTCTTTGTCTTCTTTTCTCACATTGCAGTGCCTATGTTTCTTAAAAATGAAAAGGGGAGAAAGAGAGTAGAAGGGAAAAGGGAAAAAACATAAAAAAGCAGAAGCACTTATTTACATTAATATCCCCATTACACTTAAATATAGCTGAGAAAACTTTACTTTATGGCATACAAAGAAAACCATGCACTATTAAAAAATGTTTTGTTTACAGTTAACTTTCTCCTCCTTTCCCCCTCTCCTAAGTATTTCCCAAACATTAATGACATGAAGTAGGACATGTGCATTAGAGTCCCCAAAAGGTTTAACAAAGTCCAAAAAAGTCCAATATTTCCATATTTGCTTGTTCTGTTATGATTCACAAATATAGTTATTGCTTTGTAATCCCACAGTTGTCAGTTTCCAAGTTACTGGTTTTATTCCTGTACATCTCCAGCTCCCAAATCATGTTTCTGCTTCATTTCCAATGTATTCTCAATTTTTCTAGTTGACTCTTGTGTTTCTTCCTTCTCTCAAGCATTTGAAGAGGTTTCACTGGCCTAGTCTCTCTGTGTTCTTTATTAACAGAGGAACAAGAAGCAGAATCTCCTTCTGTTTCACAGCTCATTTTTTCTGGACAAACATTTGTATTTCCTCCTTATCATGTACTTAAATCAAAAAAATGATTTTGTCCCTCCAGGGAAAAATATTTTGAAGATAGCTGGGTACAGCAGTTTGAATCTCACACTTGCTTCTCAACATTCTCTAAATAATGGAATAAACTTACTCCTCTTCTGCCAGTATACAATGAGTAGTCATTCTCCACAAGCACTTTGCTTTTTCCCCACTTTTAGTACTTTGTCCTTCTGCCACAGTTTTGTCAGAATCAATTCCTTCTTCTGGTAAGATTGCATCTTCACTATTAAAGGTCTAGGTTGCTTTCCATAGCCAGGTTTGGAGCATACGCACGATGTGCCATTTCAATTAACATTTCCTGTGATGAAGTACCAGTGCAGTTGCTTATCTGTGCTTTCAAAAAAAATAATGCAATCTATTACTTTTGGCTTCTCTGGTAGGTTTTCCCTACATTCTCTGTCCTCTAATTCCATATTTTTTTAAAACATCTCTTCTTGTGCGGTCTCATATTCAGCCAGCCTTTTTTCATTTTGACCTCTGAGTTTTGCAGTTTTACCACTTCAACTGAATATCTGTTTAAGGCTTCTCCCTTTTTTCTAGCCTTTTTTTGTTTGAGTTGATATACACATCAGTGTTTCATTTATTTTAATCAGGTCTGTGTGTAGCTGTCTTATACTTTCCTCTAGATTACTGGAAGTCATGTCTGAAGCTTGCACTGCTTTTTGCTGAACAGCTTCAGTACTTTTTCCAGTCAGTGTTTTTCCTCCCCTTTTGTATCTGATTTTCCTTCAGATCCTCTTTATTTCTTTTTTCTTGGCATTCAGGCAGTGCACTTACTAGCCAGTTACTGAAATTTACCCAGAAGTATAGGCCCACTGGCCTGATGTACTAAGTTTCTGTTTTCACACTGGGAGAGCTAAAGTTAAGCAGTTACTCAATGTGCAACCATCTTGGAAGTCCTTAGCACTTCTTATGTTAAACTGATTTTTTTTTTATTTCAGTAGCTAAAATACATTTCCTATTACTGTTATGATAATGTGACACGTTGTTACATTATTTGAAATGCTGTTCACCATTGTTACATTGCTTTCTGCTGTAGTTGCTACCATGGACCATCTGATAGTACATGCTAATTTCCATCATAGGTTCATAGTTTCATAGGTGATTACTAGGCTAATGGTGCAACAGCCTTTACAAGCCTAGCCAATATTTCCTAGGATGTTATAATATTATATCTTAATTCCCCAGATATGGGATGGGGTTGTATCAGGGTAGAAGGTCTTTGGGTGTTGGAGCAATGAGACATTTTAAAGATTGCCTCTGTCTATAAGGGACATGGGCAGCACACTGGAGTGAATTTATGTTTCCTTAACCATTTATTCAAATTCTTTTTGAAGAGAGTGAGGGTATGAAGATGGGAAGTTTATTCCAAAGATGAGATAGACTTTGGGATACAAATATGTCTCTCCAGCAAGTTCTGTTAAGAGTCGCAAAAAGGTTCAGGTCCATAGAGTGTGTAAAACTCATATAATTGTTCTTATGAATATGTAGCATTTTCATAACGCTGAGTCAGAGAATGCCTTGTAGGTCATGCATAAGTCATATGTGATATGAGACGGAGTAAAAGGATAAGGCCTTTACTCAGTCTGGATAAGACATGTGTCTTAAAGTACATATTTTTTAATGAGAAATCTCTAGTGCCATTCCAGTTGGTGTACATGCCTGGTTAGGTACATGTGGAAGGGAGCATTGTACTCGAGTATGAGCCTGATGAGGGTCAAGTACAATGGCACTATGACTTCCTTTGAACTTGATGTCATGGCTTTACTTATAAGTTGAGACACACAGAAGGATTACCTCACTACCATAGCTACTTGGTGGTCAAAGTTTAGGTTACTACCCATCTTTGTTCCTAGGTCCCTCACCACTGGGTCTACTTTTAAGGGTGCTATCAGTATTATAATTGCAGGGATATCTGATTTACCAAAGGGTATAATTATGCATCTTTTAACATTTAGTCTCAGACCATGGTTTTGGCACCAGTCATTTGTCATTTTTAGGCCTGTTTGTAGGATGTCAGCATCATCTGGGGATTCAGTGATTGCTCGCAATTGTTGGTGAACTTGGACAGCCAGAGAACCCCAACACTGACCTTCACTTCAGAGAAGTATATACCAAACAGGAGAGGTCCCAACACTGAACCTTGTGGGACACTGCTAGTAACAGCGTTTTTATTGGAAATGGCTTCTCCTATCCAGACATGTCTCCTGTCAATGAGTCAGTTTGCTATCCATCTGATAATGTAGGGGTTGATGCCTAACTCAGTAAGTTTATCTGTGATCCCCGAGTGGAGGATTGTGTCAAATGCTTTGGCCAGGTCTAGATAAGTGGTGTGTATCATTTTTCCCTCATCCATGGCCTTAGTGACTTTCTTGAAGAAGTTCACCAGACTGAACAGGCAAGACCTCCCTTTGATAAAACCAAATTGGGTCTGGTCCAGTGTTTGGAGATTTCCTATGTCATTACTGATCAGATCCATGATAATTTTCTCCATAGCCTTGCATATAAGACTGGTCAAGCTTATGAGTCTGTAGTTCCCTGGGTCAGTTGATGGGCCATCTTGTGCAGAGGAATGACTGTTGCAGTCCTCCATTCCTCTGAGAAAAGCGTGTCTGGAGGCTGTGGTTAAAGAGGGTTTTTAGTGGGTCTGATAGAGTCTGTTTTAAACTATTTAAGAAGCATCCTAGAATGTTGCTGGACCCATGGAGGCTGTGTTTTTGGCTTTAATGAGCACAGTAATGACCTGTTCCCTCATACTGACTGGTAGGGGGTGGTTGCAGATATTTCCTTGGGTGTAGTAGGAGGTGATGGGGAGAGATGTTTGAACTGAACTGGTCAGCCAGCAGGTTTGCTGTAGTTTCAGGCTGGGTGAAGTGTTACCATTCATGACAAACTTGGCACATTGCTGAGCATTTCACAGGTTACAAACATAATTAAAAAAGCCTTATGATACCTGGGAGGCTAATTTTGCTTCATAGCTTGTTCTGGCAAATTTGACAAGTTCTCTATTTTGTTTAGACTTGTGAGTGTCTTTTTGCACTGTTTTTTTTTCTGTTCCTTCTTGGCTTTGGAGAGGATTTTTTCCTTTTGTTGAATAGCCTAGTTATGCTAAGGGTCCACCAGGGTACTTTATTTTTGCCAGTAATCATATGTTTGACTGGGACAGGTACTGCCTCCTCTATGCAGCTATGAATGTGGTTGTACAGTGCATTTGTGTAGGCCTCGGTGTCATCTGGGTTCAAAGGGGCTTGGAAGTTTAATAAATTGCCACTTAGCTTGAGGTAATTGGCCTTAGCAAATTTCTTAACAGGTTTGGAGTTTGATGGTTCCTTTTAATACTAAAGGAAATCATGTTGTGGTCAGATCTTACCAGGGAGGAGTTAATGCAGGAGAGAAAGCAGCATCCCTCACTGTTTGTGAGGACTAGGTCTAGGATATTTGTACCTCTAGCTGGAGAGCTAACTAGTTGTTCCAAGGTGTTTGTATTGAAAATGTCCAAAAACCTCTGAGCAAGCGGATTAGGGGGTTGTATAAGTCTCCCAGTTTATGAAGGGGTAGTTGAAGTCACCCATAAGTATGGTGTTAGGCTAAATGTTAAGAGATTCCAGTAGGTTTAGGTAGGGGTGTGGTTTTCCAAACTCATGTTGGGGGATCTGTAGCTGTCAAGGATATGATAGGGGATCACATCTATGGTTAGTTGGGCATGGAGCAGCTCAAGTGAGTCATGTTTTTAGACCAGTCTAGCAGTGTACTTGCCCTTTATAAACACTGAGATACCTCCTCCCTTTGTTTTATCTTGAGATGGGGGGAAGCAAAATGTATGAAAGCCATTGTAATCTTTGATAGCCGGGGTGTTTTGCATGATTTTGAACTATGTTTCCATGATTGCACATGTGCTTGTGTTCTCCAGGGTTAGGAATGCTTCCAGGGAGTGCATTTTTTTTATTTAAACTCCTAGCATTGAGCAGCAGTACCTTTAAGTAGTCATCAGTGATTTTTGTTATGTTGGAGGGTTTAACAACTTGGCACAGCCTAAAAAAGGCACCATGGTGATAGATAAAGTTTTGCCAGAATCAAGAAGCCAAGTGTTGACAAATGCAAACTATCTCTGGCAAAGCATTGTGGTTTGTCAATCATGTTTCCCCAGGCTGACAGATATTGGATCCCCTTGTGACACCAGAAACTAAGCCAATTGTTGAAGTCAATCATTTTTTGCTTGTACTGTGGCATCATCATTGGTGAAGGTAGGATGCTACTCAGTGCTAAATTCATATCCACCTGGGATATATAGTCAGGGAGCTTCATCATGTCTCTCTCTATATAGTCCATCTTATGTCATTTATGCCCACATGGGCTATGACCTTTTCATACTGCTACTTGTGACTTAAAGACCTAAGTGCATGCGTGATCTGGTGGATCCTGGCTCTGGAGAGACAGCTCACTGTGATCTTCTCCTTGTTTAGCCACATAAGGGGGACATCAGTATATCTTACAATGGAATCCCCAGTAACTAGAACATTTGGCTGTGTGGTGTATTGCCTTATGGGCTTGAAAGATGAGGTACTATGATTTTCAGAGTTATGTGTTGTGTGAGTTGCTGTCTTTCTTGAGTGTGTGCAGGGCCATGTGAATGCAGGGAGGACATGCATACTGCACCTAGATGGCACCCCAGCCAATTGGAGAACCAATTGCTGTGAGGCGACAATGCTAACTGCTGCACACCACCCAGTCGATATAACCCATATAGCTAAAGCTATTGCAGCAATGATCATTCGAACACTTACTGTTATGGGAAGTTCAACTTACACAGCTGTACTTTCCAGATGATAGAATGAAGTGTCTTTTTACTACATGTACTCCCATCAATATTGCAAAATAACTATGAGTAGTTAAGTGGTTATTTGGGCAACAGAACAGACATTATAGATTTGCAGTAAGAATGTTTTGCTGGACAAATCTAACTTATTTTATTCAGAGAGTCTCAGAAATAATAAACAAAGGATGGTTAAAGATAGCGCTTGCATAGATTTTAGCCAAAAATTTGACTCAGTCATACACACAATTAATTTCAATTTATTTATTGTTTGTTTATTGACTAGGATGTCTAACTGTGCAGATCCCACTGTTAGCAGAGATCTGGAGGAAAAAGTTCCAGATATAGCTTAAAATACCATATATGTTATTGCCATACTGTGAAATTACAAATAAAAGAAATTAGATTAACTAGGTATTGAAGAAAAAAAAACAATAAAATGAATGAATATGAACTGAAGTAGGACTAATCCAAATTAAGGAGGATGTCAGCGTAGCATAGACTATAGACACAGGGACAGTTATTGAGAAACTGATTTTTCTCCTTATTTATGAAAATATCTTGTTTATTGTATTTCGTATAATCGGTGGAAGTTGTGGTATTACTCTGGCATCAGTAACTGTCCAGCACATTTTTAAGTTTTGTGACCCGCTGAAGCATTTAGGGAAAACAGGATACTTGAAAGGGAAAATAATAAGCTTGAGGCCAGACTGAGTCTCCCAGGAATCATCAACAACACTGGA
The DNA here is from genome assembly GCF_019279795.1 of Protopterus annectens. Taxonomy (NCBI): domain Eukaryota; kingdom Metazoa; phylum Chordata; order Ceratodontiformes; family Protopteridae; genus Protopterus; species Protopterus annectens. The sequence goes on along the minus strand of NC_056746.1, from coordinate 863,752,411 downwards.
AGCATTCTAGGATGGATAGGTTCATAAGGTGGTTCCTAGGCATGCAGTCCAGAAGACAATTGAGGAGACTAGTCCAAATGTCCGCAGAGCACTCTCTGATTAAGTGACTTGCCCAGCATCATATGGTAGGTAAAGAGAGGCTAAGGGACTCAAATTTGCACAAGAGAAAGCAGCTGGCTAACATATAGTCCTGGAAGAAGCTGGTTAGCATCTCATAGACTTAATCACCTGTGCTAACTACCAGATAAAATATAATCATTTACAATACACTGTATATATTTGTTAACCAAATAAACCCACAAGACACAAATATCTTTTTTCAGGAGCAATATTATCCATTCACTTCTATGACTCTAACAGTGCCTATGGAAAGGGCTTTCTCTGTATTTGTCTGCATTCCCAATGTGTAGGCAGAAAGCATGCACATCCTGCCTTAATGGGCCAGCCAACAAAAGACACTCCCCCACACCCCCACAGGTACTACATTGCTGCAGCTTCTAATCAAATTATGGCCATCTGCGTCACAATCAGGGCTCCATTCTTGTATGCTATGGCGCTGTATATGTGTATACAAATATAAATTAAAAAAAAAAATATATATATATATATATATATATATATATATATATATATATATATATATATATATACACACACACATATGTGTGTGTGTGTGTGTGTGTGTCTGTGTGTGTGTGTGTGTGTGTGTGTGTGTGTGTGTGTGTGTGTGTGTGTGTGTGTGTGTGTGTGTGTGTGTGTGTGCAGCCCCCCACACTGGGAGTGTGTGGGGGTGAAGCCCCCCACCCAGTTTCCTTTAAAAGAAGAAAATAAAAAAAAAAAGTACAGATTTTAAACATCCCCCCTAACTATATATACCAACTCCAGGGTCACATGACATTGGGGAGGGGGACAAATCCCCGTTATTTGCCTTGAATACTGGTTTTCGATCAAATGAACTTTCGATCAAAGGGGTTTAGGTCAAATGGTCTTTCGATCAAATGTTTTAAAATAAGCAACGGACATCTCCGTTGCTTATTTTAAAACTTTCTCGCTATGTTAAACCCATTTAACATAGCGAAAACAGTAAAAAAAAAGCAACGGAGATCTTGCTTTCTCCGTTGCTTTTGCCCATAGCTCTGATGTACTGTGCAGGCGCAGTACATCAGAACTGCCGCGGATGCCAGACATCTGCGGAAGGGCAGTAAACAGGCATTATACTATGCCATTATTAAAGAAAAGTAATAGTTTCTTTTCTTAAATAATGTCATGGTATAATAGCAATAACCCACTTCTGGCTTCGCCCTCGGGACCAAACCACACCAACCGTGGGTAAATCCAGCATTACCCACACCCAGGCATGGGTTATTGCTATAATATTCATATACTTACATTTGTTCAGGATCGTTCTTGTTTAATTTTGCTTCCTGTTAGAAAAATACATTAGCTCAATCTTTCCTCAGTTTATCCCATACATTCAAGGTGAGCTCCCCACCCCCCCCCACCCCCACATACCAAAGGAGTACCATGCAACATATTTGGTATCTGCCAACTCTAGGGACACTATTAAGACCCCTGATAGCTTAGTACAAATACTGAATGCCAAAAACTGAGAGAATAAAGGAAAAATAATTATAGACTGTTGGATAATAAAGATCTTGCTAACTTTTGTATAGTTACTGTTCCTATGCCATCTATTGTGTCAGCTGCACTGGACAAATGCAGAAAGTGAAGGGCATACAGTCATCCAGGGCTGGGCACAGCCTACTCCATTCTGTCCATTTGAGTATGATCAAGACAGAGGTCTCCAAGTAGGGCCACATAAATTTAGCACAGGAGCAAGCAGAATGGTGGCCACAGAATATCAACAAGGTTATACCCCAGCCATCCTGATACATTCATCAGACAACATGTAGGCTCCTTAGTAAATAGCAGCAAGGTACACCATTGAAGCATTTCAGAAATGTATCTGGTATAACCTGCTGTCACTCTCTCTGTCTCTCTCTCTTACACACACACACACACACACACACACACACACACACACACACACACACACACTGTCAGTCTCTGTCTGTCTCAGCAAAGTGTTCAATGTACCTACATTTCACAGAAATGTCATTAAACAGATAGAAAAAAAGTTAAGTCTTGTGATGAAAATACTTGCTTAATGGGATAATAGTAATAAATAACATTCAAGCCCATATCTCCCAGTAGGCTGTAACCAAATAAATAAGCACTATCAGAAGAACTTCAAAAGTAATAAGTCATTGGGAATGTGCAGTGAGTACTATACACATGACCGAGGGTCATATCATTTCTGCCTAACAGGGCTGGACAAATTGTCACTAGTGATTATAGAGCCTGATGCAAGGTTGTTACACATGAATTCATGGACCTACAGTGGTATTACAGAAGAACGAAGTTCCCAGTGGTGCTTCATACATTGTTAGTTATGCATTACAGGTGACCGGTATGCCCAATGACACAGCAGTGGCTTCATTTCTTCTAACATGTTCCAGATAAGTCATGTATGTCTGTCTGCCTGTGTATTCATCTTCTTGGAGATGAATGTCTCACTAAGTGTGCATACTGGGCAGTTTACATAGTGTTTTGCACTGTACCTGGAAGCCAGAATGATACTGCTATGTGGGAAGATGCAGGGAGCAGGAGAATTTTGATAACTGTACTTTTGTACATTTCACAGTTGTATAAAAATGCCACAATATGGTGTGAGCAATAGTCAGTGTCACCCATAATGCCTGCCATCCATTTGATGTAGCTTTCTTAAATGGTCTGAATGGTACAGTAATAAGGAAACCAGTAATTGATAGTCAGATGGTATAGTGAAATAGTGATTGCACAAATATGGATGTATATTTGTTTTCAGCTACTCTCTGGTGACCTGCCCATGCTTAGATGTAACTGTTTGACACAAGCACCATGTGATTATTAATGTGTTTTTTCAGTTTAAAAACTGGTTTTCTAAGCGATTCTGCTCATACCTCCTCTGATGCTATTGTTAAGATTGCTGTGAATATGCTAAGCTGTTGTCTGTGACTTAGGGTTCCCATTCATATGTATCACACCTCCTTCATCTTCTGTTGCTGAACAGTCCATTGAAGTTACACTGAGGAGTTGTGATGTCTACGTAATGAATTCATCTCCTCAGCATGATACCTGGTAGCTCAGCTTGCCCCTTCCTGTATTGAAAGCAAGACTCATTTTTATTTATCAGGCTTCACAAGTTATGCACTTGTTACTGCTAAGATAGCTGAAAGGTGTCGTATCTACATAATTGCTCTGGATTCTAACTTTAGAGAATCTCTTATAATCTTTGTAGTTATGTAGTGATATTGCCATGGACTGTTTCTACATTTGCTAGCTTGCTTGTACTTTGATGTTTCAGCTAAGCTATTTAAAACCCAAACTTTGCCCTTTGCACCCTTTTTTTCTGAAACCATAGCTCATTCCTGTGATACATGTCAGTGTTTGTGTATAATCCTACAAAGTGTTGTCATTTCATTTGTCAATATTCCTGTGCAAAATTACCTTTCATGCTTAATCTCTGCTGTAAGTACTAAATTCATGTGATAACTGAAATGCAACAGCCACAATCACACACAAAAGGACTGTGGTGTAAAACATACTGTGGAGGTAGTCTGGTTTGTCTAGCCTCTTAAGGAAATGTGTGAAATTTTGTATATCAGTGAATAAAAAAGCTTGTTGTGGGAGCCTGCAATGACAAATAATATTGAGATTGAGCAAGAACAGTATGAACACTGGAACAGTGAGAGTACGCACTCCATAGCATGAAGTAAGGCATATATTAAAGGACCACTACGTGCTTCTGCATGTTTCCTCATTTCCAGTATCTGTTTCTCCCCTATCATTTGACTCTAGCAGTTTAGAATATTCTCACTGCAAAGGAATATCTAATTTTTACTGGTTCTGTCTTCCCCCATGTCTGCCGCTTCGGTAGTAGGAGACATCTTCCTGCCATGTAACACTCTCATGGCACTGTTTCGACTCCTGGACACTGCAACAGGTCTGCAATAATGCCCTATATTTTTATTTCTGTTGGTGCTGAGAGAATACTCGTGGACCGCCCAGCTCCACTCCTTTTGCCCTGGAGACGTCCCCTAATTATGCAGATCCTTTTATTTCATCCTTTGCATGTGGGTAAAATAGGATGTTATGCAAATGAAGGAACCATTCTTCCCTCTCCAGTTGCTGGATGCATCTATTTTCTTGATGGAGTATTCACCTAAATGCAGTGTTTTCCAGTATTTATTTAAATCAGGTATGCACAGCTCCATTGTCTCTTCATTGAGAAGTACTGTACAACAGCAATAAGTTTTTTTTTTTAAACATTGGATTTTAAAAAAAACAATCTTTTTTTTTTTAAATAATATTCTTGCAGTAGATGCGTTGGCCTCTCCGTGTTCCTGCAGATCTTTGTGTTAGGTGAGCAGTAATCTTTTTATAAAGTCTTCCCACCTGATGACTTTTGGTGTTCTGTTCTGTGACCGTTATTTAATGGCTATTTGCAGGTTTACTTTAACAACTATCAACTGTTGTAAGCAGTACTGTTAGGTGAGTTTGGATTTAATTTCCCGGAGGACCAGTTCAATATGGTTCCAAGGGAGGATTGGGATGCCTTCACTGAATTTAGATAATTACCAGTAAGAACCATGAAACCAGATAAAGGGGGAGGGTTGGTCATAATGGGTAACAACCACTATGCCCAAAAAATGGCCAAACTATTAGACACTGATACTTATGTCCCAGTTAGCTTGAATGAATTCAATATAGCATATAAGAAATTAAAAGATTGTCTGAATGACTTATTTATTGAACAGTTAGTTGATACATCCCTTCTGAATTATTTGGTTTTATTCGGCGTCTCTAAAATTCACAAATCCCTGACTGATCCACCAATGAGGCCGCTCGTCGATGCCTGACAGAGTATTACTTACCCAATAGCAAAGGTGAGTGATAGAATATTGAATAAATACTTGAAGGATGAGAGTCAAATCTGTAAGGACTCCTGGACATTTCTAACTAGATTAAATGGACTTGCATATCAGGAGGATTACAACTTCCTGACGATTGATGTCAAGGACCCATATACATCAATCCCACATATGGAGGGGATTGAATGGATTGACCGGTTCCTCAGGGAGAAAGGGGTACCTAGGGCTGAGATTAGGTTAGTGAGTACCTTGTTGGATATTGTCTTAAGTAATAACTATTTTCTTTTTGAAAACCTACTTTACTTGCAAAAGATAGGGGTTGCAATAGGGTCTCCATGTGGGGCCAGCTTTGCAAATACTGTCATGGCCCAATGGGAAAAGGAGTATATATTTAAGAAGGAAAACCTATGTGAAAGGATTTTCTTCTACACTCGCTACCTGGATGACATCTTTGTCATCCATAAAGGAAATTTGGATGACGCGGTTGAATTTGTAAATTACTTGAATCAAACAACCGAATTTTTGGAGTTCGCATACACTTTCCACCAAGATGAAATAGTGTACCTTGACTTCTAAGATACATAGGAAGAACACATCCTCAAACACTTATTTACATTATAGTAGTTTGCATCCCTTTCATCATAAAAAGTCAGTAATAAAGGGCCAATTAGTACGGGCTGCAAAGATGGTGACGACTGAGAGTGACTTCATTAGGGAATGTGAAAAAATAGGTAATATGTTCATGACAAGAGGGTACCCCAGGGAACTCATTTTGGAAATTGCCACTGAGATCTGCTATAAAAGGTCTAATGGTATGTATAATCCATTGTTGGGAGGCAAAGTAGTTTCGAGTAGTCAAATGGATTCGGCTAAGAAAATTGATAAAGAATCAATGGTATCCTCTGTCAGGTTTATACTGACCTTTAGTCGGGAGAGTAGGGACATACAGGCCATAATAAAGAAGAATTGGAGGCTTTTCAGCAATGATACAGACCTTCAAATAAAAATAGGGTCTACCCTTTATTTACTTTCAAGAGAGGGCACAACTTAAAAGATCTGCTTCAAACTTGTTCTACACATCCAGTTAGGAATCCTGGTATGGCTAAGTGCAAATCATGCAATTATTGTACATTTATGGACATAGGCCATACTTTTTACATTAGAGATCAGTGTTACACCATAACATCTGGTAGGTTTAATTGTAATTCCAATTTTGTAGTTTACTTAGCCCATTGCCAACTATGCACCGCTTTCTATATCAGGAAGACTGATCGTAAACTGAAAGAGCGAGTATATAAGCATTTATACAACATCAGAAAGGGGAAAAGTGAAAATGCACCAGCAAACCATATTAAGTTGAACCTTACACACAGTTTTAAATTCAGAGTCATTGATCACATCATAAAAGACACAAGGGGAGGACCAAGGTCATCATTACTAGAGAGGCTGTAACTTATGTGGCAAATCCGGCTGGATGTTTGCCACTATCCAGGCCTGAACAAAACCTGTTCTATACAGTGCCTTTTAAGGCTTAAGAATTTAACTAGATAACATATAGTGGGCACAGTATATACAGATGTGACAGGTGATCAAATAAATATATATATGTAACATCCACACATATAGGAAAAGAGTTTTATAGTTCTGGTACTAACTTAATAGGCCCATTTTACTTAGGTTCATAGGTAGGTACTAGGCTATCGGCCCTAGGGCCCATACAAGCCTAGCCAAAAAATGTACCCTGGCTTTCGCCACCCAAGAAAATTATTTTCCTGTGCCCCTGTTGAGCAGAGCCACAGAAGTGATCCTCTGGGTGAATTTCCCATTTCCCATCCAATCATCAAGATTTTTCTTGAAGAGTGCTAATGAGAAGCTCTGTTTGACATAGACAGGTAGTCTGTTCCAGAGTATGGGAAGTCTCTGGGACAGGAATCTATCCCTCCAGCATGTTCTGTTTATTGTGGTGACTAGGTTTAGGTCCCTAGAGCATGTAGCTCAGAGGGATTGGGATTTCTTTAAGTGGAGCATGTCCAACAGCTCTGGGTTTGACATAGCTTTGTATGTTAGGCAGAGATCGCCCCTGAGTAGGCGATATGCGATGGAGTAAAGCTGTAGTTTTTTTAGACGGTCTGCATAGGGCATCTGTTTGAGGCCAGTAATCCTCTTTGTGAGGTATTTCTGTGGTCTTTCCAGTTGTTGTAGATGTCTTGTGAGGTACATACCAAAAGGAACGTTATACTGTATAATGGGTCTAATGAGTGATGAGTAGAGGGGAACAATGACCTCTTTTTTTCTGGATGAGAATCCTTTTGTGATGAGATGAGCCACGTAGAAGAATTTCCTGACCACTGTGGCGATGTGATTATCAAAGGAGAGACTACTGTCCACCTGTGTCCCAAGTTCTCTTATCACATTTTTGGCATTAAGTAGACTACCAGCTATGTGGTAGTTCATGGGTACAGAGTTTTTACCAAAGGGGATGACAATACACTTTTTGGCATTGAGCTTCAGGCCACGGCTTTGACACCAGGTATCTGTCTCAGTGAGGCCCTTTTGTAGTTTGTCCACATCATTAGGAGTTTCAATTATGGCTCCTAGTTTGCAGTCATCTGCAAACTTTGTTAGCCAAAGACCTTCCGTGTTGGCCTGCACCTCAGAGAAGTAGATACCAAACAGGAGAGGACCCAGGACTGAACCCTGTGGTACTCCACTTGTCACTGGTCTGATGTCGGATTTGGAATCCGCTACTTTCACAGTGTGGGTTCTGTCCGTGAGCCAGTTGGCAACCCATCTTGTGACATAGGGATTTATACCTAGTTTAGTGAGCTTATCTATAATTCCAGAGTGGAGGATGGTGTCGAAAGCCTTGGCGAGATCTAGATAAGCTGTGTGAACCATTTTACCCTCATCTATGGCTTTGGTGACTGCTTCAAAGAAGTTAATCAGGTTTAGGAGACATGATCTGCCTTTTACAAATCCAAACTGGGTAGGGTCCAGAGTTTGGAGATTACCAATGTCTTTGTTTATGAGTTCCATGAAGATACGTTCCATGGCCTTGCAGACCAGGCTCGTCAGGCTAATGGGGCGGTAGTTCCCGGGGTCCATCGTGGCTCCCCCTTTGTGGAGTGGGATAACCGTCATGGTGCGCCATTCAGTGGGTACAAAGCCTGAGGTGAGGCTATGATTGAACATAGTACTTAGGTAGGGTACAGTTCAATCTGTAGTTCATGTAGAACGCAGCCTGGGATATTGTCAGGTCCCATGGATGCTGTGTTCTTGGCTTTGGAGAGTGTGTTTTTTACCTGTGCAGCCGTGATTATAGGAACTTTGCATTCTTCCGGTATAGAGATGGGCCCTCTAGGGGGTGAGAGGAGGGTAAAGTTAGCACTGAACCTATCTGCTAGGATGTTGGCAATATCAGTTGGTTCTGTATATTTAGTGCCATTGTGCTGTAACTCAGAGCAGATCTGAGTGTTCCCATTTAGATTCTTGACATAGCAATAGAATGCTTTGTGGTTGTCTTTAGAGTCAGTGGCAATTTTATTTTCGTAACTAGCTTTGGAGCTTGATTTAGTTATTGGACCAACCTCTTAATTTCTTTGAAATGGTAATTCATTTTATAATATTCAAGAGGATGAATTTAAAATTTAAAATTTTTGTTGTATATGGACAGGAACATTGGGATCATTTGTAAAATAATCGATTTTTTTTATAAAGTCTAGTTTGATATTAATGTATTGTTTGGAATGCTGTTTGCTGTGATGTTCTTATGGTATTAATTAATCAATCAATTAATTAATTGAGTAAGGGGAGGAGGAGCAAGTATTTATACAGAACCTGACCTTGTTATAGTCATCTGAAGAAGTCTAGTTACAAAACTAGATGAAAAGTGCTTAAGTTGATTGCAGTTGTCGGTGTTTCTACGTTTTTATATTTATTTGTGCTGCTATATTTGTTATTTTACTAAGCTTTGATTTTAATTAAAGCGTTGTAGTGTCTGTCTGTTCCCGGCTTTGTTTATTTCCACTTCACCTAGTATGGTCATTTTGTGCCTCCCACAAAGCATGTATACAGTCACCTGTCTTTTTTTCTCTGACCTCCTTTAGAAGAAAAGAATGTAATGTTTGTAGTACCACTGAAAGAATTAGTAGAACTTGCTGAGGTAGTTATCTCTGCTAAGTACACCCTATGTTGCAGTGCATTCAGGGTCTGGGAACCTTTAGCACAGCATTCATGTCATCCTGTGGTACATTTTTATCAATGATATACCTACAGTTACAGTTCTTCTTTGAAAAATTCATGGTTGTCACTATTTACTGTAAGTCCATGCTCTTCCACACTATGTATGACAATTTGTAGATTACCTAGGTGATATTCATCATTTTGTTTTCACCAAAGTAATATATTTAGTGGTGTACATTAAGAATTCATTAATGCCCCCAGTACATTGCCTGTTGCCGAATAACAAGGAGACAACAATCCTTTAAGTATACTGATTGCTTGGAATATGTTAGAAAACTTCCCCACCCCCTCCTCTCAGTTCTAAAAGGGGAAAAGACTTTTAAACAAGATACTAAATAACATAAGATAAACACTTCTTAACTATATTTCAGTTCAGGTATCTAAACCTTAACCCCATATATCCAGGGTGAGATTCCATGCCACTAGTTCAAAAAGAGCTACTTAGCAAAAAACAACAACAATAGGATCTCTCTGATTTATTTTCCTTGACTTGCATCTAGGCTTAACATAAATCAGTCTATAGTGCTGTATGAAGAAATTATTACTTTAAAAAACACATGTACCTTTACTATACTAAAGGATCAAGGATCTTAAGTGTAATCTGTACTGGTCACTTGCTTCCTCACCCCTCTGGGAATTAGTGTATCCAAACTTTTAAAAGTCCTGGCACCATATTTTATTCTTCCTGCAGCGGTTTATCTCCCTGGAGTATGTTCCTATACAAGTAAGATTAAATATTTAATGTCTTCTGTCTCTATGTATTTATTTCAACTACTGTTTAGATATTTAGCATTATTTCTGCATCCTATGTAGTGTTAAAGTACCAAGATTCATAAACAGTTAAACTGTATTTATTTTTACTTGTTAATGTTAGCGTTTGAGCTGTCATAGCTAAACTGCATTGTTTCAGCCTGTTTATCTAAACTTTTTCTAGTGAACAAAAATGTACTGTTCCTTTGAAAGATTTCAGTGCATAAGGTTTATTGAATGGTTAAGCTTAGCTTTTCCTCAGAGATATTTGCATTTAATTATCATAAATAATTTTTCTCAGTGATATCTGTGTGGACTAAAAGGTCAAATATTACTAAGTATTTTGTCATGTAGGCTTTATGCTTTAATCAGCTGAACATGCAGTGTATTCTTATTGTCATTATCTTCACTGTTATTTAATCAGCTTATTACTACGTTATCTATCAACATTGCCAGTTTGAAATTACACAGTCTTATTCATATCCCTTAATTTTTTCTACCTTGCAGACTATCCGGTCTTACTGGGTCCCCCACACATCTGCAAGTGCAGACACTATCCCTTCTAACAATAAATCATACAAGAAACAAGGAAAGGTGCGCATGAACAGAAAATCAAGGAAAACGTTTGCTTAAAACAAATGTAGGTGCTCTAATTGAAAATTGCTTCTCTATATTTAATTATAAGGTGCATATTACCAAGGTCGACAGCTGCTAGCCTCTTCCACACCCCCCTCCTCTTGGTTATAAAATGGGAAAAGACTTAAAAAAAATAGTAAATAACATAAAATAAATTATTGTTAACTATATTTAAAGTCAGGTATGTAAACCTTAACCCAATATAGCCATGGTGAGATTCTGAGCCACTAGTTCAAAAAGGACTACTTAAGAGCAAAAAAAACAGCAACAATAAGAGCTCTCTGATTTATTTTGCTCGACTTACATCTAGGCTTAAAAGAAATCAGTCTGTAGTGCTGTATGAAGGAATTATTACAGATTTAGAACTTTGAAAAATAAATGTACCTTTACTAAAGTTGCTGATTGTTTTTTGAAATATTCCCACACTACATCAAGGATCTTCCTGCTCTGTTCACCCTCACTACATTCAGGCTCTCTTCGTTCGCCCACCCTACCCCCATTTCCCAATCACCCCTGCTACACCTTCATTTATTTGAAACTAACCACACCCACAAACTATCATTATCCAATCAAACAAGTTCTACACAACCAAATAACTGTGCTACTCATTTTACTAAGCATTCCTCAACTATGATAAAGTAGGTTATCAAATCAATTGTATTCAAGTTCTAACTCAATACTCTAAGGGTAGCTTAATGGATACTAATTTTAATATCAATTTTACCTGTGCCACCAAGCTATCCTACTAATGAATCATTACCTTCTTGAAAACACATATATTTCATTTTATATATATATATATATATATATATATATATATATATATATATATATATATATATATATAAAATCTTCTATGACTTCACATACTATCTGAATGTTTTAGCATCTATGAGTTCTTTAATCAGACTGCTTTCTAGAAGGAATGTGTGCCGCATGATATTTCAAGATATTACCATATTTAAGCTATACTCCTTATATGCTTCAGCTACTTTGGAGGAGTAAAAAGCAGTGACCATGTATCCTGTATGGTACCATTTCATTGGCTTAGCTTGTGAGAATCTGCTTAGCTGGTTTGGTATTGGTTGAGGAAGATGTGGATAAGAAGTATGAGTACTGTCTTTTACTATGGGGTGTTGAGAGGTAGAGTGTGAGATGGCCTGATTATGATCCTGACATTCTTGTCCTCTGCCAATGGGAAAAGGGCAGGAATATGTTGGTCATTCTTTAGAAAATGAAGAAATGGTAGTCGGTCATATGTCATAGTCAACATTACTACACTTGATCTGCATTGTACATCCAATTTTCCAGGGGAAAAGCTGCGGGGTGGTGTCTGAATGCAGCATAGCAATGTGTCTATTTCCTGTAAGTAGCTCTACAATGGGCTACAGAGCAAGTTTTTAGTGCTAGGTCTGTCTGTCTGTCTATCTGTCTGAGTGGTCATACATTTATAAATACAATCACTGTGGGAAGGCTGGGCACTAGGTTTATGTAGATGCTTGAAACTCTAGTAAGAAAGTTATTTATTGATAAAGCCAAAACACTGAACCACAGAAGGCTTGGAGGACACATTAAACTGTAGAAAAATCAAAATTATAAACTAGCATTTTATGTGCAATAGTATAGGTGGCTTCTCTGCAGGTTCTTAATTCACAAAATCTCAGAAATCCCTTGCCCGCTTCTGCTGGACTCAAACAAGGGATTGCCTTAGACAGTTGTGCACTGTTTTTTTTTTTGATTTTCTCCATTCGTTAATGTTGTGCAGCTGTGACGTTGGTATATGTACGTTCAATGGGGGTTGGCTCCTACAAAAAGTGCTTTTATTTATTTATTATTTTATTTATTTATTTAACATTTGTTGACCGGGAAAGTCCGACTAGGTTCCACAGAGCCTGTTTTCAGCGGAGGCCCGGGGAGAAATGCTCCAGATGCATTTCTTTGGAATGTGCTTATTTCAAGATTCATCTTATTTTGTATGTAACAGGCAACTTTCATGGTTATATGAGCACTTGTGATGTAAGGAATTGTGTTATGATTGCTTATAGTAAAAACTAATATTGTGGGTTTCTGAGTTCTGCCTGTGTGGGTCTGGGCTTGCAGTGGTATACTTAGGAGTGCTTTGTGTCTATTGAGTTATATTGTATGTCTAACTGTAAATGCATAGTGTTGTGGTTTGAATGACTCACTGTAATGCTGGCTGTTGTGATGTGGAAGAGAGGCTTGCCACCATGAAACATCATTTCAGCTAAAAGTCAGCATGTTTGTCTACCATTCATGATTTAGAGGGTTGCTTGTGTAAACTGTCACATATGCATAAAATATGTGAATGTACCATACAAAAGTAATGCCTGAATGCATTATTAGTGTGATGTGCAGTTGTCTTTGCTTTCCTGCACGTGCCCACACCATAGAAATCTGTTCTCCGTGACCTTCACTGAAATTTAGGCTACTTGGGTTTCTGCTCTGATGATGATTTTTTCATCTGTTCTACAGTGTGCATCTTACCATCCATCTCAGGTACTTCATCTCTATCACCTCTAGTTTCCTCAACTGCTCAGTCTTTATTGAGCAGGTTTCTGTACTATACAGTAATATGCCTCAACCCACTGTTTTATACACCTTACTTTTCAGCTTCTTTGGCATTCTTTTGTCATACATTACCCCTGATTTGACTGCAGCTCCTCTAATTCCAGCTTTGATCGCCTCATTTCAACTTCCCTTCTCCTCAACCACCTCTGTCAAATACTCAAAGCTGTGAACATGTTCTACTGTTTTCCCTTCTCTCTCAGTTTTCGGCTTTTTCTGATTTTCCTCATTTGCTGCCATGACTACTGCATTGTCTGTAATCAGTTTCCTCCTTTGTGCCTTCAGTTTTGCACTGCATTCACCTATCATTTGCTGAAGTTCTCGTTTTTATGTCTTCTTGTAATAGCACATCATCTATGTACAGCAGCTTTTCTGATCTGTCCCCTTCAGCCTGCTTACTAATGTAGTCCATCAGCAATATCAACAGCAGTGGACACTCAGAGCTGAATCCTGATGCACACACACACCCCCCACGGGATCACCTTTGTGAGTCTGAACACTGTACTTGTGTCACTGGGTTCTTGCACATAGTCTGAACTATTTCTACCAGTGTTTATGGGGCATTTAACTATCCAAATCAGCTTTGTTGGGATTTTCTCATATGCTTTCTCCAAGTATAGGAATGCCCATTTGGACTCTTTCCTCATCTCTAGCTTCTTCACAGCTGTCTATCACAATGTACACACTAGGCCAGTTGTGGTGAATCCTAACCTGAGAATGAACTCAAACTTTTGAACGTAAGCAAATGTTAAATAAATAAATAACTGCTCATCCCCCATGTTACTTTCTACTCCTCCATGTATTTGTTTATCAATCAACATAACTCCAGCACTTTCATGCAGTCTGATGTGAGTTTAAGCAAGCAATAATGCCTGGCAGGGTGTGTGTTATTGTGGAAATAACACATTCCTAAGGGTATTCCAAGAGCCTCTAGACCTCTGGAAGACTGTTATTTCCACATACCCTAGAGAGCATTATTGCATTTAGATAATGG